>NC_082630.1:1409219-1741719 GCF_030936135.1 Gavia stellata | reverse complement strand
CCCTAACCCTAACCCTAACCCTAACCTGAACCCTAACCCTAACCCCTAACCCTAACCCCAACCCTAACGCTAACCCTAACCCGAACCCCTAACCCTAACCCTAACCCTAACCCCCTAACCCTAACCCTAACCCTAACCCCTAACCCCTAACCCTAACCCTAACCCCTAACCCTAACCCTAACCCGAACCCGAACCCCTAACCCTAATCCGAACCCCTAACCCTAAACCTAACCCTAACCCGAACCCTAACGCTAACCCTAACCCGAACCCTTACCCTAACCCTAATGACCCGAACCCTAACCCTAACCCTAACCCGAACCCTAACCCTAACCCTAACCCCTAACCCTAACCCCTAACCCTTACCCTAACCCTAACCCTAACCCCCTAACCCTAACCCTAACCCTAACACCTAACCCTAACTCTAACCCCTAACCCCTACCCCCTAACCGTAACCCTAACGACCCTAACCCTAAACCCTAACCCTAATCCTAACCCTAACCCTAAACCTAACCCTAAACCTAAACCCTAACCCTAACCCTAAACCTAACCCTAACTCTAAACCTAACCCTAACCCTAAACCTAAACCTAAACCTAAACCTAAACCTAACCCCTAAACCTAACCCCTAAACTTTAACGTAAACCTAACCCCTAAAGCCCTAAACCTAAACCCCTAACCCTAAACACTAAACCCTAACCGTAAAACAACCTAACACTCTAAAACCCGGTGTTTAAAACAGCATTTCCGGTGTTACAGAGGCACTTCCGGTGAAATGGCGGTCACTTCCTGCCGCGGGGCACCGCTGGGATATCCGGTTTCGCTATAAGCAACTCACTTCCGGTGCTGGGCACCCACTTCTGGTCGCGGGGCACCGCTGGGACATCCGGTTTCGCTAGGAAGTACTCACTTCCGGTGCTGGACACCCACTTCCGGTCGCGGGGCACCGCTGGGACATCCGGTTTCGCGTTAAGGTACTCACTTCCGGTTCTGGGAACTCACTTCTGGAGCTGGGAACTCACTTCCGTCCCGTGGGCACCGCTGCGATATCCGGTTTCGCTATAAGGTACTCACTTCCGGTGCTGGGAACTCAGTTCCCGCCGCGGGGCGCCGCTGGGATATTCGGTTTCGCTATAAGGAACTCACTTCCGGTGTTGGAGGGCTTCGGGATCATAGAGTTTCTTTGTCGGTGGTCCTGGAGGACTGCCGGATCATAGAGATTCCGTCTCGGTGTCCCTGGAGGACTGCCGGATCATAGAGTTTATTTTTCAGTGGCCCTGGAGGACTGCCGGATCATAGAGTTTCTGTCTCGGTGGCCCTGGAGGACTGCCGGATCATAGAGTTTCCGTCTCGGTGGCCCTGGAGGACTTCCAGCTCATAGAGTTTCCGTGTCGGTGGTCCTGGAGGACTGCCGGATCATAGAGTTTCCATCTCGGTGGCCCTGGAGGACTGCCGGATCATAGAGGTTCCGTCTCTGTGTCCCTGGAGGACTGCCGGATCATAGAGGTTCCGTCTCTGTGGCCCTGGAGGAATTCCCGATCATAGAGTTTCTGTCTCAGTGGCCCTGGAGGACTTCTGGATTATAGAGTTTCTGTCTCGGTGGCCCTGGAGCACTCCCGGATCATAGAGTTTTGTTGTCAGTGGCCCTGGAGGACTGCAGGGTTGTAGCGTTTCCGACGTGGTGGCCCTGGAGGAGTGTGGACCATAGACTTTTAGAGATTTTTGTGATTTGTGGTGTGTGTTATGTTTTCTTTTGGGGGGGGAGGGGGGGTTGTGCAGTGCTTGCTTTTAGTGATTGTCAGTGTTCAGTGGGATGTGTTGTTGAGTACTGTTTTGTGAAGTGTTTTGGAAATATGTTTGTTTGTGTGCTTTTTGATTATAATGCATATAGTGTTTTATTTTTATTTGGGTTTAGGAGGGGATCAAGTGAGGTGTTGATTAAGTTTTGTCTGGGTAACTGGTGGTAGAGTGGGTGGAGTTGTGTTGTTGGGAGGTTTAGGGTTCTGGAAGGAATTTAAGAAAAAAAATTAAAAATAATAAATCTGGTGCAGCAGTAGAAAATGGCTTGCTCCCTGGGAGTAAATAGTGTGTGCGGGTTTGTTATTTTTTTAAATTTTATTTACTCCCAGGGAGTATGCCATGTTCTACTGCTGTTATAATTTGGGGTAGAAATTTATTTCTGTGCCTGTCCAAAAAAATGCAAAGGCACACTTCGAGCAAAAAATATTACTACAAAATAGAGTGTAACAACAAGTCCCCCAACACTCAAAAACAGACAAAATCAAAGACACGACAATGATGGGGGACACATGTGTCAGCTACCACCACACAAAGGACCAAGACCCAGAACTGCAATGCTAGGCATCTAAGACTAGGACAAAGAGAGGCAAACACCCACAGCCCCCAGGCAAGAGCCAACGCAAAGACAGACGGAACACGTGGACAAAAAAAAGCACTGCCGACAACAGAGAGCGAATGGACACTGAAAAACAAAGGCACGGGAGACAAAAAGAGCAAATGCATCTTTATTATAACTTCATCGCATCACTTTTCTTTGATTTACCTTAAGGCCTTATTAGGGTTCCAACTACCCTTACTAGCTCTCTAGGCAACAAAGGTAACTACAGCTGCTCTAAGAGCTTTCTATCTGTACTGCTCCATTTGCTTCTTTCCTTTACCCATACTTGGGTTTAATCCACACCCTCTCTTATCGTCATCACCTTCTTGAGAGAGGCGCTTGGCCTGGGTGGCTATTGGGCCCGAGTTTAGTTTACATTGCTTTAAAATGCCTCACGGTTCTTAGAAAAGAAAACTTTTACTCTACTGCTATTACTTGAGATCTACTTTAGAGACCTAAAGATGCACACTTTCTTGGAACCCATCCAGAGCTACATTTACCTCTGTGTAACAGCTACCCTCCCACGTGTGCTTATTCCTATCTTTACACTGTCATTTACTAAATATGCCACTGCCAGTCCCGAGCGAGAGGGACTTTCTGGTCGTGTAGCTGCTTTCCATTTTTTTTCCCCTCTTGCGTAGAGCTGCCTACAGGCGTGCGAGGCGCACGGCTCGCTTTGTACTTTCGTTTGGCATTTCGGTCATTACCGTGCTTTCAAGGGGGATGCGCTACCACCTGTCTTTTTTTTAAAAAAACCTTTTTTGTGTTTAAATCTGTCATTTTCTGACTCCTAGTCAGTGTTCCAGTATCTACGCCTACGGTTCAACTCTATGCTGTTCTTCTACTACCACAATACAAATACTCGCTGCATAGTACATGAAGTAATCCCTACTATTCCTTTTGTTCAGCTTTTAATCAGTTCTCCTATAAATACATTTACACTCCACAACTGCACCACTACCTTCATAGGCACAGCAATTCTTTAGTACCTGTAATTCTCCGCCTAGGACCCTCTTCCACCTTCCTCCCTCCCGTTACATCCACCGCTTTACATCCAGACGTTTTCCTCTTCACAGCAGTGTCGTCTCCACCGTTTGCGTTCCTGGGCCAAAAGTCGGCGAGCTCGGCTTCTCTCGACGCAGCCTCGACTACAGTGCCTACGCACAGAAATAAAATGCAGTCAGTTTCAGTACATCAGAAACTGCAAAGCCCATCAAAAATATTTACCATCACACCCATACAGAATACAGTTAGGCCCACCCACTTTGCCATCGAGCCCTCCTTGACGCTGGCTCCCTAGTCCGACTCCCCACGCCCTTCTACCCCAAGATCTGTGACGGTCTTCCCATGACCGTGCGTTAAACGACATACCTCCCTGCAATGATAGGTAAATGCCCTGTTCCAGGGGAGTGCTCCCTGGGACCACCATTCCTGGGGGCCTCAAAAAACACCAAACAAAGCACCCTGCCTGCAAAAACCCCGGCCCTGGCCCAACCTTAACCCAAACATTGGCGACGAACGTCGCCTCACAGAGCGGACGGGACCGGGGGGAAAAAAAACCCAGCTGGGGGAAAAAAAAAATCCCCCAGCTGGGTTTTTTTTATTCTATTTCTCTTTCTTAGTGTCCAAAAGAGACAATCTCAACTTCACCTCCAACCTGCACAGAAAAATGCATCATCAAATAAAAACCAGTTCATTATACAAGACCAAACACCTTCACAACACACCGCTCATTCAGCTACTGCCTAAACCACCCCTCGCTCTCATCTCATCCCCTCCTGCCACCCACCCGCTCCGCGGGGCCATTGCCCATTGCCACCACGCTCCCGGGAACGCTGTTCCTGGGGGCCTCTAAAAAAAAAAAAAAACCACCCTGCCTGCAAAAACTCCGGCCCTGGCCCGACCTCCACCCAAACATTGGCGACAAACGTCGCCTCACAGAGCAGCCGGGACTGGGGGGAAAAAAACCCAGCTGGGGGAAAAAAAAAAAATCCCCCAGCTGGGGTTTTTTTACTCTATTTCTCTTTTCAATTGTCCAAAACAGACAACACTCTCAACTCCACCTCCAACCTGCGAGGAAAAACACATCAGGTAAAAAACAGTTCATTATACAAGGCTAAGCATCTTCACAACACACTGCTCATTCAGCTACCGCATAAACCACCCCTTGCTCTCACCTCATCCGCTCCCGCCACCCACCCGCCCCGAGGGGCCATCACCCATTGCTGCCACGCTCCTGGGAACGCTGTTCCCGGGAGCCTCTGAAGAAAAACCACCGTGCCTGCAAAAACCCTGGCCCTGGCTCGACCTCCGCCCAAACAGTGGCAATAAACATCACCTTGCAGAGCACCTAGAAACGTGGGGTGGGGTGGGGTGGGGTGGGGGTGGTGGTGCAGGGCAGGCACAGGGAAGGAACCCACTGAGAGAAAGGAAAAAAACTCACAAAAAAACCCAACCCCACACACCCTGGCTGTTTTTTCTTCCCCGCCTAAACGTCTGAAAACATTTTTATAATTGCATTTCTGCATACAACCTGCAAGGGAATATTAAACAAAACACCACACCCCAACACAACTATACAAGCTGAGGCACATGCAAAACATGCCCCTCGTTGAGCTACCATGCAAACAGCTCCTCCCTCTCAGCTCATCGATTCTACCGCCTGCCAGGATGAGCCATTGCTCCGTGTCTGTGCCGCTCCCCCGAGCCTCGATAATTGCCCTGCCCGCAAAAACCCAGGCCTGAGCCCGTCCTCGTTCCTAACACAGGTGACAAACATCACATTGCAGAGTGGCCTGCACCAAGGGTAAACACAACCACCCAGCTGGGGGAAAAAAGAAAAAAAAAACCACAACACACCTAGCTGGTGGATTTTCCCCCCATTTTTATTGTTAAAAAAAAAGTTTTAGCATCTCAACGTTAATTACAACCCGCAACAAAACAATTCACGCATAAAAGGTTAGACACATTCGAAAACCAACACCCATTCAACATCTGCTCGATTCCACCCCTCACTCTAAACATCTCCATTCCACCGCCCGCCCGCCACCACGGCATGTCGTCCCAGTTCTAAAGCCGTTCCCGGAACTGCCTCGCCGTGCGCCTCAAACGTCCAATTCCAATGAGTTGGCGCTCGTCGCCAAAGGTCAAGGAAGACTCCTCACTACCTGTGCCGCTCCCTCGCAGTTGCTTTTATTTCTACGCTCTGGCACAACTCGCTCGAGGATTTGCTCTGGGGATCCAAATGGCCCCACGGTACCGCGAGAACACATGTGACATTCCCACTTCCTTCTAAACATCGTGAAGCTTGAGTGACTCTAGTCACAGTGTGGATTATGTGGAATAATTGCTGGAGGTAACTTAGAAATTAAATTTATATTAAAGATACAGCACTGAAGAAATCTTCAGGGTGGAGTGTGGCGAATAGGCAAGGAATCCATCACACAAAAGTTCCCTCGGCAACCTTAGATGTTGGCAACACCAGGGGAGCTTGGTGGCTGTCTCTAAGAGAAACTGCACGGCGGGTGGAGCAGAGTGGAGACACCGTGGCCACGCTCTGTGATAAGACGGGAAGTGGAAGGTACTATGGAACTGACAAGCTGAATATTTCCTCCCCTGAGCTGCATATTTACCACCCCGAGCCAACAGTCTGTCATTTTTTGACAAAATACTATCCTTTGGGTGAACTTTGCTCATTATAATCTCATTATAATGACAAAAAACCACACCTCCATCCCCAAGCTACCCACCTCCAAGGTGCGACCACCCCTTGCTGAGCTTGCACTCTGGATTTTTTTTAGTCTATACCTTTAAAAGCAGAACAAGAAACTTTTACACTAATTACAATAGAGGTATGTATGACTAGAGTCACTCAAGCTCCACCTGTAAGGACAAATAATATAAAAATGGCTTAAGAGACGAGGGATGCCAGGGAAGATACCATCGCAGACCACCTCTGACACCTGGGATCAGAGCCTCTCTTCCTCCCCTCAGGGACACCTTTGGATAAGATTCGAACACTTGGTTATACTGAGGGCTTCCCCAGGAAACTTAGAAATCTCTCTAGAGTTGCTTTATAACTTAACGAGTTTATAGCCAGGCTATATTAATCATAATCTTGGTATTTGCACATACTTTGCAGGCAGTAATCCAAAAGAACTTGTGTATCTGTTGCTTCAATAAACTGCAGTATTCACTAATCTAGCCGTAAGAGTTCTCACTGAACGCCAGCAAATCCCTTAAGTGTGGCCGTGCTAGTTCATGGAACGTGACTAGACTGAAAGTGTACGGTGTTACAAGTGCATCCGTAATCGTGAGAGTTCAATACATTGAACACGACTGGACTTGTAACACAGAGAATTGGGCATCACTCAGAATCTAAGCCTTTCCGCCTCCAGCCCCTCTGATATATCTGAGGACAAGCTGGAATGCAAGGGGGTTTATTTTCTGCCAAGTTGCCTTGCCCTTTAACGCAACACCTCTTTGTCTACACTTGTAGTCTTTGTCCAAATAATAGGAAACATTAGCCTGTTTAAAGGCTCCTGTGATGTTATCATATTCCTCTAGTAAAGATTAGTTTATTGGTATAATACCCCATGGGATGGGCTGACTAGGCAAATAAACACTGGTAAGATATTACGCATTTTGCCAAACCCTTGTATCAAAGTTAGAATTGGGACCTCTTCATCTATATAGACCTCTGCACTTTCTGACATCGCTGCAAGAGATATAACCCAGAACTTCATGATTCCCGAGTTAATTTTAAACGTAAAGGTCCCTCTTGTTTGACAGTCCATTTTGGTGATGTGGCTGGCTTGATCCTGCTGTAATGTATCCATGGAGTAACTCCTTCAAGCTTGACAGCAGTATAGGTGGTGAGTAAAATCTGGAGAGGCCCTTTCCACTTCTCTTTCAACGGCTCTTTTCTTGTCTGACCATGTCCTCAAATACACCCAGTCTCCGGGTTGGTGTTGACACACAGGCACGTCCAGAGATAGTGGCGCGCTCACAGTGACACACCTGTGGCGAGAGGACAGAACCTTTCCCAGAGAGATAACATATTCTTTCAGGTAATGTTTTGCCATGATTTCAGGATTAACTCCTGTTTCTGTCACCTGATGAGGTTTGCTGTATATGATTTCAAAAGGACTAACCTTCTCTTTGGTTCTAGGCTGGATACATAGCTGTAGCAAAGCTAAGGGTAAAGCATCCGGCCACTTGGCAAATTTTACTTATCTGTCTTTTTAGGCTTTGATTCATTCCTTCTACCTTCCCACTTGACTGAGGTCTCCATGGGGTGTGGAGATCCCATTTTACCCCTAATGCTTTAGCTAAGCTTTAAACAGCTTCTGTTATAAAGTGTGGGCCCCTATCCGAAGACAGTCCTATGAGTACCCCAAATCTTGGTATTATTTCCTTAAGTAACACTTTTGCTACTTCTTTTACCTTGTTGGTGCGACAAGGTAAAGCTTCTGGCCAGCCTGAAAAAGTTTCTAACATTAGTAGAAGATAGCGGTATCCATTTTGCTGCGGTAATTCGGAAAAGTCTATCTGCCAGTAGTCTCCTGGACTGTTTCCTCTTTTGGTCACCCCTGGTAAAGGTCTTCGGAGTAAGTGAGGATTGTTCTTGAGGCATAATTCACATTTCTTCACTATACTTTTAATTATTCCAGTCATTCGTACACTTAGCACTTGTGTTTTTAATACTTCATCCATTGTTTCAATTCCCCAGTGAGTTTCTTGGTGTTTCTTATTAGCCAATTCACGCATCATTTACTGTGCAACTATTACTTGATGTGAAGGAGTTACCCACCACCCCTCTTGGTTCTTCTTTGCTTTCAGTAGAATAGCCAATTGATTGTCTTCTGGTGTATACTGAGGACTCTCAGGTCCCAACCTCTGAACCTTTTCTGGCAAAACTAGCAATATTTGACCTTCAGCTTCTTCTCTAGCAGCTTTATCTGCCATACGGTTTCCTATATGCATTGGGCTATTTCCAAATCGATGCACCTTGCAATGCATAATTGCCACTAATCGAGGTAGATTAATTGCCACTAGTAATTGTTGGATCGTTGGCCCGTATTTGATTGGGGATCCCTGAGATGTTAGAAGTCCCCTTTCTTTCCAAATAGCTCCATGAGCATGTACCACTTCAAAGGCAAATTTTGAACCTGTCCATATATTAATAATTTTACATTTTGACAGTTCTAGTGCTCTCAATAAGGCTATGAGCTTTGCTTTCTGGGCCAAAGTGTTGGACGGCAGAGCTTTGGCCTCAATTACTTCTTTAATGGTTACCACCGCGTAACCTGCTTTCAGTCCACATTTTCTATTGGCACGTCTTTCAAGTCTGCTCTGCTGGAGTATGTCTGTTCCACTATTTGTAAACAGTCGTGAATTAATTCTTCTCCACCAGGATCAGTAGTTAGAAAGGTCGCTGGATTCAGGATTGTGGCTACTGTCAGCTCCACATAGTCTTGTTCCAGAAGAACGGCTTGATATTTCAGCATCTGGCTTGGGGACAACCAGTGGCCTCCATTTTGTTCCAGCACTGCTGTAACTGCATGGGGCTCAAATACAGTTAGTTTTTTTGCCTGAGCATCAATTTTCGGGCCTCTTGGATCAGTAGTACTGTAGCCGCCACTGCTCGAAGACATGCTGGCCATCCTTTGCTGACATTGTCTAATTGTTTTGAAAAATACCCCACGGGTCTTTTCCATGATCCCAGCTTCTGGGCCAATACCCCTAAGGCAATATGCAGTCTTTCATGTACAAAGAATTCAAATGGGTTTTCCAAATTCGGGAGGCCTAGAGCTGGAGCGCTCACTAAGGCCTGTTTCGATTGTGTAAATGCATCTCTGCACTCCTGAGTCCAAACAAGGAGGTTTCCTTCCCCTGATACAGCTTTATACAGGAGTTTGGCAGTGAGTCCAAAATTCATAAGCAACACCATCCAGCCATTCTGGGAAATGCTTTGAGCTCTTGTTTCGATTTAGGTTCTGGGATTTGACAAAGAGCCTCTTTCCTTTCAGTACCAAGACTACACTGGCCCTTGGAACTTGTGAACCCCGAATATGTTACTTCCTGCTGGGTGATCTGTGCCTTTTTCTGGGATACTTTGTACCCTGCCAACCCCAAAAAGTTTAGGAGGTCTATTGTCATTTGTATGGAATCCTCCTTGTTACTTGCTGCTAGCAGTATGTCATCTACATATTGCAGCAAGGGGATATTTTTATGCATCTTTTGCCAGTCTTCTAATTCTTTGGCTACTTGATTTCCAAAGATCGTAGGGCTATTCTTAAATCCTTGTGGTAATACTGTCCAGCACAACTGAGCTTTTCTAGTGGTCTTAGGGCTTTCCCATTCAAAAGCGAACAGTTCCTGACTCTCAGCTGCTAATGGGAGGCAAAAGAACTCATTTTTCAAGTCCGATACAGTAAACCATTTGTCTGTTTCCTTCAAGGTGGTCAAAAGAGTATATGGGTTTGCCACTACTGGGTGAACAACCTGTAGAATTTGATTTATTGGTAAGATCGGAGTGCTGTATTCTGACTGACATTCTTTTAATAATCCAAACTTTACAAATTGTTCTATTAATGGTTCTAATCCTTTTCTTGCTTCTAATTTAGTTGGATACTGTTTCCATCTTACCGGTCTGGCATCCGGTTTCAATGGGATGATTACCAGTTCTGCCGCTCAGGATCGTCCCGGTCTTCCTGAAGCCCATACTGGAGGTGTTACAGCATTTTCAACTTCTTTTGGTATTTCCTGTAAGTCAGCTTCCTTCTGTAACATAAAAACTTGAGGATCCAAAGCTTTATTTTCAGGAATATGGATTTGGATTTTTTTCCTCTTTCAAAAGTAATTTGTGCATTCAATTTACTTAATATATCTCGTCCTAACAGTGGCATAGGACAATCTGGAATATGGAGAAATCGATGGGTTAACACCCTTTTCCCAATTTTAAACTTCAAAGGCTGGAAAAACGGCTGATTTTCTTTCCACTCTGTGGCACCAATAATTGATGTGCTTTGATTACTCAGATTACCCTTGCATGTATTCAATACCAAATAATTAGCCCTTGTATCTACTAAAAATTTTACTTTCTCATTCCCCAACTTTACTATAACCAGAGGTTCTGTTGGGGAGGGTTTCTGATTCTTCCCCCGGTCCTTCTCAATCTGAATCTAACATCATCATGTTAACTGCCTGCCTCGGCATTTTCTCCAGCCCCTGCCAACTTAACTGGGGACACTCCCTTTTCCAGTGTCCTTTCTGCTTGCAGAAAGCACACTGCTCTTTCTCCAAGGATATTCTGGTCCTTTGTGCTTTACAGGGAAATCTCCCCTTAAATCTGTTATCACAGATTTAAGAATTATCATTAAAATCCACGTTCATCACATAACCTTTACAAACTTCACTCACAGCAACAAAAAGAATTCCCCACGCCAAAATCAAAACCACAATGACAACAACACAAATCCACATTCATTCCGCTCTCTAACATTGTCCAGTCCATGATTTGCCCATTACCTTTCCCAATTACTGTCCTTGAATTCCTCAAGCCCCTTCATTGTCCAGCTCCCATTATGCAATGTTTCAAAGTCACTCTTGCCGTACCAAAAATCAAACCAGTGTTTCCACACTAATTTTTAATATTGCCTATGCTCAACAGACCAGAGTGTGGAAAAAAAAATCCAAACGTAACCTTATACAAGGTACATTTCCCAGGATTATACAAAGTTATCACGTAGGCGTACCTAAACCAAAATCCAGACTCCAGGTGTCTCCATAGTAGCGTATGGATTACACAACAGTTCACTACCAGTATCAATAGCTCAACAACACGTACTTAATTCAGATACGACTTACTTGCAAGCAGCCAATATCAATACCAATCCAGTATCAGTACCAATACCAGTACTAATCCCAATACCAATGTCGTTCATCTCCCAGATAGCTGTCTCAGAAACTCACCCAACCAGGGAATCAGAGGGCCTCCTCGAAAATACTCTGGTGCACGCTGGAGTCCTCATGATTCCGCTGGTCCGTGGAGATTCCAGAGAGCAGGTCCCATGTGGGGTGCCAAATTCTGTTACCGAAAAGTGTAATGAAGAAAACTCTCCAAACCAAATAATAGTTTAGAAAGCCAACACTGGTTTATTGCAGCGCTGGGTGCGTGGGGGATTTCACCTGCTAATATGCACACCAGCTTAAAATCATAACAGGTATTTAAAACAATTAACAAAGAAGTTAGTTTTGCCTACTGGTCCTACTCCTTAATTAACTATTGGTTAACACTTTTCTTACTTTGTCTTAAAGATACAGTTCTTTTTGAATTCAATATTCATGCTCAGAGAGTAAGGGGGTTATTTGGTTGGGGGTGTTTTCTAGCTAGGAGGTGTGGTTTTCACATTATCATGAGATTATAATGAGGCAAGTTAACTTCAGGGCACTATTTTGGCACTCTGTTCTATTTTTCTAAAATTCATCCTTGTGTTAATCGTTACTGCTAGTTAGTGGAGACCGTTTTTATCTTTAATATGTCTAAATACCAGGAGCATTCATTAGGAAGTATCTTCTTTACATTCTTTCCATTCTTTTTGACTTGTTTTTGACTTTGTGTTTCAAGATATTCTGTAACACAACCATTGCTTGGTTTGCTTGTTTGACTGAGCCCTGCACCTACTCCCCGCATTCCGTCCCACCTTCTTTCTGAGAGTGATCCCAAATCCTTCTCTTTGTGGCCCCACTCTGTACCCGGTGAGGGGGTGGGTCCTGAGGCCTGGCTGCTAGCAATGGCAGAAGGGAACACAGGTCCTAGGGACCCAGCAGTTGGAGACACTGAGTGTCTAAGGCCAGCTACTGGTGGGAGTGCTGTGTGCATGTGCAATTCACTCATGAACTTGAAGCTGGACGGGTTCATGAGCAAGAGGAGATACAGCTCTGGAAAGACCCAAGGTCTGTGCCAATTACTGGGTAAGTAGTTTGACATCCAGCCACGGATTTTAATTGAACTTAATTCCCATGCTAATATTTAAGGGACCCCTGAGCATGCTGTGCTTGTGAATATAGGGAGTGATGTGTGTGTGTATGTTTCGCTATTGAACATCAGTCCTGATCAGCTGGAGAAGACGACAAGGACTGGGTTGTGCTTGTTGTGTCAAGTGGGGACGGGTAAAGGTACCGCTCTATCTATGTTAATGCGTTTTGCCATTCATGCCAGCGAAGTATGTGTGCATGTTCTTGCACACTAAGCAGCTGGGAGAAGTCTCACGCTCGCTAGCCCTTGTTCTTGTGGGGGACTTCAACTTAGCAGATGTCTGCTGGAAATACCATACGGCCGAGAGGAAACAGTCTCGGAGGTTCCTGGAGTGTGTGGAAGAGAACTTCCTGACACAGCTGGTGAGTGAGCCAGCAAGGCAATGCACCCCGCTGGACCTGTTTTTGGTGGAGAGAGAAGGACTGGTGGGGGATGCGATGGTGCGAGGCCATCTTGGGCATAGCGATGATGAAATGATAGGGTTTTCGATTCTCAGAGAAGTGAGGAGGGAGTGGTGAGTAGAACTGCTACCTTGGACTTCCATTGGGCTGACTTTGGCCTGTTTAGGAGCCTAGTGGACAGAGTCCCTTGGGAGGCAGTCCTGAAAGGCAAAGGAGTCCAGGAAGGCTGGACAGTCTTCAAGAAGGAAGTCTTAAAGGTGCAGGAGCAGGCTGTCCTCATGTGCCGCAAGACGAGCCGGCAGGGAAGAAGACCAGCCTGGCTCAACAGAGAGCTTTGGATGGAACTCAGGGAAAAAAAAGACAGATTATTACCTTTGGAAGGAGGATCAGGCAACTCAGGAGGACTACAAGGATGTCGTGAGGTTTTGCAGGGAGAAAATTAGAAGGGCCAAAGTCCACCTAGAACTTAACCTGGCCACTGCCGTAAAAGACAGCAAAAACTGTTTCTATAAATGCATTAGCAGCAAAAGGAGGGCTAAGGAGACTCTTCATTCTTTACTGGACGCAGGGGGTGGGGGGGAAACATAGTGCCAAAGGATGAGGAAAAGGTTGAGGTACTTAATGCCTCCTTTGCCTCAGTCTTTCATAGTAATGTTACAGGGCATCGTGAGAAACAAGGGTTAAAAGTAAGAAAGAAAAGTGTAGAGAAGATACTTTGTAACAACTGCACCTGGTACTTAGACATATTAAAGATAAAGACTGTCTCCACTGACTCTCTGCAATAATGATTAGCAATAATGATTAGCGCAAGGACGAATCGTAGAAAAATAGAAAAGACTGCCAAAATAGTGCCCTAGAGTTAACCTGTCTCATTATAATCTCATTTTAATACTAAAAAACACACCTCCTAGCTAGAGAAGCCCCAACCCAATTTAGCCCCCTCCTCTCTGAGCATGCGTGGTGAATTAAAAGAGAACTGTAACTTTAAAATGAAGTAAGAAAAGTATTAACCAATAGTTATTAAGGAGTAGCACCAGTAGGCGTAACTAACTTTGTTAACTGTTTTAAATACCTGTCATGATTTTAACCCTGTGTGCAAGCTTTGTGGAGAAATCCCCTTGCACCCGGCGCCGCAATAAACATGCCTGCTTTATAACTCTGTGTGAGTTGTGAAGTTCGTTTCCGCGCGTCAATTTTGGCAACCCAGATGGGACCCTCTCTGCCCGGCTGCAGGACCGGCTGAGAGGGGGACATCCTTGGCGTGCCCCGAGATTTCTCGGAGGACCTCCCTCGCTCACCCGATCGCTGCAGGGACAGAGAAGGACCATCAGCGGACCAGGTATGTTAAGGAAGGGGAACCTGTAAGTCGTGAGGAGACGTCCTACGCGAGGTAAAGAGCATTGGTGCTCGCCCCAGGAGGGATTCGAATCCAGTAGTGAGGTCGCGGGAATCCCTGGATAGGGAAGTACGGGCGGGGGTGCTCTTCGCTGAAATTGCGGGGAGTATGGGATAGCTACCTGAACACGGGAATCCCTGATTAAGGGAAGTACGCGGGGCTGCTATCATTTGGATCAACTATTATAACCCATGGGAACTGAAATTTATATTATTGTGGCTATAATTGGTATTTTATGATAGTCATTACAATCTATATACTTAAGAAGTTTTGTTCCCGGTACCGTGTATTCTGTGAAAAGTGCTTCATTATATACAATTAATGTTGTTGTAAGTTGTTGTAAGTTGGGTGAGTGTTTGAGTGAGTGAGACGCTGTCGGACTGCGGGGCGAGTGCGGAGTCCTGATCCATGGTTCCGAGTTCTCCGCGAGGAAAGCGGCCAGAGACGGACGAAGTGTATGACAGACTGTGTTAATCGACCTGATTGTTAACCCTTATTGTCTTATACACAGATATCAGGATTTTTTCATGCAACCGAATATGTTTTTGAATGTTTTGGTTGTAAACAGAACGTTTGAGTACAGTTTGGGGACGAGATGATTTTTGGCATAGTGAGTGTCAAGGAAGCAGGTGCTTTGTGGAAATATAAAAGGTATAAGGAATCAGTAAAAATGTTGCTGGTATGTGTGGGGGGGAAATGTAGAACAGAATAGTGACGGGTTTATTTGGCGTGGCGTGCCTGTCTGATTTGCCATTGGTGTTGCTTGTTTGTTTGTGCTGTGTTTGGAGTGTCATAAGTACAGTATTTCCTTTTGACAATTGTCTTGAATTTAGGTGCATTCGCTGTGGGGCGAGTACGTCCTTGCATCTTTTGCCTTGGACAAGGTATTATTGTTGTCAATTCAATCCAGTTGTATTCTTAGGCTGAGGAATAAGCCCCTGCGGGCAGGGTGTTCATTATGGGAGGTAAAAGAAGTGGCGGGATATTGAAAAGGAGCCTTCTAGGCTGTATTTTAGCTCACTGGAAGGAGATAGGAGAGCTGCCAGGAGGAAGCGTGAGCAGAAAGACTTTAATAAAAATGATGAGGAGAAATGGCCCTTTAAGGGAACCTTGAATTATAATACCTTGTTGCAACTGATGTTGTTTTTGAGGGGGAGCCGGTACTGCGTTTCCCAGATGGGGTGGAAGCAGGGAAACGGTCCCGCAGCCTCCCCCAGCTGGGGAGGGAGCTGGAGCCCAGTAAAACCGCTGTGACGAGGCCCGAGCGCGGTGCTGCGTGGTGTGTGCCCAAGGGGGCCCCTCCCGCCTCAAAGGTGCTTCTCAGATGCAGCAGCCCAGCTGCTCAGAATCACAGAGAAAGGGCAAACCCTGTCCTTGATTTTATTTTTTTCGCAAGATGAAACCTATTAACCAAGCTTTAACACCTACGGAGGATGATTTTGTAACGGTAAAGGAGCTACTGGCCAAAGTGAAAAGGCGTACTTTTCAAAGCCTCTTAAATTTAGATTGGGAAAACAATTGGGAATACACAAATTCTTATATATGCCTAACTCACCAAAACCTCTATTGGGGCGAGACTTACTGGAACAACTAAAAGCGAAAATAAAATTTGAGAAAGCAAAAATAGAGCTTTGTGTGGGGGATGACCAGCTAATTGAACTTCTGAGTCTGGCCCTCATAGATACTCCTGTTAGCTCAGAAATATCTGACAAAATCCAGAACCAAGTATATCCAGGGGTATGGGCCTCAGAAATACCAGGAAAAGCAAAAAAATGCCTCTCCAATAATGGTCAGGCTCAAATCAGGGGCGCGGCCTGTAAGAATTAAGCAATATCCCCTCAGAACTGAAGATAGGGAAGGAATCCGACCAATAATCAACCGGTTTATCAAATATGGGCTACTAACAGAATGTGAATCGGAATATAACACTCCCATTTTACCTGTCAAAAAGCCAGATGGTAATTATCGAATAGTACAGGACCTCAGAGCTATTAATAAAACTGTTGAGGATCTGCATCCTGTCGTGGCAAACCCATATACATTATTAACTAAATTGACACTTGAATTGGCCTGGTTTACCGTATTGGACCTAAAAGACGCCTTCTTTTGCCTACCTTTGAGTCCAGAGAGCCAGTTGCTGTTTGCATTCGAGTGGGAAAACCCGGACTCTGGGAGAAAGACACAATTAACGTGGACTGTGTTACCACAGGGCTTTAAAAACAGCCCCACTCTTTTTGGGAACCAACTAGCTAAAGACTTGGAACAGTGGGAGCGACCACATGGAGATAGAAAAATGTTACAATATGTAGATGATCTCTTGATAGCCACTAAAACAAAAAAACTATGTATACTATGGACAGTCAGTCTGCTGAATTTCCTTGGACTTAATGGCTATCGAGTCTCTCCACAGAAAGCCCAAATAGCTCAGCAGCAGGTAACTTACCTCGGGTATGAGATAACTGCTGGCCAAAGGACCCTAGGAACAGCAAGAAAGGAGGCCATCTGCTAAACTCCTCGACCACAGACAACTAAGGAACTCCGTACGTTTTTAGGGATGACGGGATGGTGTCGTCTATGGATCTATAACTACGGACTCTCGGTAAGACCACTCTATAAACTGTTGAAATCTAATCCAAAAGACCTCACCTGGAATGGGGAAGCAGAAAGAGCATTCCAGCAACTGAAAAGGAAATTAATGGAAGCCCCTGCCTTGGGGTTACCAGATATTACTAAGATGTTCTGGTTGTTCTCCCATGAGAAACAGGGAATAGCTCTGGGAATCCTAGCCCAAAACTTGGGACCGTATAGAAGAGCAGTGGTGTATTTCTCCAGAGAACTTGATGAAGTAAGTAAAGGTTGGCCTAGCTGCTTAAGGGCGGTAGCAGCATTGGTGTTAAATATTCAAGAAGCACGTAAATTTACATTGGGCCAAAAGATTACAGTGCTGACATCTCATACTGTATCCACAGGATTAGAGATAAAAGGGGGGCATTGGCTCTCACCACAGAGATTCCTTAAATATCAAGCTGTTCTGGTGGAACAGGATGATGTGGAAATAATTGTTACTAATATTGTCAATCCAGCAACTTTCCTCAGTGGAAACACAGGAGAACCGGTATCACATGACTGCCTGGACGATGGAAGCGGTCTATTCCAGCCGACCAGATCTAAAGGAGGAGCCACTGGAAGACGCTGAGGATTCCTGGTACACAGATGGAAGTAGCTTTGTTCGACAAGGCATCCACAGAGCAGGGTATGCAATAACCATCGTGAATCAGGTAATAGAATCCGCAGCCCTTGCCCCAAATACTTCGGCACAAAAAGCAGAAATAATCGCTTTAACCCGAGCGTTGGAACTAGCCAAAGACAAAAAGATTAATATCTGGACAGACTCCAAATATGCTTTTGGGGTAGTCCATGCCCATGGAGCCATATGGAAAGAAAGAGGACTCCTATCCACCCAAGGGAAACATATAAAACGTGCTGAAGAAATTCTTAGGCTCCTGGAAGCAGTACAGCAACCTGAAAAAGTGACTATCATGCATTGCAAGGCTCATCAGGAAGGAGATACCGCTCAAGAATTGGGCAATGCTATGGCAGACTGAGAAGCCAAAAGAGCAGCTGAGAAAGGTGAATTAGAGGTGCAGTCTTTGGTCCCAGACGGTAAAATACAAATTGATTGTGAATCCAGGTATTCCAAAGAAGATCAGAAATTAGTTGAAGACGTAGGGGGAGAAGTAGAGAAAGGTAAGTGGGCAAAGACTCTGCAGGGCAAAATAATAATCCCATTTGCATTACTGTGGGCCATAGTTATAGCAGAACACAGGAAATCCCACTGGGGAGCTGAGGCCTTGTATAAACATTTGAGTCAGTGTATAGTTGCCCGGAACCTCTACACCACTGTTAAACAAGTGACACAGCAGTGTGAAATATGTTTGAAAAATAATCCTAAGGTAAGCCCTAAAGTCTAACTTGGACAGATAGGGAAAGGAAACTATCCAGGACAGCAGTGGCAAATTGATTTCTCAGAACTTCCAAGAAAAGGGGGGTTTCGATATCTGCTGGTTCTAACAGACACCTTTTCAGGCTGGCCAGAAACATTCCCTTGCCAAACTAATAAGGCTAGAGAAGTAACTAAAGCACTATTACAAGAAATAATACCGAGATTTGGAATTCCTGCAACAATCTCCTCGGATAGAGGATCACATTTCATTGCAAAAAAACTGTTCAGCAAGTTAGTAAACTCTTGGGATTGGCAGTTACATACCTCATATAGGCCACAAGCAAAGGGTCAAGTGAAAAAGATGAACCACTTAATTAAGTTACAGATTGTAAAATTGGGGCAGGAGGCCGGATTGTCTTGGCCACAATCATTATATTTGGCACTCCTGAGGATTAGAACAAAACCCAGAACTAAAGAAGGGTTGAGTCCTTTTGAAATACTGTACGGGAGGCCCTATATTGTACAGGCGGGAATATCAACTCAGACTGGAGATGAAACTTTATCTAATTATATGATAAGCCTGCAAAAACAACTTCGGGAGATAGAGAAACTTGTTTTAGGAACCAGAGCCCGAGGTCTTGATGGGCCAGTGCATGATATTAAACCTAGTGATTATGTGTATGTGAAGTCCTTTACAGATTCACCTCTGAAACCGAAATGGGAAGGCCCCTTCCAGGTGCTGCTGACATCCCATACAGCGATCAAGATTAAAGAGCAGACCTCGTGGGTGCATCATACCAGAGTGAAGAAAGCCCCTAAGCCACGATGGGAATCGACATCTATGGGACCATTGAAGCTTCGCATTCGAAAGCGGTGATATGGATTCTTATGAGTCTACTGAACTGTAACCACTGTTGGGAGTGGCCTTGGACAAATGCTTATTTTGGGTATACAGGAAGCTCGGGAAAGGGTTGAATTTGGCAACTGTGGCAATATGTAATAATAACATGACACTGCGACCAACTGTATGGGAAAGAATAGAATTGGTCTATACCTGGATGATTGAGAAAGGAAAGGAGGTCCAGATAGGTTGTAGACTCCTTAAAGTAAGTAACCCGCCTCCTCTCCAGACCACAGGAATAAGTGGCAAACTATTGATGTCAAGTCCTGTATCGTATGAGACCAGCAAGGATTTATTTGTGAAGGAAACACCATCAAAGGGCAAGATATTTGTCTTGACACTGAACAAAATGTTTGTCACTTTGAGGTGCATCCCAATGAGACCCTAAGAACCATCATAATTTACAGGGGTATGGGATGTGTTTGTCTGAGATCTCAATGTGATTTTGTACAAGTAGATGATCAAATGGTGGACATGAGAAACCATTCAAATATTTGCATTTGCAACTTTGTTAGTCTTACAGGATGTGATTTTAACTACACGGCTCCTGTTACTACTTATCAATTGCTACAATTTAATTATACGTAGATTCAGGATATACAGCCCACCCCTATTGGAATGAATCTCACTCTAATAAGGAAACTATTGCATCATGAAAATTTAAAAAGGTTGTTAAAGCAAGTTCTAGAAAGTGGAAGAAAGACTTTACTGTCCATCATGATGCAGAGGAAATACACCAAGTAGTGGAACGAGTGAAGTCAGAGGGAGAGCACAATTGGTGGGATGTGTTTAGGGGTTATTCCCTGTCAGCTACCAAAATCTTGAACATAATGACCCACCCAATATTGGTGTTACTAATAGCCACCTCAACATTAACAATAGTGAATCTTATCCTTTGGTGTAAACTAAAGGAAATTATTGGGCAAGTATGGACACTAAAAGTAATGATGAAACATAACGAACCATTTTTAAGAGCAAAAGAATTTGCTTAAGGGAAAGAAAAGGGGGGGGAATGTTACAGGGCATTGTGAGAAACAAGGGTTAAAAGTAAGAAAGAAAAGTGTAGAGAAGATACTTTGTAACAACTGCACCTGGTACTTAGACATATTAAAGATAAAGACTATCTCCACTGACTCTCTGCAATAATGATTAGCGCAAGGACGAATCGTAGAAAAATAGAAAAGACTGCCAAAATAGTGCCCTAGAGTTAACCTGTCTCATTATAATCTCATTTTAATACTAAAAAACACACCTCCTAGCTAGAGAAGCCCCAACCCAATTTAGCCCCCTCCTCTCTGAGCATGCGTGGTGAATTAAAAGAGAACTGTAACTTTAAAATGAAGTAAGAAAAGTATTAACCAATAGTTATTAAGGAGTAGCACCAGTAGGCGTAACTAACTTTGTTAACTGTTTTAAATACCTGTCATGATTTTAACCCTGTGTGCAAGCTTTGTGGAGAAATCCCCTTGCACCCGGCGCCGCAATAAACATGCCTGCTTTATAACTCTGTGTGAGTTGTGAAGTTCGTTTCCGCGCGTCAGTAACAGCAGTTGTTCTCCGGGTACCCAGACCCCTGAGCTGGAAGACAGAGATGGGGAGCAGAATGAAGCCCCCAGAATCCAAGGGGAAATGGTTAGCAACCTGCTAGACCACTTAGACACCCACAAGTCTATGGGACTGGATGGGATGCACCCACGGGCACTGAGGGAGCTGGCAGAAGTGCTCACCAAGTCCCTTTCCATCCTCTACCAGCAGTCCTGGCTAAGCGGGGAGGTCCCAGGTGACTGCAGGTTAGCCAATGTGACACCCATCTTCAACAAGGGCCAGAAGGACGATGCAGGGAACCACAGGCCTGTCAGCCTGACCTCGGTGCCGGGGAAGGTTACGGAGCAGATCATCCTGAGTGCTATCACGTGGCATGTACAGGACAACCAGGCCATCAGGCCCAGTCAGCATGGGTTTATGAAAGGCAGGTCCTGCTTGACTAACAGCATCTCCTTCTGTGACAAAGTGACCCGCCTAGTGGATGAGGGGAGGGCTGTGGATGTAGTCTACCTAAACTTTAGCAAAGCCTTTGACACTGTTTCCTACAGCATTCTCCTGGAGAAACTGGCTGCACATGGCTTGGATGGACGTACTCTTTGCTGGGTAAAAAACTGGCTGGATGGCCGGGCCCAGAAAGTTGTGGTGAATGAAGTTAAATCCAGTTGGCGGCCGGTCACAAGTGGTGTTCCCCAGGGCTCGGTACTGGGGGCCAGTCTCGTTTAATTTCTTTATCAATGATCTGGACGAAGGGATCAAGTACACCCTCAGTAAGTTTGCAGACGACACCAAGTTGGGCGGGTGTGTTGCTCTGCTGGAGGGTAGGAAGGTTCTGAAGAGGGATCTGGACAGACTGGATGAATGGGCTGAGGCCAGTTGTATGAGGTTCAAGAAGGCCAAGTACCGAGTAGTTTTGGGCCCCTCACTACGAGAAAGAAGGACATTGAGGTGCTGGAGCGTGTCCTGAGAAGGGTGACAAAGCTGGTGAGGGGTCTGGAGCACAAGTCTTATGAGGAGCGGTTGAGAGAGCTGGGGTTGTTTAGGCTGGAGAAGAGGAGGCTCAGGGGAAACCTTATCACTCTCTACAACTACCTGAAAGGGGGTTGTGGGGAGGTGGGTGTTGGTCTCTTCTCCCAAGTGACAAGTGATAGGACAAGAGGAAATGGCCTCAAGTTGCACCAGGGGAGGTTTAGAGTGGATATTAGGAGAAACTTCTTCATGGAAAGGCTTGTCAGACATTGGAATAGGCTGCCCAGGGAGGTGGTTGAGTCACCATCCCTGGAGGTCCTTAAAAGACCTGTAGATGAGGCACTTCGGGACATGGTTTAGTGGTGGACTTTGACAGTATGATTCTATGATTGTAGCCATTAATACTCAATCAAGGGAAACCATGAAGGCATTGAATAAGTGCAGTTCCTCTCCTGTCCAATACAAAGAGAACATGTAGTGTTTGTACATCAAACATTTCCAAGTTTTGTGTACCCAGTTTGTCCATCGTTGGAATCTACCAGAGAGGGTTGCTTCAGGTGATGATAGTTTTTAATTTTTTATGTTTCACACACGTAAGTGGATGGGCAAAGGTAATTTAGAGATGTTGAAAGTTAACTCCTTTCTGTCTTGCCAGTTAGAATTCTTTATTCTCTTTCCATAAGCAATTATTTATTCTTATTGAATCTGTGTTGGACTTCACCCTTTCAAATTAAAGAAGTTTCATTTTTAAGTCCTCTCACAAGCAACTGGGCAAATTTTTCATATCTAATAAACTGAATCCAAAGCAGGAGTGACCTCCTTACGCTATTCTATTACTCTATACGGCTCCAGCTGTTGCCCCTGCACCACTCAGTGATGTGTTCTAGCTGAAGTGGGGGAATAAAATGAGTGGATTTAGGGGTAGGTTTTTTTCCTTCGCTCTAGTCAGCTACGTATTTGTTGAAATTGGAAACCAATTTCTGTAGACAGATTCTTTGAGCTAGCAGATAACGATGCCTGGTGTTTTATAGCAGTGAGAAGAAATAACGCTAGAAGGATACACAGCTGAAGACTTTTTAACTATTTTTTCACTTCCATAAAGGCTACTGTATATATTTGTACTGAACAATAGACTACAACACAGATCCTGAACACGTGAAAGGGAATATTAGGAGTTATCATCTCATCTGACCATGAGGAAAACATTTGTAGGACTTGCGTTACAAAGAGGATAGCTGCTGATGCCTCTGCTGAGAGAAAGTGGGGGAAACACAACTCGATGTTCTAGACAAATCGTTTTGGTCTGAACGTGACAATACAGATAATTGCGTTAATCAAAGCAATTTTTCTAAACTGTATGTATTTACAGCCTCAGTCCCTGTGCATACAGGGAACAGTGAAGTTGTAAAAGAACAGGAAGGGGTAGGGGACTAGCTGCCTAGATCATCACTACCTCGAAAAACAGAAATTTTAACTAAGTCGTAATTAGGTTCTGACACAAGTTTTGCTTAAAAGACAAGCAATTGAGAAAGCAAGACAGTAAGAATTACCTTTAATAGCCTTAGTCATGGGGAAAAGCTTTTAAAAATGTTTAGTATGCTTGTCTTGTTGCTTAAAACCTTGCACAAGTCAACTGATTTGACAGCAACTTTCAGCTACGAAGAAGTCATTGAGAAATGTTATATTTTAAAATACATGTTAGAAGGCAACAGTACGCACTTTTGCGCATACTTTCTGCGCGAGCGTTCTGGCTGGAGTAGAATGGATGACCACAGCAGTACGGCAAGCAAATCTGCTCCTACTACACTCTGAAGTATCTGACAGTGGATGGGAGGTAAGGAGAAAGTCTGTGAACGAGCTTTAATAACAATACGTGGCTGTCCTTTTAACCACCCTGATGAAGCGAGGAGGTACAAGTCATAATTCTTTCACTATTGCTGACACAGGGCAGGGAAACCTAGTATCTATTGCTTATTTAAGGTAAAACCTGGTGGAAGCTACATCTCATCTTTTAAAAGAAATTAGTTTAGTGCTTACTATTGCTATCTCAGAGAAAAATGTAAAATAGATGCAAATAGATACTATTTATTTAAAATAACAAAACATTGGCTAGTTAATAAAAACTTAGAAACAAAGCCCCTGAATATATCATGAAAGTGCATGTGGTGTTTTGAGCCTTCAGTCATTTTAAAAACGATTAGGTGCTGCCACCTTCTTGCATGTCAGCCTTCCTGCATTGCTTTTCCCTCTCCTGCTGCATACTCACATACTCCATCTCTGGCATCTACAATGTTCTGCTCCGTCCCCCAACAACCTGGGGAATTCAGGCTGTTCCTGCAAGGATTGGTCACACTGGGGAAGATGAAGCTGTCTGGGCATCCCCACCACATCACATCTCTCCCCCCAGCGGCCCCAAGGATTGGGCCCAGAGATGTGTCACACTCTGATTGTGGGGCAGACAGCGAGGAGGCTGAACCCCATGCAGGACTAGGAGCAAGGGGGGGGGGGGGAGTGGGGAAAAAAAAAAATCAGTTCTCTCCCTGGTCTGCCCCCAGCAATTGTCCCCTACCCAGCATCCCCTAACAGCCCCACATCCCTCCCAGATGGTACCCAAGGCCTGAGAAAAGCCCTGTATCTCCAAAACAATCCCACAAACTTCCAAATCACCCCTCAAGCCCCAATAGCAGTCCCACATCTGCCTCTTGCTGGGCCCCAGATGTTACCACCTTCATCAACATGCAGGCATTCTGTCTTGCACCTGCTCCCAGAAACACCAGCCCCACTACTCTGCGTGGTCTGGTCCCCTGCCCTCTTTCCAATCCCTCCCCATACCTCTTACTGTTCCCTCAACTGCCCAGGAAGGAAAAGCCACTTTGCAGGATAGACTGCATGGCCTGGGTGAGGATCCCAAACCCACACCAATTTCACAGACAACTCCTGGGATTAGCACATCCAGGTCACATCCTCCTCACTCGAGAATGTCCCGCTCTCCCTTCATGTTCCCCATAGACAACAAGGAGGCTTGTGCTAAAAGAAAACTGTTTCTTTTTTAAACAGAACTTTTTTCAACCCTTGATCCTCAGGGTTTTCTTTTTTGCAAAGATAAAGTATTATCTGAACAACCTCTGCATATATATATACATATATCCTATATGTGTGTGTGCGCACACGCGCATACATTTATACAGTTACAAACAGTCCTGCAAACTTGTGCCACTCATAGCAGCCCATCCTGCTTCACAGCAGAGAAGACAACTCCAACAAACAGCAAAAAAGCTGTCCCCCTCAACTAGAGGAATGCACTGAACCACATCCATCTGTGGCTCTGGAGGGAATCCCACCAGCTCCAGATGGGAGGCTTTGACTTGAGTGCAAACCCATCACTTTACAGTATTTCTAGACACTGGATGGATTAGACAGTGCCATGCTAGGACACATGCCACACTCATCTGTGCCCAGTCCTTGGGGAGTGCATGCCCAAGGAACAGTCCTTTAGCAGGTGGCAAACAGTCCTCACTTTGCAGCTGGACTGTGACTTTCTAACTCAATTAGATACCTATGGGCAGAAATGGAGAGAAAGGAGAAAGGCGAGGAGATGTCTTTCTGAGAGAGGTGGCCACAGTAACACAGCCCATCTGTCCAGAGCAGTGTTTCTGCATATTAAAGGGGAGTCACTGAGCAAGTAGCCCCCAGAGGAAATGTCTCTTTGTTCTGCCTGAAAGTTCCCCACTGTCTTTGAAGAAAGACATTAACACAAACTGGTGGAGACAGAGCAGAGACAGAGGTCCAGGCTGGCAAGCTGAGTGACAGCCCACGTCTAGTCATAGGCATCTTCATCATCAAAGTAGGAGTCACAATCAAGGTTATCTGACTCATCATCGAACAGAAAGTTGTCTTCATCAAGGTCGTCATCATCATCATCATAGTCTTCCTGCCATTGTGGTTCATACTCCTCATCTTCTACCTCTTTGCCACCTTCATCTGTGTTGGGGGAGTCACACAGGATGGTACGTTTTGGCCTATTGAGGAGGAGAACATCAGAGCAGAGTCCCAGCTGTGAGCAGCAACCACAACTCAGCCCCACACCGCCCTCATCCTCCCTACTACCATCACCTCAGCATCCCCATCCAAAGCCATGCCTCGGGGACAGAGCAGCCATGCAGGCGCACCTAGGAGAAGGTGATTAAATGGCCTTATCCATGCATGCAGCACAGGGCTGCACCTGCCTGCAGTCTGCCACCAGCCCTGGTGTCTCAGCCTCATTCCAAGGAGACCAGAAACCCTGCTCTGAAACAGAGTGTCTCTTGACTTAGTTGTCATTCTTTCTTGCAACACTCAGCACCCTGTTCAGCTCCTGGAAACACAGCAGCTGTCATAGGGGATTGGTCACACTGGGCTAGCAGATGCCAGTTGTGTTTCTTGGTTTAAACAGCACGTCATACAGGAATGAGTTTCAAAACACATCATCTTCCAATCATACTTAACATCTGCGAGCTCAGTACTCTAGGACAGGAAAACAACAAACCATCCATTTCACCTCTCAACACACTATTTTACAGCTGTGTCACCTCTTTTCCATTCCCTTCTTAAAATAAATGTCAGGCCCTTCCATCTCCCCCCATGTATATTCTTATTCTTGCTTCTCTCATCTAGATGCCTCCTAGGTCTCTGATACACTTCTGAAGAAAGAGTGTGACTCTCCACAGAAACCCAAGAGAGTCCAAGGGAGAGGAACTTCCATAACTGGGTCTGCCAGTGATGGAGCTGTCTTGACCATAGCTGCATACCGAGTGGAGGTTTTGCTGGTGTCCCTACACCACTATGTCACCTACACTGTTATCTCAAACCACAACACAGGATGCAAGTAATCAGTATCTGTTATTAACTCTTTTGTATGTCAGCGAGCACAGGAGAAAACTCCTGTCACCAGCTTTTTGTCTACACTCACCCACCTTTCCTTGTTACCCCACCAAGAAAACTTACCCTACACAGGCAGGAGCTGAAGTAGGCACACTAGAGAGTTTCACCTTTCTCTGACGAGGAACTGCCAAAGTCTGGAGCCCAACATGGAAATCCTGCTAGCATGGAAGAACAGCCAGAAGAGAGAGATAATATGCGATTTGGGGTGGATTTGGGGTGGATTTGTGCTGCAAAACCCCTCCCTACATACACACAGCACAGAGTCTATCCCCTCAGCTGATCAAGCCCCTTTTTCTAAGTTTGCCCAAGATCAAACTAGACCAGAGCAAGACAAGCCACTAACGGGCACGTGGACTTCACCTGGGTGGAAAGCCAGAGAATCGCAAAGAGGCGCTCCTTGATCTGGTGTACCAACTCCAAACCAGCACTGAAATGCTCTGCTTTCAGGAGCTGAAGAGAAGAGGCCAGGTCCTGGTACTGCAGCAGGGTTTCCTCTGCAATTCAAGGCCAACAAAGTCACGCTGCTTCCCACACTCTTAAGCAGAGACCGAATCCCTTGGCTCTGATTATGAAGCCAGTCACAGCTACTTAGGTCTCCTGTGCACATACATTCATTCATTCCTCTTTCAGAAGGGAACATGTTGCTCCTTACTGCATCAGTCTCCACCTGCAGCCAAACTGCTTCAGTGGATTTCCCAGAATTACATCAAGAAGGCAAAAATGGGCTGGGAGAAGTGAGAGAGACCAGCTGGGTGCTGGTTTGTATGCTATTGCCCCGCTACAGAGCTGCCACTCTTTGAATCAGACAGCTGGGAATGCTTGTCTCTACTTCGGAGGGGCTATGGGACTTACCCAGAAGGATCTGCAGAGCATTAGTGTGCAGCTCTAGGCTCTCAGTCTGCTGTTCCACAACATCCATGCTCTCAGTGTCCTGGTTATAGTAGCTGTACACACAGGAGTAGGCCAGCACCTGAAGCAGTACAGATCATGCTGTAAGCATCCTCCTTCAGCTTCAGAGTGGGCAAGAAGAGAGGAGCATCAAACCCTTCGAGACTTCATTACGTTTCAGTGGCTGAGAGAAGCCTGGCAGTGCTTCTGGTCTGTGAACCATTATGACAAGTGGCAGCAGTGCCAGGCTACCTAGAGCTACTTGTAGGACTGGAAATGAATGTGTAATTATTTTGTCCTGAAGTCTGAAATAACTGATTGTTCCCACCTGCAAACCATCAAAAGAACACAGACTGGAATGCATAGCAAGTGTGACTGACCAGCAGGCAGAGACTCAAAACAACCAGCACACAGAATCTAGACATTGCTGGGCAGCCCAGGTTGAACTCAAGCGGCAATGAACTGAAAGACCTGAGCCCAAAGGGAAGCAGGCATGGTGCTACACAGCACCAAGAGGCCACGACAAAGGCATTTCAACAAGAGAAACTCCTATTATGAATGAATGACCCCTAAAACCGTCCAGGCACCCAGCAGGAAACAAGACCACTGTTTCCATTTAAAGAAAAGGGCCAGAAAAGCCAGCAGCAGCAAGCAACAGTGATATGTATCCCAGCAAACATAGGGGCTACAATACTGAAAAGACAAAACAGGGTCAGACACCTTTGTTCCACATGCCTCTCTCAAAATCAAGTCTGCCTGCACAAACAAGGCATACATTGCAAAGGCAATACTGCAAAGGCAATTCCCACCTCCCTCCTATGTTTCAGGGGATAGAAGACATTGCAGGCCTATGCTCTCACAGGCTTACTGCACACATCCAGTGGCTGCACTGCAAATCCTTCATAATGTGGCTATCAGGGCATGTAGTAGGTAACTCAGTGCTCTCAAAACACCTATGGCTCGTAAAATGAAGTTAAGAAAGGAAAATCCTAAGATGAGCATCAAGAGGGAGTTCCTAACTGTAACAGAGCATCAGGAGAGCTTTCAAAAGGTATGTACCATCACCAGCGCATTTCAAATTGGAATGGACCAAACCCAGTACATGAAAACCCTAAATATAGATCCTTGTGCTGATTCCATGGTATGAACTTGAGCTAAGCTCCAAATCCTACGATCTGACCGTGAGGAACACTGCAGACAGAGCCCAACTCAAAGTGAGAGCAGGGAAAGGCAGACGTGACCTATTCCCCTGTCCTGATGCTATTCCTCCCCTCAAGCTTTTTCTCTCTCCCCCTGTTTGGAATAGAGCAAGGCTGGTGTCTCCTCACTTTAAGAAAGGCATAAAACACACCAACAGAATTAGGCCTAAACCTCAGCAAGCCTGTTATGCAGCCTTACCTTCCGTGCCTGTTCTAGCACTTTGCAGGCATCAAGAACAAAGGTCAAAGTCCTAATTTTTGGCATCTCACTGATGGAAGAAACCCTGTTCCTCAGACTCACTGCAAATTCCTGCAATAACCACAGGAAGAAAGAAGAAGTCAATGTCAAGCTCCACAAGATCACAAAAACAGGACCTTCCACACAGAAAATTGCTAAGCATCCTGAAGTGCCATCCCAGAAGATGCAGGCAGCAGGAGAGCATTTACTGCATCTATGACATGTCTACTGTGCCATCACTTCAACCTTGTACAGTATTTCAGCTCTAGACAGAGCTCAGCCTTCAGCTGCCATTGCTTCCAAGTACTGCATCACTTTGAGCACGTGAACACCACAAGTTTGGTGTTCAGTTTCCACAACGGACTTGGTACAAGAAAGCAGGCCAAGAAGTACCCATTACGTCAGAGCAAGGGTGAAATGACCAGGCATCCCCACCTGGATCCGAAGCCTGCTTCTCAGCTTTAGGTGAAATACATTGAGACACAACAAAAACTGTCCTGCTCATCAGACCTAAGACAACAGAGTCAGCATCTGCAAAGGAAGGCCTTACCCTTGCATGATGATGAAAGGTGCATCTCTCATTGTAGTCCTGAAAACGCTTCTCCTGCCAAGCTGCTTTACTCACCTGAAAGGAAAGGTAGAAGTAACCTGTAGCAACTTCCCTCAAGTACCAGCGTTGCCTGGAAATGGCTACCACACATACAGACTTTGACAATACTATCAGTATTACTGGCAAGTGCACAAAGTCCAGAGTAAAGGGCACAAGTGGCGATCCTCACCCTCTCTCCGAGAGGCCAGGTGCATCTGAACACAAGCATGAACCACTGGGATATAGCAAATCACTCACCATAGCAGAGCAGTTGTAATAATCCTTATGAGTCGGCCTCCAGGGCTTGAGGCAACGCCAACAGAAGCCGTGATTACACTTGGCACATGTCATGCTGCACGGCAGGAGAAGAACAATGGGAATCACTCAGTCCTAACAGCCACTTGCAGACAGTTCCTCCCAGTGCTCCACTACATCACAGGGCTGGAGTATGCGATCCAGTCACTCCTATTCACTCAGTACTATGCATTTCCCTGCATGTATTTTTTTAAAGCCTTTGCTGGAAGCAGATGATGCTTAAAACCAGTCATTGTGTCTCCAAAAATGAGCTGGGTAAACTGCCAGCACGATCTCACAGTACCAATTTACCAAGTACTTGAAGGGTGAACTAAGCATTCCACAGTTTGAAGCAAGATCCACATGAGCACCTCACCTCTTCCCTCAGTAATGCAGCACTCCACAGTGCAGAAAGGCACTGCGCAGCCCTAGGGCCACACACAACATGTGGGGACAAATCACAGCTGGGCACTAAGGGCCAGGCCATTGCAAGAAAGAAACAAATAGTGACTCCTAAGCCCTGGCCTCAAAGCTGGAGGCAACTCTCCTATCATGTAAAAAGCTGCCAGCGATCCAAGCCAATTCAAAAGAGGCAGTTAAAAGAAAATTGCTTAAAGTTTACAGTTGGACTTGATGATCTTGAAGGTCTTTTCCAACCTAAATGATTCTGTCATTCTATAAGTTACAGGAATACGTGAGCATGAAAGAAAAAATGGTGCTGAGATATCCACTCCCCTAACCTGTACCTCTGTATGTCTATAGCAAATTCTGAGAGCAGACAAGTGTGCACCATAAAAAGGTACTGCAAAATGAGGTTTGGTTCTACTACAGAGCTATCAATGGATTTAACTCTGAATGCTGGGGAACATTTTGCTTTTCCTAGGAATTAAAAGCAATCACTCATTCCTTTAAAACTATAAACAAGACCTACTATAACTCTTACTCCACAGCCAAAAAAAAAAAAGTACAATGGACCTAACTGTACAACTTTGCCCTCTCCAGTCTCCAGTAGCAAACAAAAATGTATACTCACTGCAGGCACCCCTCATTTTTCTCTATCTGAGCCTGGCAGCTTGGGCAGTGCTTCGAAATGAGCTTAGCCAGATGTTTGCTTTGGGCTTCACTTGTCATTCCCTCATAGTACCCATCGTCATCCACCCACTGAGACATGTGGCTGCAGCTGGCAGGATAATGGGCCTGGAAGAGAGACCCAGTCAACCACACAAAAGCAGAATGGTGTGCGCCAAACCCAAGACAGTATTGCCCGTGATTCAGCTCAGCCTCACCTCTGGGAAGTTGCAGTTGAAGCAGGATATCCAGGAGCACTTGGAACAGGCTGCCCCATAACCAAGTCCATCCTTAAGGAGGATCTGATCACAGCCCTGGGGGTTGGTGCACCATGTCAGGTTGGAGCAACACTCAACATAGCCTCTGAGGAGGGCTTTTTCATACTGTAATAAGAAGCCAGGAAGGAGATTTAAGGCAGAGAAGCTGCATGGTTAGGCCTTACAGCTGGGGTCTAGTGCCTCTGGGCTCTGCATCTGACTGAACAACTGCTCATGACAAAACAGCACTAACTTAGTTTACTTTTTCATTCCCTTTGTGTAAGTTCCCCACCCCTCCTGTCACATCTGGAGGCCGTTTCATATAATCACAGAATAGCTGAGCTTGGAAGGCACTTTGGAGATAAAAACTAGTCCAACCCCTCCAGCTCAAAGAAAGGTTACTCAGGACCACGTCTAGTTCGGTTTTGAGCATACCCAAGGACAGAGACTACAAGCCTCTCTGCCCAACCTACTCCAATGTCCCATTACCCTTACTGTTAAAAAAAAAAAGTTTCCTTATGTTTAAATGGAATTCCTTGCATTTAAATTAGTGCCCACTGCCTCTAATCCTTTCACTGGCTATCACCAAGAAGAATTTGGCTCCTTAATCCCATTTGTGTGTTTACACATGTTGATAAGATCCACCCCTGAACCTTTTCTTTTCCAGGCTAAACAAACCCAGCTCTCTCAGCTTCTCCTAGAGGTGTTCCAAAACCTAAATCAGCTTTGTGGCCTTTTGCTGGATTCTCCCCAGTATGTCCATGTCTTTCTTGTACTGGTGAGCCCAGAAGTGGACATAGTACTCCAGGTGTGGTCTCACCAGCACTGGGTACAGGGGAAGGATCACCTTCTTCAGCCTGCTGTCAATGCTCTTCCTAATTCAATCTAGGATGCTTGTGGACCTTCTTAGCCACAGGGGCACACTACTGGCTTATGTTCAACTTGTTGTCCACCATGATCCCTTTTTTTTTTCCTGCAGGGATGCTTTCCAGATGGTTGGCCCCTGGCACATACTGTTGCATTGGGTTATTCCACCCCAGGAGCAGGACTTGGCATTGTCCTTTGTTGAGCTTAACGATATTCTCGTTTGCTAAGTTCTCTAATCTGCTGAGGTTCCTCTGAATGGCAGCACAACCATCTGGAGTGTCAACCAGTCCTCCCACCTGTTGATCATCTATAAATTTGCTGAGGTGCACTTGATCCCATCATCCAGGTCATCATTGAAGATGTTAAACAACGTTAACCTTAGTATCAACCTCTGGGTTACAGCGCTAGTGACTGGCCTCCAGCTGAGCTTTCTGCCATTGATCATAACCCTTTGAGCTCAGCAGGCCATCTCACTGTCCACTCATCCAGCTTGTACTTCATCAGGTTTTTTTATATGAAGATTTCACGGATGATGGTGTAGGAAGCCTTACTAAAGCTGAGATAAACATCTCCCCTCATCCACCAAGCCAATCATCTCACCATAGAAAGCTATCAGGTGCTCTTTTTAACTTTTTCTGATTTTAAGCTACTCGGCAGACTTTGGCTTAGTTACATGATGTACAAAGGGGAAGGAGAATCGCTTTGCCCACAGCCTCTAGACATTACTGCAGAGGAAAGGCAAATTGGTTATCAATAATGGTCTGTTCAGGTAGGGACCTAGGGATGCAACTATACTGAGTGTAGATGTGGCACTGCAGGACATGGTTTAGTGGGCACGGTGGTTGTTGGGTTGATGGTTGGATTTGATGATCTTACAGGTCTTTTCCAGCCTTAGTGATTCTGTGATACTGCACATAGTAGCTTAGTTTTCTATGCTCAGTTACTCTAGCGTAAGGACTGTGCAAACATACACAAAGCTAGAGGAAGTTCAGAAGAAATCCTGTAGTCTTCACAGCCCTCCTGCAGAGATTTTTGCGTACCTGGAGAGCCACTCAAAAGCCGCCAGGCACAGAAAGGACAATACAGGTCACAACAAGTACTGGAGAGAAAAGGTACAAACCCTGAGCACTGAAGGGCTCAGACAGGGCTCTTGTTCATTTCTCTCTCTCGTTTATTCTCTCTTGTTCATTCTCTCTCCCAGGCAACCTAAACCAGAGAGTGTGCACTGACTGGCTGTGAGGATGTCAGCCTGTGTCATGGCAAAATGCCTGGTGGAGGCAAAGCTTCAGCAAAGCCACTTCATTCTTCTCAGAGAGTCAACATCTGTGTCTGTTGTCATCCTGTTGACAGACAATGTGATCATTTCTGCCCAGACACCAGTACCCAGAGAGATAAATGGGTACTTGAGTCAGCAGACAGCATCAAATCACAGCCTTCACACAGGCTGAATGTCACAACATCTGATGTTTGGAGTTTTGCTCTATCCTGTTCTTTTGCTGAGGAGAAGACAGAGATGCAATTGCTGAAGCGGATGTAGGATTCCTACCGGAACCTTAAGAGAAAAAGCTGCTCTCAGGAAGTTGCTGGAACAAGTGTCCAATGAAGATCTGGGAAAAAAACTAGCCAGGTACAATCAAGAAGTTGCCAAGTACCTCATGACACTGACCAACAGATCTTAGAGGAATCTTTGCACATGCTGGAGTTAATCCAGGTATGGAGCCTATGGCATGACTCCTAGCAAAGAATCCCTGGGGGCAGAATGGAAGACCACCCCTGAAGAACAGGCTCTCAAGGAACTTGAGGGAAACAAGGTTGAGAGAAAACCTCTTTCAGAAACATGACAGGGTTTATGTTTTGTAGAAATACAAGCATGAAAAGTTTAAATTCAAATATTCTTATATTAGCAAGAGTGCAGCCAGCAGGCAAGGGAAGGGATTTCTCACAGCTATTTGGCACTGGTGACACAATTGGATACTGGGAACAGTTTGGGCTCCCAAGTACAAGACAGACATTAACAGACTAGAGAAAATGTCCACAGGCCACTAAGACAGTCAGGGCTGGAGCACAGAATGTATGAGGGGAAGCTGAGAGAGCTGGGTTTGTTCACCATGGGGAGAAGGCAGCAGAGGGGGATCTTACCACTGCCTACAGCTACCTAAATGTAAGATGCAGAGAAGACTCAAATTGGAGCAGTATGTTTTAACTTCAGCGTTAGATCTTCACACAATAATCTGGCTATTTTGAGCGCAGGCTTGGGCCAGAGATCTCCACATATTATTGCAACCTAAATTATTCTATGACTGTATCTGCAACTCTGCACGAGGCATTAATGCTCCAGCCATACCACTTACCGAGCAAAAAGGGAAACAGGTAACATTTTCAATGAGAGCATCAGAGCAACTTGTTAAAAGTGGCTGCAATTTATGTTGACCTGCAATAATTACTTTTTTTTTTATGAAATAGCCATAGCAATAGGACATTAGATCCTGCTCTCAGACAGATGTGACTACAGGATTTGCAAAGCCAGTAAGAACTAACTGCCCAGATACATGCACTAATTCTCCAAGCATTTCTTATAGAAAACAAGATACAAAAGACGCATCGAAGGAAATGCTTTTCTGTAGCCTTGCCCATTTTGGTTGCCAGTTTGCAAGCTGAAAGAAAAATTGTAAGATAGAACAGTCTTTACAACTACTGTTCATTTCTCCTTAAGACTGTTCACACAAGGATCATAATGACAGTAACGAGTTGGAAGAGGAGGAGAGTATTTTTGGAGAAGCAATTGCTGGCGGAAACCTGTCAAACAACAGAGCAGTGGAAAACAGAGGAGACACCTGTTCTGTCCAGCAATTAACAAAAAGAGTCTGTCATGTGACAGCCACTGCTCTGCTATTAGGTGGGGAGGGCATAACTAAAACCTGAAAGAATAGGGAGAAAAAGTAGCTTCTGCCTCACATCAAGCAGCTCCTGCTGCCCTCTGCTGACTGAGGACTAAGGAGAGCAGAGCTCAGGAAGCCTGGTTTAGAGATGTCTGTAGACCCACACAGACTTAATTAGAGTGAAGTTTAAGTCTGATGTGGTAACTTCTGTCATCTTCACAAAAACCCGAGGTGCTCAAAGCCAGAGACTGATGGAAGAGAAAGGATGCTGGGGTCATTGATGCAGCGATAAAATGAAATTGCTCAAATGTTTTCTCTTAATTTGTCCTAGAATTTACAATTGCTTCTAGCACACCAGCAGAGGACACTTGTCATGAGCTGCTACCACAGCTCTCACTTGGTCCTCAACTAAGGATGCACCTGAAATGTTGTTTGCTGGAGACATGTATAGAGGAAATACCACTGTGCTCTTTTGCTGATGTTATGCTTTCCCGAATAGCTGGTACTCACCATGATCAGAGACAACAGACACCACTGGGCATAAATCCGGTCTGCCTCAATTATCACACTGCCAGTCTTAGTAATGGGAAGGGGAAAAGCAGCAGCAAGATTTACCTGCTAGTGCTGACCAAAATGAAAAAGAGCTTGGACACCCAGTAACCACCTCTGCTACTTCACCTTGGCTATAATCTCCTCGGAGGAAACGATGGAACAAATGAAGGCTGCAGTCGGCTGTGCATGGCACTCAGATATGGGACAGGTGCAGTTGACAACCATGTTTTGTTCAATGCGAGTTGTGAGATACTCACTCCAACAAGGCTGTGAATGCAGAAGAGGAGAGATCAGAGCTAAACAGGAGCTGCACCACCTGGGTTATGTGACCCTGGAAGCCCACACCACCCAGCAGAGAGTGCATGAAACCACCACAAACCCTGGATAAGTACTCAAAAGCGCAAAAGTGGGAACAGACTAATCAGGAACTGAAGGATCACAACAAGCAAGGGAGCTGAGAAAAGAGAATGTATGAGCTCTGTGAAAACCACCTGGTAACAGCTTCAGACAAAGCCAACCAACTGCCACCAACTAGGCAGCAGCAATTCCCTGCTAAGTTACAGGAGCCAAAGACCCCAGGATCTTCACCTTGCAGCAGTAGTGCATGCAGCAGAGGGTTGGTGGCTTCTCAGTGGGACATAGCTGGTTCACACAGACTGGGCAGTGCGTTCCTGGGCTCGGGGGGGGCTGTGCATCCTGCACTTGCAGCCCCGAGGAGATGAGCAGGGTCTCACGGTTCTCCACATAGCACTGGATCAGGAAATCCACATTCCACCTGCAGTGCATGAGGAGGTGCCGAGCAACATCATCCGGGATGCTCAGAGTATCCTGGACCTGCTGTACTGTCTGGTTCATGAGCAGCTTCGCTTCCTCTGGACTAAGCGTGTGCCCCACTGGCACCTGCAGCATTGCCATGAGAAACTCCTCCGACCTGCCTACGCCAGGATTCAACCTGACATGGAGAAATGTGCCACGTCCATACAGGGTGGAGACACACACCCCTCCACACCTAGTGACATGCATCCCTACCAATACAGGCAGTCTATGCTGTCCTCGTCCAGAGATGCCTCTGGTGGCCTGCTGTGGAAAACCATCTGTGCCTGGCCCCCAAGAGGTGTTGTGGGCTCAGCAGAGATGTATTCCAAGACATGAGGCCTCTCCTCCTGGCGCCGGAGATAGCCCTGGTTCAGCAGGTGCAGGACACAGGACAGCACATCCACGCTGTGGCAGCAGAAGCTCAGGAACTGCAGCCCTGGCCCCAACTCACCCTTCTGACAGGCATCAATCACCTATGGCAGCAAGGGAGCCCCACATTGCAGTGCAGCGCAGCACCCAGACGGCCCCCCCTCTCTGCCCCTCAAGCCCTCCATACCCTAAACACCAGGTTGTCAATGTGAAGCTGCTTCTCCACCTTGAGGATGCGGGTGATGAGGCAGCAGAGGACGTTCCTCTTCCTTTCCAGGGCGCTGACCTCAGCCCTCTCTGCCCGCAGGTACCTCTGCCGGGGCAGCAGCCTCAGGTGGCAGCCAGAGGCACGGGCCAGGGCTGCCTGGTTCAGCCGCAGCACACCTGGAGCTAGTACCCGGCCCGGGGTCAGCCAAGCCCCGAGCTGGGCCCTGAAGGAGCCCCAGGACACACGTGTGGCTGTTGGACCCAACCCTGGGCCTCCCGCCGCTGCCTTCACAGGTGTCGGCCCCATCCCTGTCCCTCACACATGGCCCCAAGCAACAGCCACACGCACAACCCTGGACCCGCTCCCCAATCCCACACGCAGACCTGAGACCCAACCACCCACGCTGACCCCACGCCCCACCCCCAGCCCCACGCATGGCCTCAGGCCCCAGCTTGACAGACCTGCGCCCCAAGCACCGACAGATAGACTCACCCCAGCCTACTCCCTTCCCCTACAGGCTCATGCACCCCAAGCCCAGCACCCACCTGGGGCTCAGACCAGCACTTCCCCAGGGCTACCCCAGCCCCACACTCACCTCCTGGCATGCAGCTCCACACCAGGACTCCCTCGCCGTGGGTCAGCGGTGTCAGTGCGTGGTGCATCAGGTCAGCGGGGAGCCCCGTGGCCTGCAGCAGGGCCTCCACAGCCACCTCCTGCAGGAGGGTGTGGGAGGGGAATGGCCAGCCAAGACCCACTGGCCACGGGCCCAGCCAAACAAGGCGGGGCCTGTGCCCCAAACACCACTGGAGACCCCACCGGAAGGGAGGACACGGCCCTGCCATGCTCCAGCATCCGCTGCCTCCCTCACCCCACTGTGGCCCCAGTTCCTACCTCGGCGCTGTTGAAGCGCAGCAGGATGTACATCTGCAGCGTGGACACGTGGAGGACGCAGTCTCCAAACTGCAGTTCGGCATGGCCCAGCCACGTCCACTGCAACCGCCGGGGCTTTGTGCACTCCCAGCCCAGCTGGCTCTGGCCTGCCAGAGACAGCATCAGCGCAAGGGCCGGGGGCCAGCCCTGCCAGGCACTCCCAGCACACCCCAGCACTCCTGCCACTCCTGGCCGAGCTGCTGTGGAGGGCCTGGGCCCCAGCGAGACCCCCATGTGCACCCACTGCCACGACACTCACTCCGCCTGCAGAAGTCAGCAAACTCATCCAGGGGGGAGCTCAGGGCCGCCGAGAAAAACCTCCCAGGTTCATCCATGTAGCAGAATGGGGAAACGGGCCAGCAGCGCGGGGACAGGGCCAGCACCTTCACCTCCGGCACATCCACCACCGAGGCTGTCCCCAGTGCCTGGGCACGTGGACAGGAGGGCGGCTCAGGACAGGCCCCAGGATCCCTGGGGGGAACGCGGGCAGCCCCCAGCCTCCCCACCCCATCAGCACGCTCACCTCGTCCAGGCCTGTGTCCAGCTCCAGCAGCCGCTTGTCCTGCTCCTGCAGCTGGAAGAGGTAAAACTGCTGCTGGAGCTCCTCCGACTCAGCCAAGTTGCTCAGCATCTCTTGGGGAAAGCGGCTGGGGAAGCACAGCCCGATCTGCTCCACGATGGCTCCTTCCAGCCAAGACGGCCCTTGCGCCAGGAGCCGGTCACCCAGGTAGTGCCTGCCACAGCCACCAGCGTCAGGTCAGGGGCTGGCCCGAGCCCCGCAGCCATCATCAGCCACCCGCCAGGAGACAGAGACGGCCCTGGCCTCACCCCAAGGCACACAGGCCCGGCAGCCCGTCTCCCCTCCCTGTTGCCAACAGGGAATGTGCCTCCGCAGACCGGCAGCGCCCACGGGCCCTCACAGCCTTGCCCTCCAGATGCCAGAGCCAGGAAAAGCAAAGCGGGAGCACCACTGCCACACCAGGGCAGGCTCAGCCGCGGCCTCAGCGCCGCCTGCGCCTCCCCCGCCACACCACACCGTGCCGCACCAGGCCCTCTGGTCCCGTGGAGACACGGCACCCCTCACCGGTAGAAGTGCTCGAAGGTGTGGGCGAGCTCCAGACCACTGAAGACGACGAAGGGCTCCAGGATCTGCTGCAGCCGCTGCACCGGCCCTGCGCTGCCCACAGCCCTGTGGAGCTCCTGGATCTGCCCGTCAAGATAGCGGGCAAACTGCTCACTCACCTGCAGAGGGACAGGGATGGCTGCGGAGGGGGCTCACCAGGTGGCTGCACAGCTGGGCTCAGGGAATGTCCCTGCAGGGAGCAGCTGAGAAACACTGGCGCTCGAGGGCAGGGGCCAAGGGTGCCCAGGCACCAGCCCCAGGCAGGAGCACACCAGGGCTGGGGCCACATCGTGACAAGCACCATGCACCCGCAGTTGGGCACTGTCCAGGGGCGCTGCAAGGCAGGGCTCCGTGGCTGGGTGGGGGGCCAGGACACCACCCACCCAGAGCTCGCCCCGAGGCTGTGGGCCAGGGCAGCCTCCCCAGCCTGCGCCCGGGGCCGGTGAGGCTGGGGCCCCGGCACTGATGCCACACTCCCTCGACTCACGTGCAGAGTGGCAAGAAAGGAGAGCTGCAGCAAAGCCCCTGCGAAGCCCTGGCCCAGGGCCAGCACGAAGGCAGCCTGCTGCCCAAAGAGCTCCTCCGTGGCGCCACGCAGGCGCTGGTACAGCCCGCAGTATCGCTCCACAAGGTCCGGCGCCTGCCCTGCCGCCTCCAGGAACTGCTGCACCTGCAGGACGCACCACGAGAGGGGTGAGCCCCGCAGCGGGACGCACCTATGGCCTGTGAGAATACCTACAGCCCCAGCCTCACTCTGCCAACACCAACTGCCCAGGTTCCGGCCAGGGGGCTACCAAGAGTTTCTGGCGAGTTTGTGGCTGGGCAGGGGCTGCGGGGGCAGGACAGAAGCGCAGCAGCAGCCCAGCAGGAAACAAGTAGTGCGACACGGTACCCACCTCCCAGCCTGCAGCACCAGCCTGGCAACACGGCCAGGCCAACGCCTGAGCCCTGCCAGGGTGGCAAGCACAGCAGGGCTGTCCCCACACCCCTCCAGGCCCTGTGGAGGCCAGGTACAGCTCCACACCCTCCCCATGCTCCCAGGGCACTGCCAGGCCCTGCTCCCCCTTACACCCACCCACTGCAGGGTCCCACATGCCCTCTCCAGCACCCACGGCCAGCCCGCCAAGCTCCTACCTGCTGCTGCACCACGCCACGCCAGCACTGCGAGATGCCCCACAAGCCGCTTGACTTCTCCACCGCTGCCTTCACAGCCCTGGCCGGCACCTCCTTGTTCTTCCTCTCTTTCCCGCCTGCCAAGGGACAACCCTGGGCTCAGCACGGCTCCGTGGGCAGGCTCCACACACTCACTGCCAGCAGCGTACCCCTCTGGAGATGCCAGGGAGGCACGACCACTGCGGGGGCACAGCCACGAGCCTTCCCTGTCTCGGGAGCCTCCTGTGCCACCAGGCCCTCCCCAGCGGATCCCCACAGCCACAGCCTGGCACTCTGTACCACTGTCCTCCCAGCCCCATAGGAGGGCAGCTCCTCGCTCACCAGCTGCTCTCGCCTCCTCTGGCTCTGGGCCACCGGGGTCCACGTGCACCAGGAGCTGGGTCAGGCGCCGCACACGGGAACCGAAGACAGCACCGTGGCTCGTGGCATGGCAGGGTGGCTCCATGCTCTCCAGGTACTTGCTCAGCAGCCAGGCCAGGGGGCTGATGCCCTGGGGGTCTGTGAGGCCAACCAGACTCACAGCAGGGTGCCTCAGCCTGGGGCACAGTGTGGGCGGGCCCGGGAGAGGGCAGGGTACCTGGGCTGGTGATGCTCTGCACCAAGGGGTTCACCAGGGCCTCCCAGCACGTTCTGCCCAAGGCCAGGGCCGCCTCATCGTCAGGAAGGAAGCGGTCAGCGAAGCTCTGCTCGTGCCGCAGTGCCCGGTTCAGCCTGCAACAGCGACTGGGCAGCACACAGTGGTGCCAGGCACCTGCCCACAGCCAGGGGGACTCGCCCAGGAAAGCAGAGCGTGGCGATCGCTCCCTGCCCTACCCCTTGCCAGGCAAGATGGCTCAGCAACCCCACTCGCCCCCAGCACCCAGGGCCCCTCACTGCTCCTGGGCCCTGCCCACACTGGGCCTCAGGGACCTCGCAGCCCCCGCCAAACTGGGGGGCTGTGCAGTGCCTGCGGCCACGACACCCTGCCTACGCCTGACCGACCTCCGCCAGGTCAGGATGCGCCGGCCCCTGTGGGGCACCTCTCTGGTGACCTAGCCATGCCCATGTACCCAGCTTAAACCTGGCAGACCCCAAGGGGGACCCCTCCAGGACCACTGGTGGCCAGGGAGGAGACAGGGCCACTCCCTATCCAGGTGGGACGCCTGGCTGCTCCTCTCCTGGCCCTGCAGTCCCTTCGCGGGCTGTCAGCAACGTCCCCCCAGGCCCTGGGACGGCAGGGACGCGATGAAGCAGCCAGGAGACAACTCACCTGCCAAAGAGCTGCAGCAGTCGCCCCCGGTCCTGGCAGATCTCCTGGCACCAGGCATGAGCCCGAGTAGTGCAGGAGAGGAACGTCCGTCGGCACAGCTGCTCCTTGAAGATGGGCCAGAAAGTGGGCTTGGGACCCAGCACCTCGATGCCACGCACACGTGTGTCAATGCCGCCCTATGGGAGAGCACAACCCTCAGCTCCTCAGGCATGGCTCTGACACCCCACGCTGCCAGCTCCCTGGCCTGGCCCCCTGCTCCCCTACCTGCTGGCACCGCTTCACCCGGATCTGGATGACGGGCCAGAAGCGGGTCATGTTCTCCAGCAGGATCACTCTGCTGTCTGTGGGCAGGACGGTCACCTGCAGGCAGACAGCAAGCCCTCAGCACACCAGGCACTGAGCGCCAGCCACCCTGCATGCTTCCCTGGCCACCCCCCGTTAAAGCCATGACCTCCATCCCTGCCAGCAGCCCCTACGCAGCCACAGGGCACCCCCTGCCAGGGCCCCACTTCTGGCTCACAGCCCCAGCACACCAGCCTGCTGCAGACTGGGCTGCAGGGCTGCCCAGGCCCAAGTCTCCAGTACCCGCTGCCCACAGCCAGGAGCAGGCTCCTGCAGCACAGCTCCTGCCATCCCCACCTCCCTGTAGGGCACCTCCCAGGGCCCCAGCACCAGGGCCAGATCTTCGCGGGGCACAGCAAGGACCAGCCCACTGCTCCAGTGGAGCCCCATGGCCTGAGCAGTCCCTGCGAGACTCACCGCATTGAGCTCAGTTCTGATGGTGGCAGGGCTGTCTCCCCCCAGCACCACAACACGGGCCGGCATGTAGCTGGAGTCCTCGCTGGCTACCAGCATGCTCATCTCCCTGCAGCGCAGCAAACACGGTGCTGCTCAGCAGTCCCCACCTCCCTGCCCTGGCCCCTGCCAGCCCCACGCACTGCTGCCCACATCCAGCAACACCCAGGGCAGGGACCACTGGGGCAGGGCTCGCACACATCCCCAAAGCCCTCTCCTCCCCACACAGCCGCTGGCCCTCCTGGCCCCAAGGCCCCCCAGCCCGGCCCCACCTGACCACCACACCACACTGCATGTGGACAGTGATGAAGTGGGAGCCCGTGCTGCCGTTTGACTCCCAGTAGGTCTTGGGGTTCCTGTCTGTGAGTTTGCTGGCCCGGTGGGGGTTGGAGGAGACCTGCACCTTCTCCCAACACTTGTCCTCCTTCACCTCCACGCTGGAGCCTGGCAGAAGAGCACATGGAGCCTCCAGCCACCAGGCCAGCACATGCCAGGCACAGGGCTCCAGCTCCCGCCCCCTGCACTCACCGCGGCACAGGTTGCGCAGAAAGACGTCAAAGAAGGGGATGCTGATGGGCTGGTGGCTCCGGCGGTGCTCCTCAATCTGCCCCAGGACCAGCTACAGGATGAGGAGAGGCTCTTACCAGGGCCCCTAGGTCCTCCTCCCCTCGCCCACCGCAGGCCTGCGGCAGGCAGAGAGCAGAAGGCTGCCCCTCGGTGCCGGGGACAGCTGGACGGCCCCAAGACCCAGAGCCCCAGCACAGCCGGGCCTCCCCAGGCCCACCTGGATGCAGCCAGCCAAGATGCTGGTCGTCAGCTTCTTGTAGAGGCTGGCGTACTTCTCACAGTCAATCACCAGGTCGAGCAGGGCTGGCGCCAGCGACGGAGCCGTGCTCTGCTTGTCCAGGGCTTTGGACAGAGCCTCGCGGGTGCCCACACGGCACATCACCACCGCGCAGTCCTTGCTGGCAGAGGCCAGGCGGTGCAGGAAGCCAACGACCTCCTGCACCACCTGCTGAGCAGGCAGCCGTTAGCAGCTGGGCCAGCACCAAGAACCCGCCAGGCCCCAGCAGCGGGGTGCTGCAGCGCTCCATCCCCTCCACCCCAAAACCACAGCAGCATCCGCGACAGCCTGGCCAGGTTCGGCGCTGGGCACGCCAGCCAACAGGACGTGGCCACAGCCACGGCATCCACTCCCCACCTCTTCCAGCGCGTTGGCCACAACAAGGCCGGGCTGCTGCAGGCGGGGACCCCACTTCACCAACACCAGGCCCAGCCGATGAACGGCACAACCAGAAAAGCCGCCCCTGCCTGCCGGGAGTCCCGGGGCTCCCTCACCTCCCGGTCGCTGCTGTGGGCACTCAAGGAGGACAAACAGGGCTCCACACACTCATGCCAGGGCAGCACATCCTCCTGGTAACCGTCCAGGAACTTGTTCAGGATCCTGAGTGACGGAGGGGGCCCACTCAGGCTGGGACACACAGACAGCGGTGCCAGAGGCAGCCCTGCTTCCCTGCCCCACCAGGAAGGCCAGCACCCCACAGGGACTGGGAGCCAAGGCTCCCCAGGCACCTCGGACACCCCACCAGCACCCAGACACGTGCTGCTCTGTCCCCACATGGCCCTGCGCCCCAGACACCCCAATCAGCACCCACATATGTGCTGGGCTGCACCTGCCCCTGCCACTGGAGAAGAACAACAGCCCCACCAGGACCCACAAACATGCACCATGTCCCCCCAACATCACCACCAGCACTCACACACCTGCTCTGGGAGGCCCCAGACCCCCACCAAATCCCCCTGGACCCACCTGAGGATGCTCAGGCTCACGGCCTTCTCCGCCCCCAGCAGCTCAAAGCTGCGCAGCAGCAGCTTGAAGCACCTGTGGTCCTGCAGCACCTGGGATGCCTCGCCAGAGGGGAAGGGGCCTTCACCACAGAGGTGCCGCTCCAGGGCCACCACCATGTCCTTGGACAAGATGCCGTCCCCCAGGCTGCCCAGAAGCGTCCGCACGTCCCTCAGGTCCATTGGGGCCTCTCTGCCTGCCACAACAAGGACACGTGGGCTCAGCCCAGGTACTCGCTTCAGAGGCGTCAGCGGGGTGCTCTGCCCTGGCAGGCAAGGCAGCCCTGCCCGCTGCATCTGTGGGGCCGTGGCATGGCAGAGGGTGCAGGGGGCACGCTACCTGCTGCCTCCGGGCCCAGGGGTAGCCGGTGCTCTGCGAGGCGGTTGATCGCGCTGAGGGCCAGCATCGTGTGAGGGCAGCCGGTGCTCTGCCCATCCCACCAGCAGCTCTGCAGCACCGTGGGGAGATTGCAGCTTGCCAGCTGCTCCGCCAGGCTCCGGTGGCTGTCGATCAGCATGTTCACCACCAGCAAGCCGTTCTGCACGCCTGAGCAGCCCCTGCAGGGACAGATCGATGTGGGCCCCTTCCTCCCCCGAGCACAAAGCCTCCCCTGCACCCACAAGCCACCCGCCTGCCTTGCCCACCCCCCCACACGCAGAGGATCTCCCCACCCCCTGCCCTCACTCTGCCCCTACCCTGGCACCCTCTGCATGGTGCTTATGGCAGCAGGGATGGCACTCAGCAGGCTTGCCGAGCCCTCGCTGGAGGCAGAGCCGATGCTGGCAAAGATCTCCCGCATCATCTGCGCATCGGCATGGTTCAGGGGCAAGGACTTCCCACCGGCACCTCCTGGCTCACCGGCCACAGCTCCCACCAGCACCTTCAGAGCCTGCAAGGTCAACAGCAGTCAGGAGGGCAGCGGGCACCTCCGCCACACCTGGGCGAGCCTGCACCCTGCCCGCCCACCTACAGCATCCCTCTGCACACTCACCATCAAGCCAGCCTGCTGCACCAGGGCAGAGGAGGCGTGCTGCTGCATGCAGGCCAGCACAGCTCGCACACCACCCTCCGTGGCAAACGGCACGCGCCAGTCGTACTTCGCCATGAGCACGGCCAGCAGCCGCAGCGTCACCACCACCAGGGCCTTCTCTGCCACCTCAGTGCTCAGCAGCTCCACTGCCACCTTCACCAACTTCTCCCTGCACGGGAAAGGATGCCTCAGGAGGAGCCTCCTGGCACTGCCGCTGGCACCCTGGGCCTGCCCACATGGCTCTACTGCAGCTGGGTCAGCCCCAGGAACAAGACTGCCTGGGACAAAGGGACACAAGAGCCACCTCTCTTCTTGCCGAGCAGGCAGGGACGTACCAGCCTTCACACTTCCACTGCCACCTCCCACACTCCCACCTCCAGTACTGTCCCCCACCCTGCCGATGCGGCCCTCCCCAGCCAACAGGAGGGGTGTGCAGCACCCCATGGCTCACCCAACACTCCCGGACCCCAGCCCGCCCTGGGCTTTGCCAACTCGCTGCTCGGGCTCAGGCTCCTCCTCCAGGGTCTTCAAGATGTGCTTGAGCCAGGCTAAGCGCAGCCCCACCTCTGAGCTGCTGCTCTGGATCACGTCCACCATGGCTGCAATCTTGGCCAGCGAGCCCCTCTTGCTCATCCCCTCGGAGCTGCCCAGCACTGGTGGGAGGGAGGCAAGGACACAGGCATCAGGGCAGCAGTCACACCCCCAGCAACTCCCGGGGTGCCATGTGCCCACAGACCCAGCACCCACAGGCCCTCCCCTCCCCAGGCAGCCTCCAGGTGCCTCGCCTCCCGTGCCCTGCCCAGAGCCTTCCTCCCTCAAAGCAACGGAGCCGCCACCAGCACCGTGCGTGTGCCCCAGCGCGTAGCAGGCAACTACCTTCGATCTGCTCCTCCGTCACCTCTGGGAAGAACAGCCCTTCCATCTCAAGGAGCTCGCTGAACAGCTGGGAATCTGACTTCACCGCTGCAGCACGGGCTCCACATGGCACTGTGACTGCAGAAAGGTCTTCTTTTGCTGCCTTGGCCGTCGTGGCTTCAGGGCCAGTGCTCCTGCAGTCGGCACCCTCCGAGGACACCGTGGTGCTCCCACCGCCATCCTGCTCGGCCCCCCTACCGAGGAAGTATTTGGCGTAGATGTGGGAGCCACGCAGGTCACGCTGAGCGCTGCCCTGGCACCGCTTCTCCAAGATCCGCAGCACCTTCTGTGCCAGCTCCGCAGGTACCGACAGCTGGATCAGGGCTTCTTCATCCACTTCCGACAGCTGGACAGATGGCATCAAGTTAACCCTCACGGACTCGCCACAGACCCCACCCCCCTTGTGACAGCCAGTGCCAGAACGGACAGAAAGGCTGCATTGCCGGAGGCCCCCAGGGCCATTCCCCAGCGCCACCCTCCCCTGGCTGTCCCCAACCCAACTACCACCAGCCCAGACCTCCCACCTGCACTCACCACCCAACCGCAACCGGCAGAATCACCCCATGGGCTTGCCTTGCCTACCCAAATCTCGCTGGACACAGTCACTCTTCCAGGGTCATGGGAGACTGCATTTCCCCTCATCTCTCCTCACTCCTTTGCTGTGCCCAGCTCCCCACGCTTTTGCCATCCCCCACTCACCGTCCCATTTCAGTCCCATTTCTGCCCCGTTCAGGCTGTCCCTGCATAGCTCACGCTTGCTGTCTCCTCCTCTGGGCCCGGTCCCTTCCCTAATGTTCTCCCTCACTCCCTCCCTCCCTCCCGTTTCCCCACTGCAGGTTCTGGCCCATACCTGCTCTCCCTGGTCCTGCTGGATGAGACAGGTGATCTCTTTCTGCTCCTGCACTTCCAGCTTCTTCACGAAGAACAGCAGCTCCCACCACTCGGCACGGCTCAGGGCCTCTGCAGCCTTGGTCGGCTGCTCCTCCAGATAAGGCAGGGAGTACAGCCCCCCAGAGGGCTTGCAGAAAAACGGCTGCGCAACTGCAGGAGAGCAGAGCAAGGAAGGGCACTGTCAGCTCTGCCAATTCTCCTATCCTCTACTGCGCACCCCACATTTCCCAGGCAAAGAGCTCATGCGGACCACCTGGGCGGAAGGGATCCCCACTATCCCACAGCCTGCTGTGGGAAAGGGAGGTGACAGGAGGGCAGTGAGAGAAGGGGAACATGCTGGCAGGAGACCCCAGAAGCTGCAGAGATGGGAATTACCATCTTCACTTGAACCTCTTTGGGCTATAGAACAGAAAAAGCACACACTCAAAATGGGCACCTCTGGCTCACCGCACCCCCGACCTGTTCCCACAGTGCCTGGACCAGCCAGGGCAACGCACTCAGACACCCAGAACCAGCAGAATCCACAGCGCCAGCGTGCAGCTGCAGAAGGGGAAACAGAGCTGGCTCAAGATGCTAGAGGAGTCAACGGATAGAAGGTTAATTCTGCCATGAGGTTCTCTCTTTTGGAAAAGCCTCCTGCTGGCTAACAGGGCAAATACTTATAGGCAAAAGCAAAACAAGACTGCACAGTTATCATGCTCCTTTTAGTTAATGCAGCCAAAATGAAGAGAGGGAGATAAAACCGTTATGTAGGTTAGATATTCCCTAGGTTATTTAGAAATAAGAGCTGAATCAACACTTGCTGGTATCTGCTAAGCAACAACTTGCAGCGCTCTCTGCAAATGCAAGGTGGGAGATATTCACCACCTCAAGACTCAACAGAAAAGGGCCAAACTCACTCCAAGAGGCTCAGGCATGCTAAGAGCAACTACATACATGGCTGATTACCAACAGTCAGTCAACAGGAGCTAATTTATCCAACTGTCAAGATCCAAAGCAGAAAGCATCTACTTTTTCAATTCAATTTCTATGTGGGATATGATGACTGGAAAGAGTTTTACGCAAAGTGAAACAGAGCCCATGCATCTACCAAAATCAGAGAGACTGAGAAAAAAGGCAAAGTCTAACCAAGTTTGTTTTAACTTAGCCACTTAAAACTGATGTGCAGTTAAGCCTTTAGTTACAAGAGGTAGAAGCCATTAAAGCAGCCATCTTTTCAACTGGCAATAAGAATATTTTTGAAGTGGATAATTAGCTGCTGATCTCATGTATATTCTGTCTCTTGCAGCAGTTAAGCCTAAATCACTCTACCGAAAAGATGTCCTACAAGACCACGGGCATAAGAGAGTAATTTTAACAGGTTTCCCTGGCCAGAGTCATGTCAGACACTGAACAAGAAAGGGATATCTGAAGTCTGGATTTTCCCTTTTATCTTCTCCCAGTACAAGGGCAATGTCAAAGGATTCTAGGAGACTCTGCAGACATCTTATGAAAACAGTGCATTTATTGCTCACCCTGCCCAAAACTGAGCAGTATGAAGTTAAACAAATTGTTGGCATGTTAATGCTTTTAAAAATCCACATAATTTATTTAAGGGGATCTAAGGGGGCCTAAAGCAGCTTCATCTCAGAGACATTCTGTGTTCTTAGTTTGGCAGTTTGTTCATTAATTCAAACACACATTTTTGACAGTCACAGTTTAAATCAAATTTTATACCTTTTATATCATGACAGGGGAGGTTTAGGCTGGATATTAGGAAAAATTTCTTCACTGAGAGAGTGGTGAGGCATTGGAACAGGCTGCCCAGGGAGGTGGTGGAGTCACCATCACTGGAGGTGTTCAAGGAATGTGTGGACATGGCATTGCAGGACATGGTTTAGTGGGCATGGTGGTGTTGGGTTGATGGTTGGACTTGATCTTACAGGTCTCTTCCAACCTTAATGATTCTGTGATTATATCATGACAGAGGTCTAGGATTCAAAAATACTCCATGCAACCACAAGCCATATAATTACTCAACCAGCTCTACACGGACATACAAACTAAAAGCTCACAGTGCTTTCTAAATCCAACCTGCTAGTTGCTATATGCTTAGCCATATAAAGTTCATCACTCAAAAATATGCCACAGCAGAATCAGAAAGGTATGATACAGCCACCCACATTCAGCACATAATCTCACCTGTGTCTAGATTAAAGCTCTCTGTCAGACTATATTCTTTCTGCTGAGTAGCAGGATCTTCCCACTGGTCTCCAAAGCCAATAATCTCCAACATGTGCCAACGCATCCAGTCAGTCCGACCTGTTGACTGCCATAAAACCTGTGGGTGAAACAGATCTAGGTGATCAGATTTGCTCACTCATTCAATCCGCATGCTACATTTGTCCTCCCACTTCCCAAATGCATGGAGGCAGCAAGCACTGTTCAAGTAGAAGACCACCTAATTCAGACAGATTTCAACACACACATTGTCTAATTTTTAAGTATACCATCTTCACTAACTTATTCCCCCTGGTTACACCTGGATCTTTATTGAAAAAACTACCAACTTTGCCTGCAACCACTACAGATCTCATCTAGCACAGCAGTAGTGACAGGAGTACATCTAGTTAAGCGTGCCCGTTCCAAAAGTGCCCGGCAGCAGGTGCCTTGGGAAAAGCATACAAAGGAAGAACCAACTTAACCAACATACCTTGAGGCAGATGAGCTGTATATAAAGGGTCTTGAGGCACAAACCACTTGGTGAATGCAAATGTAAAGAAAACTATTTTTCCTACTCTGACTTTACCTTCTGTTGGTTACACTTTTACACCACAGTCATTCACCAACCCTCTCAGACAGGTTTTGGGCTCTTGACAAGCATGTCTCAAAGACAATTGTTTCCTATGCTTTGTCTAAGCTGCCTCTCAAAATCAAAAGGATTTTTTTTTATGGCTTCCCATACCGTAATTTTACGTTTAACCTTCCGAGCAGAAGGAGGACTGAGCAACAGCAAGTACAACATGTCAATAACTTAAAAAAAAAAACAGCAGAAAAACATATGGGTTGCCTGATTCACTGAGCTCTTTTGGAGTTACACCAATGCTACTAGGACTCCATTGTGCTGGAGAGCTAAAGAGATAAGATGCTGAGAGACTTTAAGAAAAGCGCTATATGAACAGAAATTGAGTTAAACTCTACACACAACACCAATTAGTCTTCAGTGAATCCCTGACCTAAACTAGTTACATACCAAATACCATCTCAAAGGAGTCATGGAAAGATATGATTGAAGGACCAGACACAACAGTGAAACTTTTTCTTTGTAGAGGCAAAGAAAGCAAGAGAAAACAGAGCAAGAAAGGAAAGATGAGAGGAGGTAAGGGACAGACTCATGATGGACCGGCCGCGATCAAAAATGCACATGAATTTACATTTTGCACACAGAGGACTGACAGCAAACCTCAGGTAGGATGAGCTGCAAAAGCAGAACTGATCGAAAAGGAAAGGATTAAAATTTTAACACAGACCAGGGAGAAGCAGTTCTTGTAACGTGAACTCACTAGTCACCAGCAGATAAACTGTCAATATGAAGCAAGTGTGATACACAAGGTAAGAAAGAGGAACAGACATAAAAATCAAGTTTCCCTTCAAAGAGAGACTGATGGCAAAGGCCCAGAAAAGCAATGACGATCTGCAGATGTCATTACAAAGATGATTTTGAGACGTCAGATTGCTGGTATCTCCCTGTGGAAAAAAAAAACTCATTGAATGGTTTGACTCACAAGTTTCTCACATAACTCTGTGAGACTACTACAGACACATACACGGATATGAACATAAAGAGCAGGGTAAAAATTAACACCTCCAAAGACTGCATGTACGTTCCCAACTTCCTAGACAGACAGGAAGACAAGGAACACTAATAGCAGCAAAAAGTAGGTACTTCCCAATAGTTATTACCATTTAGATCTGGTTTTGCCAATAGTGTGAGCCTTACAGAAGACTGTTATTGAAAATAAGCCTGAACGGAGCAATTGCAAGTTCATTCAACCTAATTAAATAGAAAAATAGACAGGAGAAGGAACCCAGCGGACCAACTTGAGAAAAGGAATGGAAGCTAACAGTACACTTCAGCTCAACAGTGACTAAAAAAACCCCTCTGAAATTTGTATCACAGGTAACAGAAGAAAAATGTGAAAGGATCTTGGTGCTCTTTCCAAGTGCCCAGCTACATTAAAAGAAAGTACAAGCTTGTAAGAAATAGAAAACAAAATTTTAGAAAAACATAGATCTTCGAAATCAAGGAGCATAAGGACAAAGGGAGAATGAGCAGGAAACATATTTCCCTTGCAATTTATCTTTACAGACTGGGTTATATGAGACAAAAGGTTTATCAACCACTTAAAAATAAGATGCAAAGCAGTTATTCAGTTGAGAGGGCCTGCAATGAAAAATCACTTATGCATGGTCCAAAACTAGAAGTATTTTACTGGAATATTGAGTAAACACAAAAGAAAGCAAAGCAAACTGGTAATGAGTAGAGGGATACAATTCCAGAAGTTGCCCCAACTGAGAGAGAAGCAAAATTCAGTCTGGAGGAAAGAGATGAAAGACATGCCAAGTAATCTGCCAGAAGCACAGTTGGAAAGCAGGAAGGATTTCAGTTATTTAGTGGTGTTTCCATGTGACTGACGAACACTAAAGCCAATGCTTCTAATTTGAGAAAAAAAAAAAATTAAATGAATCATCACTACAGCTTCACTGCTTTGAATTCAGTAGTATGCAAACCTTTAAAGCATATTTTAGTGGAAAGAACAACTAAAGGTGTTCAAGATAAACATAATAACTTTGAATCAACAGGTAAACCTGCTTCAGGTTTCAATTCTGACAGATTGATGCATTAACTTTCTCTGCTGAAGTAACTGATTTTCTTGATAAAAAAAAAAAAGATTGATTTCAATTGTCAACTTCAGTAAAGCACAGGGCATCAAATGGTAAATTATTAAAGCAGAGAAGAAAGTGATTAAGTAGAGGAACTGTGGGCAAGAAATCTGCTCAAGAGAACCCAAGAACTTAGGAGTACGAAGGGGAAAGAATAGGACTAGAAGAAAGTGCAAATAAGATGGGCAAGCCATATTTGTACAGCACATGCTGCCCTAACAGTTATGCTCTCCCAATACAAGCACACACTGGTAATATCCACCACCAAAAAAGCAGATAAGGCTGGAAGCATCCTTCTTGCGCAGGCATATTTCGGAGCATTTTAAGCTACTGGTTTAAATTACATCTGCAAGAAGTGCTCCAAAACTAGAAGGCAGTTAAGAGGCATGGACCAGAGTAAAGTTAAAGTTACTGAAAGGCGACTGGAAAAATTCATCCTAAAACCAGTTCTCACTGAATAAACAGAAGAGTATCAGAAGGAAGAAGCAGTCTGCAACTGGCTGAGAAAAAAAACCAAAAGAATATTCACACAATTTTCCCATGCACAAAACAGCAAAGAGAGACAACAGGAGAAAAGAAGTAAGTCAGTGTTCAGTGTTCTTAACTGGCTAATTTTTATTTGGCTGTAAACAAAAACAATGGCATTACACAAAATAAAATGAGCTGTAGCCCAAGAAGGCTAGAGAATCTTGTGCTTAACAAAAGCTCAAAGTAGATTTAAAGGAGATGACCTTCAAACATGCAGAAAGTAATGTCAAATTCTCTACCTCCTTTCTGGAAAAGTTGGTAATGAACTTTAAGTAACAGCAAGAGAGACTTGGAAAGAGCCTTAGGAAGTCATGCATTTCTACAGATACCAGAGTAAGGCTTTTCAGCTATTGATTTTCAAATATCAGCAACACAGAGCTTTGCACCAGCATGGCACTTAGGTGTATTTGCAGGCCATCTATATCCACAGAAATCAGCTTGAAGTAGGGAAGCCTTTGAGCATAGGCTGAAGTAGCACCTGAAGTACAGCTATGACCAACTGAAGTGGCCTCAGACTCCTTGTTTATCATCTGCAAAACCAAAGTATGCACTTTTGCAAATTACTTGGGGGAGAGAACCATACCAAACCCAACCCACAATTGCACACATTAACATGTGTGCAGGGGTTACAGTTTCTCATTTTACTGGTTACTATCTCAATTTAATAAAGATTTCATGAACTGAATTATAGACCTGTTTGCAGCCAACACAGTGCTGGACTGAGCAGAGGACACGAGCAGAGACAGCCCTCTATCTATGGATGAAAGCCAGCTAAAGCTTGATTTTTAAGAGAACAGAAATTGTGCCTCTAGCTGCAGTGTTTGGGAAGCTTAAAAGCATGGCCAAAGTGCAAGATTAGCAGACAGCCTGCAGAAATAACCATACATAGATTAGAGTGATGCACAAAGCCCAGCAGCTCCCCACTGCGTAGTCAAAACAAAATCTCAGCTCTCACTGAACATGCCCAGCCTGCAGGACTGAGAAGAAAGTCTCAAGAAAAAGGTCTAAGCAGGAGCAAACACCTCCCTGTGCCCACAAAAAGGCTCGAACAGCACTCAAATGCTCTCCCACCCCCACGTCTGAGTCCAAGTCCTGCTGCTCCAGCACTGACCCCTACACTAGCAGAATGTTCTGGGAGTAGCAAGAGATGAATGCCTTAAGCCAAGAATTAGAGACGAAGCCAACAAAGGAAACCTTGTGGTTGATGTTTACTACAGGCTGCCCAATCAAGGGGAGCCTATTGACAAAGCCTTCTTACTCCAGCTACAGGAGGCATTGAGCCCACAGGTTTTCACCCTGCTGGGGGGACTTCAACCACCCTGACATCTGCTGCAAAAGCAGCACGGCGAGCTGCAGGCAATCCAGAAGAGTCCTGGAGTGCATTGAGGATAACTTCTTAGGCCAGGTAACAGACAGCCCTACCAGGGGAGATGCGTTACTGGACCTGTTGGTCACCAACACAAGTGAGCTAATCACAGACATTAAGACTGGAGGCAGTCTGGGCTGCAGTGATCATGCACTGGTGTAGTTCACAGTCCTGAGGGATCCTGGACAGGCAGAGTAAAGCCAGAAATTTTAGGAAAGCAAGCTTCCAGCTGTTCAAGGAGTTAGTCAATGGGACTTCTTGGGAAACTGCGCTCAGGGACAAGGGAGCAGAACAGAGCTGGCAGACATTTAAGGATGCTTTCCATAGAGCACAAGAGCTCTCCATCCCCATGCATAAGAAATCAGGAAAGGAAGGCAAGAGACTGGCATGGCTGAGTCATGACCTGCTGGTCAAACTAAAGGGCAAGAAGGAAATGGAACGCACATGTAGTGGAAGCAGGGACAGGTATCCTGGGAAGAGTATAGGGGTGTTGCCTGGTGATGTAGGGACGGTCACGAAGGCTAAGGCGCAGCTGGAACTGAACTTGGCAAGGGACACAAAAATTAGTAAGAAGGGCTTCCGTAGGTATGTCAGCCAGAAAAGGAAGGTCAAAGAAAGTGTACCCCCCGCAATGAACAAGACTGGCAAACTGGTAACAACAGACAAGGAGAAGGCTGAGGCAAAAAGGTTGTTGAGTATCTCAATCTTCACTGACAGTATCTCTTCCCACACCTCTCAAGTGGATGAATCTCAAGGCGTGGACTGGGAGAATAAAGTCCCTCCCACTGTAAGAGAAGATCAGGTTCGAGACCACTGAGGAACCTGAACATATATAAGTCTATGGGACCTCATGAGATGCATCACAAGAGTCCCGAGGGAACTGGCTGATGCAGTTGCCAAGCCACTCTCCACAATATTCGAAAAGTCATCGTGGTCAGGTGAAGTCCCCGGTGACTGGAAAAAGGGAAACATAGAACCCATTTTTAAAAGAGGTAGTAAAGAGGACCCCGGGACCTACTGACCTGTCAGCTTCACCTCTGGACCTGGGAAGATCATGGAACAGATTGTCCTAGAAGCTATGTTAAAGCACATGGAGGACAGGGAGGTGATTCGAGACAGCCAGCATGGCTTCACCGAGGGCAAGTCCTGCCTGACCAACCTACTGGGCTTCTATGGTGGAGTGACTACATCAATGGACAAGGGAAGAGCTACTGATGTCATCTATCTGGACTTCTGCAAGGCCTTTGACATGGTCCCCCACAGCATCCTTCTCTCTAAATTGGAGTGATATGGATTTGATGGATGGACTATTCAGTGGATAAGGAACTGGCTGGATGGTTGCATCCAGAGAGTAGTGGTCAACGGCTCAACATCTGGATGGAGATCAGTGACAGGGGTGGTGTCCCTCAGGGGTCCGTACTGGGACCAGTACTGTTTAATATCTTCATCAATGACATAGACAGCAGGATCAAGCACACCCTCAGCAAGTTTGCAGACAATACCAAGGTGAGTGGTGCGGTTGACATGCCTGAGGGACGGGATGCCATCCAGAGGGATCTGGACAAGCTCAAGAAATGGACCCATGTGAACCTCATGAGGTTCAACAAGGCCAAGTACAAGGTCCTGCACCTGGGTCAGGGCAACTCCCAGTATCAATACAGGCTGAGGGATGAATGGATTGAGCACAGCCCTGCAGAGAAGGAGTTGGGGGTACCGGTGGATGAAAAGCTGGACATGATCCAGCAATGTGCACTTGCAGCCCAGAGAGCCCACTGTACCCTGGGCTGCATCAAAAGAAGCACGGCCAGCAGGTCGAGGGATGTGATTCTGCCCCTCTGCTCTGCTCTGGTGAGACCCCACCTGCAGTACTGCATCCAGCTCTGGAGTCCTCAGTACAGGAAAGACATGGACCTGTTGGAGCGGGTCCAGAGGAGGAACATGAAAACAATCAGAGCACTGGAACACCTCTCCTATGAGGAAAGGCTGAAAGACTTACTTGGGGTTGTTCAGCCTGGAGAAGAGGAGGCTCCGGGGAGACCTTATAGCGGCCTTTCAATACTTAAAGGGGGCTTATGAGAACGATGGGGACAGACTTTTTTTAGTAGGGCCTGTTGCGATAGGACAAGCGGTAATGGTTTAAAACTGAAAAAGGGTAGATTTAGATTGGACATAAGGAAGAAATTCTTTACAATGAGGGTGGTGAAACACTGGAAGAGGTTGCCCCATCCCTGCAACCATTCAAGGTCAGGTTGGACGGGGCTCTCAGCAACCTAATCTAGTTGAAGATGTCCCTGCTTATTGCAGGGGGGGTTGGACTAGATGACCTTTAATGGTCCCTTCCAAGCCAAACTATTCCATGATTCCTCCCCCTCCTAAAATACTGAGGCCTTTTCCCTGATCTTTGGCACAAACTTAGTAACTCAACCACAAATATGCAGCTCTAACAGCTCTTTTCAACACAAACGCTCATTTAAGGTCTACTCACCCAAAGGGCATTTTTAAAGGGAAACAGATGCCGGCATATACTCACAGATCAAAAGAAACAGCTATGTAGGCTGTGTCCAGCCCAGTGAGAACAACAGTATGCCATAAGTACTGTCAACTGACATACCAAGGCTTAAGACCTTCAAGCACCTTTTGCTGTGTTACTCATTTGTGCCAGCTAGCCTGCTCCCAAACCACCCCCAAGATCAAACCAGAGCTAGGGACTGTTCCTGGGAGGCAGGATATAGCTACCTGTTTTAGAGGCTAAGAAATCTTAGCAGGACAGCCCATACTAAACCAGACTACCTCTCCTCAGGACCACCACTTCCAGCTCTGAAAGGTGACTTCCTTGCTAGGACAGATGTACACAGTGTCCTAATTATGATACACCTGTTGTCCAACTTCCTGCACATGAAGACATCATTAGGAAAACATCAGTCACCCCTGCCATCCCAGCCAGACTACTTCCACTAGTGACCTACCTGCACTGTGTGCATGCTATTAGTGCTCTGAAGAAACTCGCCCTCCTCCCCAGCTCTAACATCACCACAGTCCTCCAGCAAGCGGACCCTCATGCCGCGCATCAGGTTTGCCTGTAAGTACTCCACATAGCCACTGCGGTCTGCAAAGTCTGATGGGGTCAGGAAGGCACGACCCTGCTTTTTGTGGGGACCACGATTTGAAGTGAGCACAGGCATTCGGGCAGCAGTGCAGGCTGGGATCTTGGGCTGGAAGATGGAGTGGGTGGCACGAGGCCACAGGTCCTGTTGGGGCAGCAGCTCTGGCTTGGGGCTGTGGTCCCAGCCCATCACGTGCACCAGCTCCAAGATGAGGTTTGCCATAGCCAGGCTGAACTCAAACTCCTGCTTCACACAGCTCCTCTCCTCAGCGAGCAGGCTGGGCACAGCGCAGTCCTGCGGCTCCCCTCCCTGCTCCATGCCACTGCTGAGCTTGTCCATGAGAGAAGTGACACACAGGTAGCGCTTCACCAGGACGAAGAGCAGCTTCCCAGGGATCTGCAACAAGCACAGCAGCCAGGCTCTAGCCTGCAGAGCACCTCCAGCCCCCTAGCTCTCTCCGAGCCTCCAGCCCATCCACAGCCAGGCTCCCACGACAGCTCTGGACCAGCAGGCAGCAGCAGAGACCTCTCAGCCCACCCTCGTCTCCCTGCTCCGAGACAAGGCTCTCCATCTGCCTCTCCACCACCCCCCAGCCTCAAGCGAGGCCCAGATCCTGTGCCAGCTCTCCCAATACCCAGTCCTGCTCAGCTGCCCACTGCTGACTACCCTCCTCTCCCAAACAAGGACGGCAGCTCTGGCCCCCCACTCTCACCCCTCCTGACCCCTAAAGCCCACAGCTGGCAGGGCCTGCCGCTACCTGGGGAAGGTGAATCCCCTCAAAGGACATGCAATGCTCTTCAGAGGATGTTGTCTCAGCAAACAGCTCCAGCAAGGTGTAGCGACTGTCGAAGTCCATGTGCTGCTCAATGCCATCCTGCTGGCTCAGGGACAGCAGGACATAGGCCCGGCTCCCTGCAACAACAACAGAAACCCTTCAGGCCCCCTAAAGATAACCTTCACCCCACCCTCCCTGCGCGAGACAGACTTGCAGGCAAGGAACAGCATTGCTGCTCAGTGTAACCTAGAACCATGTTCTGTCCTTTAATCTGGATTGGCAACATTTTGCTCCACTGAGTAACTGCATTTTTTCCACCCCTAAAAATGCAAGGTTCCCCCAAAGCAGCAACCCCAAATAACTGACTCCAGAACAGGGTTCCAGGGAAGAAAAAAAGTTAAGTTTTAACCTGAATCAGCCCCCCATCTGACCCACTGGAGAGCCACATGAACTCGGGCACTGGGACAGGGAAACCAGGACACACTACCACTAGCAACCTTCCAGGTGCACCCAGGCCCCATCAGGCACTTCCGAGCCGTGGCAGCTCCTCTCAGATGAGAGGACTGCGTGAGGACCAGGCCTCTACCCACCAGGGCCTGAGGAAAGGCTCCCTGTCAAGAACAGGCCAGAGCCTTTCCAACTGACAGCATGCAGCAGAGACACCCCAACACCGTGCTAAGCCCCTTGGCATAAGTTCTCCCAACAGTTAATCAGCATTCCAGCTCAGGAACCCGTCAGGGGAAAGAGGTCCCAGACAACTACAACCAAGGAGCCGCTTGGAAGCTCCAGTCTGATTCTTCCCCTTTTGCCCACAAGCCCTGAGACACACTGCTTCCCAGGCATCCCACACCTACAGAAGGACTGGCACCCCTCAGCTGCCCAGCAGCACCTCTTCAGTGGCACTGAGCGGTAGCAGCCCCCACCTGCACCATGTGAAGCCAGGGCCCTCAGCATCTTGCCAGCACTGCGGCGGATTTGCTTCTCCTTGTGGCACAGCATCTTCATCAGCAAGTCGAGGGCTCCCGTCTCCTTGAAGGCACCTGCCAGCGAGCCAATGCTGGCGTACGCGCTCAGCACGTGCATGGTGTTGAGGATGGAGGACTCGGGGGCCCCGGGCTCGGCCATCTGCCGCCCAGCTCGCTGCACCAGGCTCCTGACATCAGCCTTCATCTCCAGCAGCGAGGCGTCATCCAGCGGGACATCTGCAGCGAATGGGCTGGCTGCCTTCTCCTCTTTCACCCACTGCCCTTCCAGCTTCCTCCTGCCCAGCAGCGCCGGGCAGCTGGCACAGACCTCTTCTGCAGACATCCACATCAAGATGTTCTCTGGCTTGGTCTCTGCAGAGGAGGCACTGCTGCCTCCCACTGCTCTCTCTTCCAAGCTGACAATACTCCACTGGATCAGGTACTCAGGCTGGCCGTCGGGGCCTCGCCGCTGCCGGAGCAGCTCCTCTGGGTAGGCCTGCAGTTTGGCTCCCAGGTGCACAAGCAGGTTGCCATTATGCCTCTCGTTCACCATGACAGGAGATGTGTCTGCAGAGACAGAGGGAAAGCAGAGGCAAGCTTTTATTTCCGAGCTGCATGCCAGGGAAAGCGTGAGCAAGCACCTCAGTTGCTTGACAGTAGAACTGGCTGAGGCACAGCTTTTGATCCCGAGATCCTGCACCCAGGATAAAGCTCTGAAGAAAACCCTATTTTGCAGAAGCTCACATCCCCCCTCCAAAAAAATGAGCCAGTGTTTCATATACAAACCCTGTTCCCAGCATTACCGGCACACTCAGACAGAGGTTCTCCTCAAAAAACCTAAGGCAAAATGGGCCCATTCAGATCCTCTTACAAGACAGCAAATAACGACAGGAGACCTGGGTCCTGTTCTTATCTCTGCCGCTGTCCACAACATGACCCTGCGCAAGTTGCTGCTTGTGCACTTCTGTCTTCCCTCTTGTTCTTTACCATTTATATCTGCCTAGACTGCAAGTTGACCCAGAACTCGAGGCTTCAGGCTGACACTCTCTCTCACTGTGGAGCTGGACCTAACTTGAGTCACCAGGCCCTAAAGAAAATAACCAGCAATTTCTCAAATCAAGCTCATATACATCAGATCAGGTCACTATCTAAAAGCCACTCAGTATTTCCTCCTTGGCCTCCTCTCAGATATTCTTTGCCTTTACAATGTTTAGTCAACAGGCAAATTCAACAAAATGGAAAGATTGCTACTCTCTGCTGCCTGATTGTTCTGCATATCTTTGGACTACAAAGAAGAAGACAGGACACCTCTCTGCTTTCATCTATGCAAAGAGCAGTATGAAATAATTTGCTGTCTGAGTGCCAGCATTCAGCTCGCCAACTGGAGACACTACCACAGACATCGGACTGACTTCACTACTACAAAGGATGCCACATCAGAGTCTGATAAAAAAGTTCTCAGAGGAGCTCAGGCAGGTGGCAGTGGAAACATATAAACAGGCCCTCTTGTTGTCACTTACACATACTAGCAAGAGAAGCAGTGAAGCAACACACTGTTCAGCTGATGGTAACACAAGTTATTCTTAAAAAAGGAGTTAACATATAGAGGAAATAGTCAATCCGTGTACAATCAAAGAAAATACTGACCGTCAAAATGATGACAGGCACATTAAAGATGTTTCCCAGGGGCAGAGACAAGAAGCCTGAATTCCCGAGAAATTCATACCTACCTTCAGTTGTACCTCCCTTGGAGTTTGCAGCAAGCCAGCTGAGAATCTTTTTGCCGACTCTCTGTAATAAAAGGACCGTGTTATTCTCCTGTGCTTTGTAACAGTATTTAGATGCCGCACCATAAGCCAAACAATTGTTTTCCCTAACTGTGCTTGTACAGTGTGCAAAAAAACCCTACCCCAAGATGTTCACATAAAATAAAAATCATAGTAAAACAAAAGTCTCTGTAAAACATTGTTTTGTTTGTTAACTTCACCCTGTCCCCACATAGTGGCACTTAGCGTGAAAAACTCTTTAGTGCAAAGCTATCAGAAGGGACCAAAAAGGATTTGTAGCTAGGTAGGGGAGAATTTGGCTTTAGGGCACCTGAAGAAGTAGCTGCAACGCATATGAAGAATGAGGGACACTAGAGCCTAGGACAACCCCCAGCTAAATTGTGAGACTGCTTAAATAACATGTGCTACATTACGTTTCAGAGCTGTGGCAAATCACAGAATCATTAAGGTTGGAAAAGACCTGTAAGATCATCAAGTCCAACCATCAACCCAACCCCACCACGCCCACTAAACCATGCCCTGCAGTGCCACGTCCACATGTTCCTTGAACACCTCCAGGGATGGTGACTCCACCACTTCCTTGGGCAGCCTCTTCCAACGCTTCACCACTCTCTCAGGAAAGCCATTTTTCCTAATATCCAGCCTAAACCTCCCCTGGCGCAACTTGAGGCTACCTCCTCTTGTCCTATCACTTGTCACTTGGGAGAAGAGACCAGCACCAACCTCTCCACAACCTCCTTTTGGATAGCTGTAGAGAGTGACAAGGTCTCCCCTCAGCCTCCTCTTCTCCAACCTAAACAACCCCAGCTCTCTCAACCGCTCCTCATCAGACTTGTGCTCCAGACCCCTCACCAGCTTCCTTGCCCTTCCTTCTCTGGGCATGCTCTAGCACCTCCATGTCTTTCTTGTAGTGAGGGGACCAAAACTGCATGCAGCATTCGAGGTGCGGCCTCACCAGTGCCGAGACTAAGGGCACAACCACTGCCCTAGTCCTGCTGGCCACACTGTTTCTGCTACAAGCCAGGACACCACTGGCCTTCTTGGCCACCTGGGCACACTGCTGGCTTATAGTCAGCCCCATGTCAATCAACAGCCCCAGGTCCTTTTCCACCAGGCAGCTTTCCAGCCACTCGTGCTCAAGCCTGTAGCATTGCATGGGGTTGCCAAGCGTAGGACTTGGCACTCAGCCTTCTTGAACCTCATACAACTGGCCTCGGCCCATCCAGCCAGCCTGTCCATGAAGCAATGCCACCTGCAATGCCCAGTCCATAAAGCACCATGGCACCCGGTTCAGAAGCGCAGCCCGGCACAGCCTGGGCACAGGCTGGCAGAGCATCCCACCTCCCTCGGGACGGCAGGGCCGGACGCCTGCCTGCACACTGAAACGAGCAGGGCCGCTAAAAACGATTTCCTTCGACAATGGCCGCCGTGGAAAAAACGGGTTTTCTTCCGGGCCGTTCCAGATACCTCAGCAAGCCCGGCCCCACCTCCCGGTCCCTTCGTTCACCGCCGGCCCGCCGCCCCCGCCCCAGGAGCCGCAGCTAGGCCTGCCGCAGCGCTGCCGCAGCGGGGCAAGGGACAATGGGGCCCCGCCCCGGTGCACGGGGAACCGGCTCACCCCCCGGATCGGCCCCGACGCGGGGAAAAGGAGGCCTCCCCTCAGGCGTCGGCCCCCTCGGGAAGTCCCGTCCCCACCCGGCGCCGTTTCAGTCCTCCTCCCGCGCCGTTCTCCTCTCCGTCCCGCCCGGGGCGACGACGCGGCCGCGACTCGCGTCCCCCGCCACAGTCGGCGCGAAGCGGCACCGGTCTACCCGCTCCCTCCACCGCCGCGAGGGGAGGGGACTGGAAGCAGCACCGCAAGCCGCACCTGCCGCCGCCGCGGCTCCCCACTTCCGGGTCCCCGGCACGCACGAGCGTGCAGACCACGCCCACTACGGGTGGCGGCGACGGCTACGGGAGCTGGCGGGAGGGGAGGGCGGAGTCGTCGCGTGCTCCGCGCCTGCGCTCCTGGCTCGCGGCTCGGGCGCCTCCCGCCGTTCCGCGGGCCGGAGCTCTAGGACTGGGCAGGCCCTGAGGGTGTGGTGCTGCTCGGCGGAACCGAGCCGGGCCGCAGCCCGCAGGCGGCTGCCGAGAAGAGCCGGCCTGGCCCGCTGCCTACACCTCCCTCGGGGGCGGCCTGATAGCCCGGCCTCCCGCGGGGAAGGCAAGCCTGGCCTGATGCCTGAGGGTGGGGGGCCTGTTTGTGGTGGCACACTCCAGCCCTGTGTCACAGGGCTTCTGCCCCGCTGTGCTGCCTGCACTCCAGAAACGGGTGTGAGGGACAGAAAAATACGAAAAATAAGTATCTTCTGATTCTCCTAGCTAATACTAGAAACAAGAAGAAAATTGCGATTGGGAGCTGAAGACTGCATCTGCAAGAGCTCGAGGTGCTTGTGTTACACTGTGTGTTGGTATGGTTTCTCTGGTGATTGATGAACTTTGTTAAGGAGTGTTGCAGAGTAGGTGTGAAAGGAAGGCTAAAAGCATCAGTTAAAAAGTGTTAATCAAAAAGGACACTGCAGCAACTTCTCCAGGCCTGGGGTCCTGGGGTAATTTCAGCCCTGCACCCCACCCTCCAGCCACCTTGTTTGGCTTACTTCAGTGAGAGCTTCACTAGCTCTCGGCAGATTTTGGGTTGTAAGACTGCCCTGTTCTCAAAGGTTGCTAGACAGGCAATTGAAACCAGTTGCTCACAAGTTTGGCCTACTTCCAGTTCCTTTCCTGCTTTGGTGTTACACTGATCTGTAACGCCCATACCATAAAATCTAAATTCTTATCCTTTGCCCATATTTCCCTTCCTTGACAGGCCTCACAGCAGTTAGCTACAATCCAGTAGGTGCAGATTTCTATCAGTCTGTTAACATTTGTTTTAAATTCAAACATTAAAGGCTAGACAGATGAGAATCTGCTTTTTTATTTGATCCTGGAGCAACTTCATGCACGTGCCCAACCTCATTTCTACCCTCGGTACTAATGCAACTGGTTAGATCATTTCCGTGTTTTTACAATGGCAATCAGCAATTAATACAAACAATATAATTGCAATTAACTATAGGCTGGATAAGTCAGTGCAGCACTGGATGAATCAGTGCATTGCTGCATCAGTCTGTGGGGACCATCCTCTAAAGCTGTGGCACCAACGGTGGACTGTAAATGTTTGTGTTTCCAAGCCAGCCTCTTGATTTCTCCATTAGTACATGTAACCTCTGTTGAGGCTATTGATGCTCTCTTTCTAGAATCCCATAGATGCTCTTGAAATCTCTGTGTTTCCATTAACATGTCATTTTCCTTCCCCATTAACTCCCAAGGCATTTTTAAAAATTGGAGGATCGAACCGGTATTTAGTTATATCATGCTTTGCCTTTACAAGTCCCTTCATCTCCTGTAGAGATAAACACAGTATATTTGCGCTAATGAAGGGGACAATAACTTCCTAAATGCCACACAACTACGTGTGGCTGATGCCACACGCACGACCATTGCTGTTTACCTCTGGTTTCGGCAGTGTTATTTTACGCATGTACTGCACCTGCAACACCGCTGTGTTTAATGTCACAAACACGAGGTGGTGATAATGCTCTGCAGTGGGAAATGCAGCCTGGCTGGTAACATCAGCCGGCAACATCCCATAGCCAAAATCGTCACCAACAATAAATGGCAGTGGCCGAAGAGGACACAGGCATCTTGTTTGTGATGCTGAAAGGTTTTCTGTTGTATTCACACACCCTGCTTATGTCTTGGCTCTGATGGTCTTGATACCATGCTTAGTCAGTCATTTATCCTAAAAATAAAGATTATGTCTGTGGTATCTTGCTCCATGTTAGGAGGTTTATATGTCATACACAGACCCTCTGCACAAGTAACATGGGGTTACTTGTGCCGGTACGGGTTTTGCGGTGCTGAACCATGAGACATATCTGCGTAGGCATGCTGAACATGGGCCTGGCTGTGGTGTAACCCATAAAAGTGAAGCACCTCCCCTCCCAATGGGGAAAGAGCCATTTCAGCTGTCTTTTGCTCCTAAGCAAGTTCTGTGCAATCTTCTTCTCTCCTGCTACACCGAGATATATTTTCTCCAAATTGTGGTGTGAGGAATAGCGCCATCCCTCCACTGCACAGACTTTTATCAGTGCTAAGCTTTCCTTACATCATACTGGTATCTGCTCCAGGACCTGATGCTACGTAAAGGCTAGTAGTTGCATTTTTAGCTGGCACGCTGTTGGCCTAGCAGCACTGATGATTGTAACGAGCCCTTCTCCCTTTGGTTTCTTTCCCACCTTTAGGCACTTTACTGAGCCCCCATGTGCCCTTGACCTGGCTTCTAGGAGCCTACAGGCATCTGCCTTTGACCTGACTTTAAGCAATGCCTCTCCCCTTTGGACTTTGAGTATTGCCGTTATCTTCTCATAGCAGTTTTCTGCAGGGAATTAAACAGTCTTGGTGTTGGGCCTCATAAAGACAACAGTTAAGCTCCATCCTTAAAGACATCAGGGGTCCAAAAGTAATGGTCTTGGAAGAGAGGAGGGGAAACAACCTCATTGTCATCTGAGACCTGGATCAGATGCCTGTCAATGTCAAAGGAAGCTGTTCTGCCTCCAGCCTTTCAAATGGTTTATTTTAAAGCCCAGTTTGTTCTTTCTTCTTGTCCAGAGGCCTCGGAATGGCACTGCACACACCAACCACCACGTCTGGATGCTCTGAGATGCCAGCTGCGTGACATCTCCCATGATGACAGGCCCTTGGCCAGCATCACTTATCTGTCAAGTCCCGTATCAGGTAAACACTACCATAACAGCAGCATCTTCATACAAAACTTTTATCTATCCTGGAAATACCTCTGTCACTAGTGAAAAATATCTCTGTCCTCCTTTGGTTTGGGGTAATTTATCAATATGTAAATATATAATCCACCTGGGGCCAGGCATAGGGACCATCTTTTCTTTGATGTTACAGTGGCAAAAAATTCCTCTTTAGGAATTTTTTTATTGGAAGGAAGTTATTGCCTAACTACTCCATAAGCAACATGGGCTGTTTGTCCTCCCCGTTCTACCTCTTGCTTGAGGTCCTCCTGCTCCCCCCTGTTAACAGCCATGAACTAGAACAAGCCTTTTCTTTTTCAAAAGTCCCTGTTTCTCCTCATTCCTGGTTTTTAGTTCTCTTGACTCAACACCATGCCCTGCTCACCAGCAGCACCCTTCCTGAGCTTTCAGAAAGGACAGCCCTCACAGCCCTGATGTCCACCGCAGGCCCCCTGTGGCCCCAGGACTCCCAGAGCAGAAGTCCAGCTCCTCAGGTCTCACCTGCGCAGGAGGCAGCGGGCATGGAGACATTTGCAAAGAGCCCCTCTTTGCCACATCATGCCCAGACAGCCCCCAACCGCCGCAGTACACGAACGGGTGCAGGAATCTGCCTCTGATCCCCATTCACTGGCCCTAAGGTGTGTGTCGTCCCCTCACGCAAAGCATGGCCAAGATCCCAAATCTGTGCACAAAATGATAACATTTATTGAAAGAGTAATTTTTTTTTTTAATACAAAAGAAAGCTCTGTACATAGTACTGTGATTACTTCCACATCCTTCCAGAAACACAACCCTGGAAACTGGAGGGGAAAAAAAAAATAATCCCACACACACTTATGCGAACACACGCGCACACACGCACGCACACACACAACCCTCAAACCAGTAAAATGAACTAAAAATGTCACCACACAATAAATGCCATTTCATCCCTGATACACAAGTGTTCTTACAAGTCTGCACTTAAATAAAATACACCATTAGCGTTTAACCAGCAGTTGCCTTTGGGGAGCCAGGGAGGGGATGCAGTCAGACTCCCTGCAGCAGCAGGGGCACTCCTGCCATCCTGGCCCAATGGCTCTGCTCCACTGTGCTCGTGTAAGCAAAGCGGAGCAAAGCCAGGCCACACTGATGTGCTGGGGCAACGGACAATGCAAACACCAACCCCATTCTTCTCCCTGGATGAATTCCTAGGTACCCAGCCTTGTTTTGGAAGCATCACTGAGCATCTTGCATACACCTAGCAATGGGGCATGGCACAGCACTCCCGCATGCTCCGAGCTGCAGGGTACGCATCACTCTTAGAGCAAGGATACTAAGGGGAGGCAGCATGCAATGTCACTCTCACCAGATGGGCCACCCTACTCCCCACAAGCCCTTCCCAGGCTGTGTAACAGACTGAGGGCTGAAAGACTGTTGTCGGAGCTCTTTGCACAGGGGTCCTGGAAGGGACCTGTCCAAATCTGTGCACCAAGGAAGGGCTGTAGAGGGGGAACTACAGCCCAGATCATCAGCTAGGAGTTCAGGAGATGCTACCTGCGCAGCGAGCAGGGAGAGCAGGGATCAGCCATTGCTGGCCACTCGCCACCCAGGGAGGAATGGGGATGCCCGTATCCCTTAGGCAGTCACAGGTAGCACTGCTCTGCACCGAGAGCAGTGACAGAACAGCTGCAGGTCCCAGGACCAGAGGTGAACAGGGTGGCCAACAGAAAACCCAGCCTGTCTCCAGCTCCCAGGCACACTGCAAGCCCCTTGCTCCTGAGGGATGGGTTTCCCACTTCTAGAGACCAGCCACTGCTTCACTTGCCTTCTGCCCATTAAGCCCAAAATGATGGGTATGGAATCCTCAGTACAGGTAAGTGGGAAACAAGCATCCCACTCGGTTCAGCTTGATCCCTGGCACATGCTGGTGGGTGGAGAGCGCAGCTTAAACGCTAATGCTGAGGGAACATGTCCAAGGTTACAATACAAACTCAAAAGCAAGGCCCCTTTCCTGCCTCCATGCCCACCCACCCCTCTCCCATCCCCCTGGTACAAACCCCATGAAAACTGTACAGGAGCCAAACTTTTATTCCTTAAAGAATTACATAAATACTGAGTTTAACACTTAGAAAAATAAAGTAATTTTCTTTTTTTTTTTTTTTTTCTCTTTTTTCTCCAAGGCTTCTTTTGTCTTTAACTTAAAAAAAAAAAGTTACAGTAGCTGCTTCTTCCCCTAAGGATTCAGCAGCTTCTCTCACTTGCTCACTCTCCCTCCAGGGACAGGGCTAGGTAGCAGAGCCATTCACAGCAACTCCCATGCAGGACCAAGCACGCTCCAGCCCTTCTCCCCCAGCCTTGCTGAGCCTGCACAGGCATCACAGCTGCTCCTCCACAGCCCAGGATGGCCTGCAGGTCACCCTGGTGCTCAGGGGAAGAGCCTGCCGCCTGCCCAGCAGCTCAGTGCCCCATGGGCTCTTCCCTTTGACACTTGAGTTGTTTCTCCACCTTGCATCAGACACAGAAATTTAGAAAGCACTGGCTGGAGCTGCAGGGGGATGTGCGAAAGACCCAGCCACGTTCCCCTGGGTGTACGGAGTCCGCAAGCAGTGCGAGGGCTGAGAGGAGAGTGCGGGGCTGGGCCGGCCACAGAGCCCCCCCAGGAGCTCTCCGGGGCATTGCTGTGCTCCTGGGCATCCACTGACCACCTCAGCTGTGCGAGGGCAGCTGCCGGGGCAGGCTGCAAATCTGCCAGGTGGCCCAGAAAGGAGGCACTGAGGGCAGAGGGCTCACTGTAGTGCATACGAGGACGAGGAGGACGGGGCCACGTGCCACAGGCTGTGCCCTGCCCTCCAGAGGGAGGGCACACCGACCCAACCAGAGATGCACACACAAGCCGGCCACTCCCCCCTGTCCAGAGCCCAGGGTGAGTTGCTGTGGCCAAGACCTGTCACCCCCACAAAGGCACATTGCTGAGGCCAGCAGCACAGCCTCAGCCCACTCTGCTCCAAGCTGCGCCCGCAGGACAGCTCTGGGTCTGAGCTGAGCCCCACGCAGAGCAAACACTCATGGGCAAGGTGACTCGGAGCACCCAGAAGGAGCCAGAGCCTCCAGCTGGGAATGGCCCGCAGTATTTATTTACAGAGCAGAGCAATCCTCCTCTCAAGAGACAAGTTTCTTTGGCTGGCGTGAGACAAGCACAGCTATCGCAGCATCCAAACGACCCCAAGCCCTGCATGGCCCCAGCACAGCTCCACCCCAGGTGGGTCCTGCAGCCCCACGCGCATGCCGGTGTGTGTGTGTGGGTGGGTGGGTGCGTGTGTGTGTGTGTGCATGTGTGGATGAAGGAAACGTGAAAAGGCAACAATAAATAACTGGTGCAGTCTGTATGAGAAGGAATTGCCACCAGCCCTGGCGTTGGCATGACAAGCCAGGGACAGCACAAGGCCGGCAGCAGAGGCCTCTCAGTCACTCTTGGCGCTGTGTGAGGTGTCCAAGTTGACCACCTGCAGCTCCGTCAGGCTGCTGCCACTGCTGCTCTGCTGCCCGATGACAGCCATCTAGAGAGAAAAGGGAGGAGGAAGCACTGGGGGACAGCATGCCCTGAGACCACGTGTGCCAGCAGCCAGGGTGGCACTGTCCTTTCTGGGCACCTGTCCGAAGAGGGCAAGACTTCCTCACCCAAAGGTGGGCGGCATCGACAGCTTTCCCAGACCTGACGACTGGCCCTACCCAAGGGCCTGGGTCTGCCCAGACCCACAAAGGATGTGCAGGCAGGGGCAGAGCAAGGACACCCCCTGAACATCTGCGAGTACCACTCTGCGCCTACCTGGTGAAGCTGGACAGCTGAGACTGGGATCTGAACGGTGCCTGATGGGGCTGTGAGGAACACTTGGGGGACGCCACCTGCCACAGAGAAAGAGCACGAATGACACTGTCCCTTAAAGAGTGCTCCCCCACGAGTCCTTTCTCTGAGCTCCATGGAGCTTCACAAGGATGAAGGTGCCTGTTTGCATACATGGAGGCATCCCAGGAGAAAGCCACATGCGCTAGTTTTCCAAACGCTGGGAGAAGCAGGCACGAGCCCTCAATCCAAGTCTTGCCTCCATAGCTTCATGCTGCTTTGCCCCCTCATGCAACCACATCTCCTCTTGAGCCTCCTAGCTCCCTCCACAGCCTGCCCCATGTGCCACCTGTCCCAGCAACCCTCACCCTTTTTCCCCAGCAAACAGCTCAAGCCATCCTTTGCATAGCAGAACGGTGGGATCTAAAAGCGCACATCAAGCATCACCCTTGCCAGGCCTCTGTACAGCCGCTAGGACTGCTTAGAGGAAAATTCTTTGAAATTAATACACAGCATAAATACAGGCGAGATGAGAAAAATCAGAGTGTCAGAGCACTTAAGGGAGCACTGACCCAGATAGCTGTCTTACCCTGATCCTGGACCTGGCCGTGGGACACCTGCATCGCTGAGGGCGCCTGTGAGAAAGCGTTGAGAACTGCAAGTCCACCGTCCGCAAGGCCAGATGTGGGCGCGTACATCACAGCATGTGGGCTGGGGTACATCATGTGGCCACCCACAGTGGTTGGCACAGATGACGTCATGATGGTCGCCGGGAGGGTCACTGGCACCAGGACAGACTACATGTGAGCCATGCGAAAGGAGTCCACTACACTCACACGCCTGCTCAGCACCCTTCCCTCAGCCACCCTCGGCATGATGTCCTGAAGCAGCAAGTGCATGGAGATACCCATCTGGTTCCCCCAGGCTCTTGGGGAAAAGCCCCAGGGAACAGGCAGGAGAGTTCAAACCTCTCCTTTCATGAGTGAGTATGAGAGGGCAGAAAAGCACGGTAGCCAAATATCCCAGGACTGAATTCAGCTTGAGATACATGTTTCCTGATGAAGCTTTAATAAAGCTGTTGAACTGGATTCAGCCTGCATCCAGGCACCTGAACTCAGATTTTGCTGACAACAGAGGTGTCCTCTGCACATACAGTAAAAACCGTGTAGGTACAAGCCAATGCCTTGTGCTAGGGGCAATGCCAGCTCACTAAGAAGCCATCTGAGAACTGGGCAACCTGTTCCCAGCTCCATGCTACAAGTAAGAGCAGATGATGTATCTGGAGAGGCTCTAAAACCCCCTGTAAGGTGCCCTATGCCCAGCAGCATCTACCTAGATATAGCGTAGCATAGGGGCTGGCAACAGGGATAAATACACCTGGGAAACTGTCAGAAAGGCCGGGATAGAGTTGGTCTGAAGAAGGATCCTGGGCAGGGAGCAGGTCTATTGTTGTGGGTTGTTACCAGCAGTGGTTAGGAAGACAGAACATGGTTACCATAATGTCCCAATTACCTGTTCCGCTGGAAGAGGTCTGGGTAAGGTCAGTGCTGCTGTCGCTGGAGGGAGACGTTTGCTGCGGTGCCTGGTGCACCTGGATCGCCTGGACTGGGACCTGCTGAGCCATGGTACCACCTGGGGAGAGAGAGGAGCCCATGAGCCTGTGGCTCAGCAGGGATACAGGCACTCTGGGCCATGTGAAAGCCCCCCAGTCCTTCTCTGGCCGCACACAGCTCTGCTGCATGGGGAAGGCCAGGCAAAAGCAGCACGTGGCAGAAGCCAGGCCCGACCCCAAAGAGCAGGCAAAAACCTGCTCTTTCCTGACACACAGGGCCCAAGGAGGGGTTAGCTGACCTACAGGGCTCCGGAGAGAAAAGGAAAGGCCACACCAGCTTTTGTCCAGCTCTCAGGCATGGTTCAGGAATCTCTGGGGCCCTCCTGACCATTCCTGGCTCCACCAAGACACAGCACAGAAGATGTTGGAAGGAGAGGGCCCAGCACTGCCCATGCTCGGTCAGCCCCGCAAGGATCATCTCGCTGCACTGAGCAGAACTGAGACAGTCCAAATACCCAGGCCAGCTGGGCCCCACTGCCTTCACACTCTGGAGCCCAGCTCCACCCTCCACAGGGCACTTGGGGAACAGCTATCTCACCCAGCTTATGATCTCAAGGACATCACAGTGCCCTACACAGGGATTAGAGACCATTTGGCCACAATGTGTGCATCCCAGAGCTGCAGGGACACAGCCACACAGCCTCCGGCCCAGCCCACTCACCGCAAAGCTCTGCAGCTCCAGAGACGGAGCTCGGCACAGAAAGCTCCCCTCAGGCTCAGGTCCTGTCTCCAGAGGGAAGAGCAAGGGATGCCAGAGAGCAGGAATCCCTGGCCACCTCGCTCAGACCGGGCATCTCCCCACACACCACACCACAGAGACACACGTCCATTATTCTCTTAGCTCCTACAGATCACAAAGGAAATCTGGTCCCCTTGCATAGCATCACGCTGTCTGCCAGGGCCCGTGGAAGCTGTAAGGGCTCCAAGAAAACATGCAGGCTATCAGACTCATCGATTTGGGCACAAACAGGCAGGACACAAGAAACACTGTCTCACTCTCAGTGCTGGTCCTCAGATGATGGCTGCCTTCAAAAAGGAAAGCCTAGCCCTGCTCTGAAACTCCAGCCAGGAGCATGTCCAGCCCCAGTACAATACCTGGAGAGCCTTCACTCAACGCAACCAGAAATTCCTACAAAGGACAATGCACACAAGGCAGCACAGCAGCACCACTCCGTCCTCTGCTCTGGGTCTCTCCTCATCTATCCTCTGCACTGTGGTTCAGTGACTGACTGCAGATCCAAACACAAAAGCAAGGGCAGCTGCTCAGAGCCAAATGCCAGCACTCAAAAAACATCCACTGGGCATCTGAGCCCCTGTGGTCTCCTTCCATCAGTCTTCCTAAGCAGCACAGTTCAGCCTCAGCATAGCTACACCAGGGACTTGTCTCCTCTGCGTTCGCCAGCCACAGGGCAAACCCTGGGGCAGGAGACTGACAACCCGCTGCTTCCCTTGGTCTGCATCCCCCAGGATGCTGCTCCTGCCTATGCCAAGCATTCTCTGCCCTGTCTTCCCACCTCTCCCCCCGCAGCCACAGCCAGGGTGCCCTGTGCTCCTCTGTGCTCCCACCTCAGCTGGGGGTCAGCTCTCTGGCCAGGACCAGGATCCCCACAGACGCCTCCATCCCCCCACCTCAAGCAAGCGGAGGAGAAGCGAGTGCTGACCTGTCAGCGACACAATCTGCCCTCCAGCTCTGGCAGGGAAGCGGAAGACTGTCTGTTGTGCCTGCTGCAGCTGTCCAGCCGTACCTGTGACCACCTGGCCCTGCTGGCTGGAAAGAGCCAGGGAGTGCGGCTGTAACTGAGTGAGAGGAATGGTAGGGGTCCCCGGAGAAAGGGAAGCACCTGCCGAAAGGAGGGAGAAAGAAAGGCTTTGTCACCACCAGCTCTTTTCACTCCCTCCAGGCTTCTTGGTGCTGCCCTGGGGTCCCAGCTCAGCTCCCTGCCACCACGCCCTTCCCAGCAGCAGGGCCAGCTAGCAACACTCTAAGGAAACAGTCACTACATGACCCTTCTCCAGCCACTGGCCTGGCTGGGCTCGAGCAAGGAATCCCAGCCAGGTTCACCCTACAGCAGCAACCACTCCGCTTCCTCCTGCCACTAGGTCGCCTCCCGAGAGGGCAGCAACACACTCCAGGTGCAGAGATGGATGGATGCAGTCCTCAGCCCCTAAAGGCACTGACCTGACATGAGGGTGAAGCTGGTGGGTATCGGCATGAGGCCCCCAGATGTCACTGCACTGGCTCCAGTAGTCTTCAGCACTGTCCCGTTGGCACTGGTGACGGCATTGGGGCTGATGCTGGCAGACACTGGCGCCAGGTAATTAGTGATAGGGAATGACGGGCCACTGCTGACCTGCATGGAGGTCGAGGTGGTGGGGGCTGTCTGGATGGTGGACGTTGTCCCCGGCAGGTTGGTGACAGTGAACGCTGGTTTCAGTGCGTCCTGGGGAAGGAGAGATTGTGACAACTCAGACCAGCCCTTGGATCTGGTCAACATCTGCCCATGAGACCAAACCAGGCTCCATAGGTTGCATCCCCGTGCTAAACCATACTCCCAGAGCCTGCTGCCAGCACACGGAGCAGAGCCAGGGTAGCAGAGAGGAGTTGCTTCTGCAAACATGAGGAGACTGTGCCCAATAACGCAGCATGAGGAGAGCTGGAGAGAGCTCAGTGTAAGCCTTGGATACAAGCCCAGGGCCACACAGGTCCCCCGAGAGGCTTCCCTGCAAGACACCAGGGGACAAAGCAACCCTTCCCCTCCCCAGGAGTCCCCATAGCCTCTAATAAGAGAGCAGCCTCTTTTTGGCACACAGCAGGCAAAAGCAGTCCTTGCAGGGACAGACGTAAAGGCAAACACACTGTGTCCTGTCAGGAACACACATCACTTCCCTCATGGCAGGAAACACATGGCCGAGAACAAGCCAAGAACTGGCTCTTAAAGGCAGCTGTACGCTGAAAGCAGCAAGGGAGAGGTGAGTAAGGCCAAACCCGGACACCAGGGAGGCCCAAACCCAGCATTGACACCACTTTGGCAGGCCCTTGGGAATGCCTCCACAAATCTCCTGGAGAAAAGGGGAGAACCTAGCCAGGGGAAGCACGCATTTGCCAGTCTGCTAGCAGGAGACGGGCATGAGGCAAACGCTTCCAAAGGACTCCCCATGTTAGCTACAGCCAGCACGCACCATGGTCCCGCAAGGAGCATCGGAGCTCTGTGCCTGTCTGAGGACAGCATCGCCAAGGAAGCTGAGCACCAGGAGGGAAAGGACCCTGAGCTGAGCCAACGCTAGCCTGAGGAGCTGGCCTCCTGGGTCTGCAAACAAGGGAGGAACATGTATGCCACGCTGCAGGGCATGTTAACACCCCAGTTTCCACAGCCACAAACCATATGACTGGACGTGGCTTGGATCTGCAGGAACCAACCAAGCCCAGCATGATCCCTGCTGCCCCTGGCAGTCACACTTCACCTAACATGCCTCCTCCCCCCGGATCCCCTTTCGGATACCCAGGGTCTCCACGGCCCCTCTCCCGCTCTGCTCCACTGTCCAAGAGCAGACTACAAATACAGCGCTCCACAGGAGACCATGCCACAGGCTGCAAGGGACCTTCTGTCCCCGTGCCCTGCCATGGCTGCCAGCACGCCTGGGAAGAGTTAAGGCTGCCACACTCCCACCCCTCCCGCTGCAGGCTGGTGGGCCCAGCTCTCCCACATGCTAAGCCTTGTTCCCAGCTTGTCAGGCTGCCAGAAACGAGGAATTCACAGCTCAACGAACAGCTAAAAAAGGGAAGGCAGCCCATTTTGGACAGGGGGAGCCAATCCCGGGCACTCAGCCGTGCCCCAGGGCCCGGGGAGGGAGGAGAGCAACGCCCCTCCGCCTTGGCACCGCAATCCCTGAAGTCCGAATTAGAAGAGGCACGTGATAACAGAGCGGAGCCCAGCAGAGGCACTTTCCATTAGCTCAACCACAAACTCCTGCCAACCCACATGGGACGTGGAGCCTGTGGGTGCCCTCCCCACGTGGGTGACAGGGCAGAGCTCCCCCGCAGCCCACTGGGTCATGGGAGCCATAGCAGAGCAGGGCTGGTCCTGTTCCCAGCTGGAAGAGCCAGGCTCCCTCACCCCCAGGCATAGCCCTGAAGCTGTACACCCCTGAAATATAGTCCCCAAGCAGACAGGGTGCTTAGCATCCCTCCATACTCTGTACTCTCAGGGCTGGAGAGGGCACCCCAAAAGATTCACAGCACCTTACTCAGGGGGATTCCCAGGACTCCCTAGTAGCATGAGGGCAAACCTCAGCATGATCAGAACAGCAAAGGTGCTTTGGGAGGGATGCTGTGCCAGCAGGCTCGAACCATGCATGCCCCATCTCTCCCCTCCCTACTCTGCCACAGGTGAGACTCAGATTTCTCCCCATCTTTACTGTGTTTCTCTTGGGCTGCAGCAATACCTCCCAGTACAGAGCTGGGAGAGCCCTTGGGATCGGACACCTGGTGCCTCCTCCCCATGCCTGTCTGGGATGCCCCAGAACCCCTAGGCACCTTGCACCCCCCCCCCCCGCACCCTGCAAAGCCCAGACTACATGCACGAGGCCAGCCTTCAATAGGAGCCAAGTCATGGGTCACCTTCAGCAGAGATTACCCAAGGGGCCACGGACAAGCCCTGAGGCAGCACAGCAGCCTTGAGGGCCCTTCCCTTCCGGATCCAGCTTCACATCCATTCCCCACCATAGCTCACTGCAAATGTCAGTTTGCAGAGCAGTGGCCTGGGGAATCAACGCACAGCAGAGAGGTGCAGCATAGCAGCAGGAGATGTATGCACAGACCCACACCACCGTGCATGCTTGATAAATGCTATACAGCATGAGTGCATCACAGGGCACGGCCCAGGCCATCTGATGCCCATCCTGGACCATAGTAGGGTCTTGGGGACAGAAGCGATCCCACTCCACAGCTTCTGGAGGCTGCCTGGGACAATGCTGTTCAGCATGGCCCAGGCCTCACCAGCCAGTGCTGTTATGTGAATGTTGCAGGACACTTGGCCTTGGAGGTACGTGGAGAATCCCAATCCGGTCTGCAACACCCGCTCTGCATTCCACATGGGGTAGAAAGTCCCACCTTTCCCCCCCACCCCAAAAAGAGATGACCACATCAGGGCTACTCCCGTGCTCTCACCCCAATCTAGAGCCCCTGAGCTCCCTCCAAAATCCCCTCTCCCACACAACCACACTCAAGAAATTACATGAGGGCACTGTGTCCTTTGAGGTCTGCAAAAGATCAGACAGGTCAGTGGATGACAGTATCATTGTAAGGATATAGCTGCTGTCTTGAAAGCACAGCGTGTCCCAGTGCCAGCTGCAGTCCGAGCTCAGCTCCCCAGCAAAGAGTTTGGGTTTGGCACAGCAGGAGGATCTCATAGCTGCTGCTGGCTGTAGCGCAAAGCAATACCGGCAAGCTGCCGACTGCAGGTAACATCCTGGCTGCATTGCTCCCCCCACTGCTGCAGCATCTGAACACAAGCAGGTTTTGTCCATACAGAGGTCCAGGAATCGGAGTTCACAGGAAGACCAGGGAGCAACTGCCCAACCCTCTCAGAGCATCCTATGTGGGTGGACCTAACAGTCCAGGCACTTAATTTCCTGCCACCTCCTCCAATAAGGCACCCATAACCCAGCCCTGTGTACCACCCACCCCTCAGCAAAGATGCCAGCCACCTAGCATGGCCCACCCACAGGCTCCATTCATCCTCAGGGGGCTTCCTGGTCTATCTGAATTGGGGTGAGCTCTACCAGAACACCAAACTAGGCTTCCAGCCCTGCAGAAGGCACAGGACTGGGGAGGGTCGGGGGGGACTGTCCCTAGCCCCAGGGTTTGCCATGACAAGAACCCTCAGTAGGCCAGGGGTAGGTTTAGCCAGAATGTCAGGCAGAAGACAGGACCACAGGGCTCCTCCAGCCCCACACCAAATGCCAGCTGTGGCCACAAGGCACCCCACACTAAGCACTACCGCTCATGAGTACTGGGACGGAGCCTGCAGGACACTACAGGCGTTGCATCAGAAAGCGGGCAGAGAGAAGTTGTGTTTAAGATCTCCTCTGCAGGGTAACTGCACCCCAAGAGCAGACTTCCTTTGGGGCCACCTAGCAGTATTTTCAGGGAAAATCTTAAACAGACATGATGTGGGCAAGCCCCATGCCAGGGACAGGTCAGCTGCCATGCACAGCGCTTCTTGCACCTCCAAATTACCCCAGGCACAGGTAATTTGTCTCATTACAAAACGCCCACAGGACTTGTCTTTTCATCCAGGAGAAGCCCAAGAGACACAAATCCTTACAAAACACAGGCTGCACAAGGGAGAAGCTGCTGGTGACAATGGGCTCCTTTGCCTACTGGAAAGGGCTGGCACAGCTCACGCTAGGAATCAGAGGCACCCAGGGGAGTCACGCCAGACTGGGACAGCCAGGACTGTTGCTGGGCTCCCATCAGTGGGAAGCCTTCCCAGGGACTCTTCTGGGCTCCAGCACAGAGCTCTCCAGCCAGCAACACCTGGGCCCACCGCAGCTCCTCTGCCTGCGGGGATCTCCGGGACTGCTGATATTTCTCAGAGCTCAGCAACGATAAGCTCTTGCTTGGTGCAGCATAGCACACACATGGGGAAGAGGGCATGGAGGAATCGTGGCTGCTGGGTACCCGGCAGCACCCTGACCAGAGCCGCTGGGCTGCCACAGGATACAAACATGCAGCTGAACACCCCTGCAGCCCCAGACAACATGCTGGGCATGTCTCAGGGCTGCACTCGCTGCCTTTGGGATTACAGCACAGAGATCTCAAACACCCAGGTTCTGTCTGCTTAATGTTTAGCGGCTACAGTATGGCTAGGATGCTGCTGTGGCTCGTGTAGAGGGCTCCTAGAGCAAGGCCACAGTTCATCTGGAAGGATGCTTTTGCAGCAAGCCCAGTACCCACACCACAAGCACAGGTACAGCAGAGCTGCAGCAACTTGCAGCACCCAACAGCACTCCACACCGGCCCGGGAAGCTGTGGCACAACCCCCAGTTCAGCACGTCATCCCAGCCTTGCACCACAAACTCCCCTGCCTCCCATCTCCAAGCGGCGGCTGACCTGAGCACCAGCCTGCAAAGGAAGCAGCAGGGATATGGGAGCCAGCTTTCTTGCAACAGCTCCGAGGAACAGCACCAGGGGACGCAGGGACAAGACAGGGCACTTCCAGCAGAAAAGGGCCATTGCCTGACTCTGCACCCACGGGCAGGCCCTCTGCAGTGCCCCAGCCGAGAGGCCACAAGTAGCACGGGCAGGCAAGGGCCAGTGCCTGCAGGGATACCAGGCAGGGAGCACAAGCAGTCCGTCCAGCCAAATGTTTCCATTCCCCATGTCCTCCCTGCCCCCTTCCAAAACAGCACCAAAGCAAGAGACAGCTGCAGCTTATAAGGAATGTGAGGGGCCCTGCCAGGGACTCTGGCGAGGGAAACCAGGCCTTATAAGGCCATGGAGGCAGAATCAAATTTTTATCAATGAGTGCAAGAGCATGGAGACGCCCAGGGAGAGATAACAGCGCCGAGTGCTGGCCAGGGGGGTGGGCTGGGCTGGTGGGGAGCCCCGCTGCAAAGGCCAGGGCCAGGACACCTGCCACCCACTGCCCTCCCTCTCCGAATCACCGCTACCACCAGCCAAGTGAAGGAGCCAGCCCCGAGAGGCCACGGCACAAGCTCAGTGGAGTCGCAGCAAAAGGGGACCCGTCCTCAGCTTCCATTCAAGGAGGGCTGGGGATGATCAGGACCCCCGGCACAGCTCCACGGGCGCAGCCCGTGCCCCCCAGGGTGCCCAGGCGTGCGGCTGAGTACAGGAATGTTACCTTGGTCTCCCCACTGCTGTCCGACTCAGACACCTGGTAGGTGAGGTCCGTCTCCTCAAAGCCCGTGGCGCTCATGCGCTGGTCAGTGGTCGGGTCCGAGCGCGGGGGCGAGTCTGGGGAGTTGAGGCACGTTTGGATCAACGCCTTCCCCGTCTCACTGGTGATCATGGGCTGCAGCTTCCGTGTGGCAAACGTGTACACGTGGCCTGTCTCGCTGGCCACCAGCAGCAGGACTTGAGTGCCAGTCAGCGTGGAAAGCTCGTAAGCCTGCCAGCAGCACAAGGGAAGAACAGGGAGTCACAGACGGCAGGGACACATACAGTGCGGGACAAGAGTCCCTGGCATGTCCCAGCGCTCCCAGCACGGCCCTCCTTTTGCTCACACCAGCTCTGGCTCCCTGTCACCCCAGAGGAGCTGTCGCCTCCAAAACCAACTCAAGGTTGGTTCCCTACGAGGTTGAAGCGCCCGGTGCTGTGTTCCCGTCTCCTTTAGCATACCCTTAGGGGATGTGCACGCCAAGGGGCCACAAGGAAAGAGTGGTCCCCTCAGGAGAGTGGCCTGACGACATGGGGACACTGGGCTGTCCCCATTCGGGAAATCCCACCAGTTTCTCCAGACACATCTGGATGCCTGCCCCACCTCACCTCTGCTGAGCCACGTGAGAGGATGCTACTCAGCCCACGTGTCTCTGCTACCTCTTTCCCCTCACTGACACCCCAGCCGGGCCGGAACCCAGATTCCCCTCTCAGTCTTCACTCTCCTAACCACAGCTGCACCCAAACACCCCTGCGGTGAGGCTACCACCCCCCAGGATTGACCTGTGGGCTAGGAAGAACGCTCTTCGTATGCCATCATGGCACACTCGGTGGGGTGGTCTTGCACAAGCTACCACAGGCAGGATGGCCTCACTCTGCATCCCGCCCAGCCAGGACGTGCCAAGCAGTACCCCACAACCATTCCCACCCTCCCAGGGTGCGCGAAGCCCAGCTCGGCTGGGATGCAGCACCACCCGGTCGTCCAGAGAACGCTACGAGCACCAGCGGGGATGCAGATGAGCCAGCGGCATCCAACCGCACACGAAACCCCCCGAGTTTCTAGCCTGCCTTTGCGCGACTGCTCCAGGAACCACGGAGAGCACTCGGGACCGCCCGAGACATGGCGCTGGCCCCTTCCGCGGCCGAAGGAGCCAGCCCCGTCGGGCCAGGCCCGTGCCCCAGGCCCGGCACAGCACCCAGCGGCGGCTCCCAGAGCGGGGCCCCGCGGGCCGCCGGCCAGCTCCGGCCGAGGTCTGAAGGCTGCGCCGGGACGGGCCTCCCCGGGCGCAACAGCCGGCCGGGGACCGCCGGGCGCACCCGGCGTCCCCCGGCCGCGGGCCGTGCTACCGTGACCGCCCTACCCGGAGCCCCGCGGACGCCAGGGACCCGCCGTCGGCGACGACCGGCCCCGCCGCAGGCTCCCGCGCAGCCCCCCGGAAGGAGCTGGTGCCGGGCCTCCCCCCCGCCCCGGGACCGGGAAGCCGCCGCCGTTTCCGGGCACGGCCCCGCCGGCCGGCTCCCCGCTCGGGCCGGCCCCGGGCCGCCAGCCACGGACAGGAGGGTGCCAGCCGACGCCTCCGGCCGCCCCGCGGCCTCACCTTCTTCATGATGCCGGTCTTCCTCTTGCTGAAGGTGGTGTAGCGCCGCAGCTTGTTGTCGATGAACTCCATCTTGATCTTCACCCGGCCCCGCGTCTTCTTCCCGGGCTTGGCGCCGCTCACGGCCCCGCCGCCCCCGCCGCCACTGTAGGCAGCCGCCGCCGCCGCTGCTCCCGCCGCGGGCCCCGCCGCCGCCGCCGCCGCTGCCTCGGCCAGGCCACGCTTCACGCCGCGCCGCTCGCCGCCCAGCTCCTCCTCCTCGGCCGACTCCGAGTCGCCCTCGCTGCCGCTGTACAGCGCCTCCCGCTCCAGGCGCCCCCCGGGCGGCCCCGCCGCCGCCCCGCCGCCGTTCGCCCCACGCGGCACCGGCGACCGGCCCAGCCCCGAGCCACGGGCCAGTGCGGCGGCGGCGCCGTTCCCTGCCCCGGCCTGGCTCGGCAACATCGCGGCGGCGAGCGCGGGTCGGGTCGGGTCGGGTCAGGCCGGCCCCGCCATGGCCCCGCCACCCGCTCCGCGCTCACGGCCCCGCTCCGCCGCCGCCCCCGCCGCGCCGCGCCGCCCCCATATAAAGCGATACAATGTTGCCTTTTATGGCGAAGGCGCTCCTTATATGGGGCGAGCCGGCGCCCCGCCGGGAGGCGCCACTCTATTGGCCGGCGGCCGCCAGGCGCCGGCGCCCATTGGTCGGCGGCTGGCGTTTGATTTGCATACGTGCCGACTGCGCTTGCGTCACTCCCAGATTGAAACACGCAGGGAGGCTCTTAAAGCGGCAGCGCGCCGGGGCCACACGGACGAGGCGGGCCGGCTGGCTACGAGCGGCGGGGGCGCTACGCTGCTGCGGACGGCCCGGCCCGGCGGCGGCGGGACGGAGGCAGACGGGGCTGAGGCACCCGCTCTTCCAGCCCTCCCTCCCCCGTTCCGGCTTTAGGCTCTCGTGGCCTCGTAGGGGCCGTGCCACGTGGCTGAGCCCCCATGCCTCGCCCACAGCCCCGGGAAGCTCCGCACCGCCACCCTGCCTGCCTCTTCCAGATGGCACCAGGTGTTGCTCCAAGCAACCCTCCAGCCCCACTGCTCCCACCCCTGCAGGGGACAGCGCTTGGCCCTGGGGGCTGCGGGGCCTGCCTAGGGTCAGGAGGAGGGGCTGCAGAGGCACTGAGAGGGGCTGGGGGCTACATGTTCTGCTTAGGGGTATGCAGGGCACGGGATTGGGCAGGTATGACCAAAATACACGTCGCCCGAGCACAACTTGACCACTGGTCAGAAGGAAAAGGGTCTCCGTTTAACAGGATGGGCCGCAGCCACCTTCGAGTCCACAGGAGGGGAGGACGGGGTCCTGTACTGCAGCCATGGGTGGGCAGGACAGAGCACCTGTATGCCTGCCCCTGGGGAGATAGCTGGGCGGGCAGCCGGGGGCCCACGTCCACCCCCACGTCTGCAGTTCAGGGGGTTCCTCACGAGTGGCACAGGCCATGTCTTCCACTCAGGTGTGAACCAGGACCTCGACAGGAGAGGGACATATGGGTCAGCAAGGGTGCAGGAGGGACCGCAAAGCCCCGGAGCTCAGAGCTGTGAGGACAGAGCCACATCCTTGACTGAGAAAAGGGCTCTCCCATGCCCTGTCCTACAAACAGGAACCGCAACCCAGAGCAAGACCTCACCTCTGCCAGTACCAGCTCTGCCACAGACCCATTTTGCCTCCTGGGCACCCCGGGGAGGGTTCTGCAGCTTGCACAAGCCTTTTCCATATCTGCCTCCTCGCTCGGAGGACGTGCGCGCTTGCCACCAGCCTTCACAGCTGTCTCCCACTCTCTAGGGCCAGCCTCCTACAGAGCAAGGGAGTAACTGCAAAACCAAACACCCCCCTCCCCGCCACCACCTCCCCCTCCTCCCCGCCAGCCATGCTCCTCTAGTGAGCACACATGCCATTTATAGCTCCCAGCAGGGCTGCTGGGACTCACATGCCTCCCATCACATGCCCTGGCCACCCTCCCTTCGAGCTGAGTGCAAACTTCACCTGGCACAGGTGAGGCAGAGGCCTTGCCATGTCACACCGGGGCTGAGGAAGGGTCAGCGAGACCCTCTGCGTGGCTGGAGGCACCAGTTAGGCTGAGAGCACGTGGCACGTAGGTCCAACAGCCAGAGCCAGGCCGGTCCACCTGCTCAGTGCAAGTGTGCAACCGCTGCGGATATCGGGATTGGGGTTCCTCTTGCCCATGGGGGCTGCTACATGCTCCCTCCTTCCCCCTCCCCCTGGGCCTTTTGATTGCAGGGCCATGTGGAGGCCTTTTGCTCCCCAGGCTGCAGGAGACTCTGCACAGGCAAGAGGTGAGAGCTGGCTCATTTTGGGCTGGCTCATCCCTTCTGCTGCTATCCTCTCCCTCCCTAGCCTCATCTTGGGGATACTTTCCAAGATGCCTGTCCCACTTGTGCTCTGGATGGGACCAGAGCGTCAGCCTGCCTTGGAGCTTCCCAGGATGCTAATCTCTCGCCAAGGCGGTCTGACGCACGCTGTACAGCCAAGCCCTGTGCCCAGGCCACCATCACCCACAGGACACAAGTTTCCAGCAACAGCGGACCTCCCTAAGCAAGCCAGCACCCAGTGGCAGCTTAAACCAGGTTTCTGGCCAACTGACAGTCCCATTTGATCTTCAGGTCCATTCTCATTTACAACCCCCCAGTCATAAAACTCACATTTCTAACCCTCTTCTTACATAGCTGTGGGCAAAGCACTTGGCACTATGCCATAAAAGCCCCATGACCCCCAAGGATCCCTCCAGACAAGCTGCTGCCTGTGCCAGCTCCACTGTAGCGTGGACCCTGCTGCAAGCTGCCCCCAGCATCACCCATGTCTCCTCTAGGCCATTGCAACAAGCCCTTTCTCATTCTTTTCCAGCTCTTCACCCACATTTCAACTGGGGAACTATTAAACACCCTCTACACTCAACGCTGGGGTTGTGACGGTTTCCATCCTGTTACTGATCTTCTCACCATCGATACTTTGGCTGCTTTTTTGACTGCTACTACAGGCGAATGCTCTTTTATTAACAGCTAGGTGTCTTCCATGAGCAGTTACAACTAGATTGGAGGTACTGCTGCACATGTGAGAAGAGGTTAGGGCCTTTCTTAATGGGGTTTTTTTGGTCAGCAGAGGGGTGCTTCTGCCCTTCGTACCAGGGAACAGCACAAGTAGGGCTGCTCCATGACGGGTGACTAGCCAGTATCTAAGGGTGACCCCATGCCTTCACTAACAGGTATAGTCCCACAGTACCTGAGCAGAGCAGAGACAAGCGTCGTTAACAGGGTCCATCCACAGAGGAAGCGATGAACCAAGTCCAGTATCCACCCGGTCAGGAGATAGGGCCAAAAGCAGAACTGGGTAATACAGCTATGATACATGCCTAGAAGACAGGACTAGAGACAGGGCCAAAACAGAACCACCTACAAGATTGCTCAAAACAAAACTGAAGGCCCAGGCTTGAGCTTAAATGCAGCTCAAGAGGGAGGTCCCAGGTTTGAGGCTGCTTGGGACAATTAAGGCCCATTAGTTCCCCCACAGGTGCCTGACACAGCTGTGTAAGAGCCACAGGGCAGCAGATGAAATCAGAGCAAACCCAAAAGTGCTGCTTCAAGCTGCGTAGGTAGTGGATCTGTGCACTCATTGCCCCGGGGTGCTCAAAGCGTGCATGGTCGTAAGGGAAACTTGGATAAATTTCTGGCAAGAAAAAATGTCAAGGACTGCTGGCAATGCCTTGTTTTGAGGTCCTTACGCTTTAGGGAGTTGTTAGCTGGGACAGTGCGTACCTGCTTGCTAGCCTCTTATGCTATTCAGTAAATGTTCAATTTTGGCCAGAGCTGGTGGCTCACTAAGTGGACCTTCGCTCTGATGGAGCTGTGCTGTTTTTCTGGCCCTGGATACCACAGGTTGTTTTCTTTTCCCAATATTTTTTTTTTTAGGATGTTCCTTCAATTTGGGCTGAGGCAATTGGATCCCACCTCTGTCAACTGCCCAAGTCCTCTCATTGTCCTGAAGGGGCTCTGATTTCCTGCTCTCTTCCACCGCATGTAGCTAGGACTAAATTTGCTCAGCTCACTGTTTCCAATTAATTAGGCCAACATCTGTCCCATCCCCAAGGATACAGAACTTTTTCATGACATCACTCCCAAAAATACACAATCCTAACCCCTGTCTTTCTGCACCCTTTGGGTCTGGAGTTTGTCCTAGCTTTGGTGCCTTTCCATTTGGGTACTTCCCTGTAGTCACCAGGTCTTGACTGCACAGTAAACAGGCACTCGAGTCCCTGGGGTGTCTTGGGCTAAAGCTGAGCACCCCATCCTGACACTGCTCACAGAACCAGCTGGCTGCAGCCATGTCGTTCCCTCCCACTACACAGGGCTACTTGCATGCATGAAGCTGGCAGAGCAAGGATGTCACTCCAGAAGTCCTCGGCATCTCTATTCTCTAGCTGTGGCATCACAGAGATGTTGCTTGGCTAGGCCACCACAAGTGATGGTGCCTGGCTCCACCTCCAGCCCACCCAGGGAGCATTTTGAGTGAGCACAGCAATAGCCCTGCTACTCTGCCTGCCATGTCCAACATGGGGCAGCAAGGTGGGACAAGGGATCGTTCATTGTGTCCAATATGCAGGTGGCCTTCACCCGGGGCAGAGACTCAAGGTCTGTCTGCCGGCTGATGCTGTACAACTGCCCTTAGGTGCCCCTCACCTCCCAGACAGCCTCCGAGGAAGAGCACCAATGACCAGGATGGAGTAGGTAACCTCTGCTGAGGGATGAGGTGAGGTGCTGCAGCATAGGAATGCTAGTCCAGCTAGAAGGATCGAGTGACAGGCTCAGATATGATCTATCCACAAGCGCCCAAGGAAACAGTTGCAGAACCAGCTGTGAGTATTTCTGGGGCAAGATGTGCTCTAGAGGTAAAGAATACCACAGGGACACACAGGCAATACAAGACACATTCATTAGGGACTTGGCTGCAGGGATCAGCCATCCTGCCTGAGATCACAGAATCACAGAATCACTAAGGTTGGAAAAGACCTGTAAGATCATCAAGTCCAACCATCAACCCCACCCCACCATGCCCACTAAACCATGTCCCGCAGTGCCAGGTCCACACGTTCCTTGAACACCTCCAGGGATGGTGACTCTACCACCTCCCCAGGCAGCCTGTTTCAGTGCTTCACCACTGAGATGTAGGGCAGCAGGCAGGAAAGTCCACAGGAATGGGATGGATTGGAGAGATGGAACAAAAGGATGTCAAACAACAGCAAATGCGTGTGAGAGGTCACTTGCAAGCTGGAGAGCATGCATGCAGCAATGCGACAGCACTTGCGCACTTCAAAAGGGTTGTGTACGCACAGGGAAGGACTGGGAGGAACAAGAAGAACATGGAGCTGCAAGACAGAAAGAAGGCACATCCTGAGACCTCTGCCCATAACAGCTCCTTCCACTGTGCACAATGTCACCAGCCCCAGGCTGTGGCCAGGCCATCTGGAGTCAGGTCATGGAGGCAGCAAGGTTTCAGGGCGGTGATAACCTGCTGCCAAGCGCACTACACAAAGGAGCACCAGGTCTAGGGAGGAGAGAGGGGCCCAACAGCCAGCCACAGCCTAATCCTCACTTGCCAAGAGGCCTCGGGTTGGGGAGACTCCACAGCTCCCAGCTGCAAGACACATCGCAAGTGTCGGGAAAGGGACAAACACTTTTGATAACTCTGCTCTATAGCCAGCAAACTTGCGTGCACCCAGACAGGCCCAGCTGACCCTGTTCCCAAGCCTTAGACCAAACCGGAGCTCAGAGCCAGCTAGCACGTTCCAAGAAACGCGCCCTCTTCACACTCCAGCATCTCCATAGCCTCTCTGCGTAGCAGAGGTGGGAAGGGGACCCTGGACATTTCTGGTCCATCTCTGCTTAAAGCAGAGCCAACTAGATTGGGTTATTCAGGGCTTATCTGGTCCAGGGTTGAGTATCTCTGAAGATGGAGATCCCACAGCTTCTCTGGGACTGTGTCAGACCTTTACCACCCTTGGGGGGAAGCATTTTTCCCAATACCCAATATGATTTTCCCTTGTGCAGCTTGTACCCATCACCTCAAGTCCAGCCCCAGTAGGCCTCCTGGAAGAGCTCAGATCTTTTTCTCTATAACCCCCCAACCCAGAGCTGTGCAGCAAGCGAAACTGCTGCTCTGCAGCTTGGCCAAACCCGGGGTCCCACTCTGGCTCCAAGGGAAAAGGTCTACCCTGTGCTGGCTGGGCTCATGTTCATGCTGTGGGGACTGGGGCTTCTAGTGTATCATCTGCCCACCACTCCTTCCCCAAGAGACAGCCAGGACCCTGCCCTTGCTCAGGGCCATTGGCACAGGGGTGGGTGCACAAACCCAGTTACGAAGGATAAAAAGGTGCTATGAAAGCTTGGCTACCTGAACGGGGCGGGTGTGTGCGTGTGTGTGTGTGTGTGTGTAACCTGTCAACATGTCCATAAGCGCTTGCTGGCAGGGAGTCCGAGAGGGACATTTTCTCTTGAGACACATGTCCCTCTTGGAGAGCAACCCATGACTGCCCAGAGAGACAATAAGCGCTGAGGCAAAGCGCTCCCTCAGGGCACAACAGGCTGGGAATGGCATCTCGGATCCAGCCAGGAAGGGGGCAAAAGGGTTAAAGGCAGGAGACAGATGCCTAAGGAACCAGCCCCCAACCCTTCCCAGTAACCAAGTGGAGGAAAACAGTCAAACAGCCATCTGACAGCAATGTCTTACAAAGACCCAAAAAACAAAACAAAACAAAAAAAAAGCCTTCTTTATTGAGAGCAGCACATAAAAACCCAACAAAACCCAACCCTTCTTGGCTGCGGTACTCTCCGCTCAAGCAAACAAACTAACCCACTCTAGGCTGCATTCCAGTAACAGAAATACTATGGTAGGGAGGAGTCAGCGCTCTGGAAGAGGAAGAGGGAGAGAGGGGGCGCTGCCCAGAGTCGTTGTACAAAAAAAGGCACAGGGTAGTTGGGAAAGGTAGTGAGCTCCTTCATATGCCAGGCACTTTGTGTTCCCGCTGGCTGGCCTGTACCAGTGGGGCGTGGGGGAGGCAGGCATGCCTAGCACAGATGGATAGAGAGTGAGGCCGGGCCAGGCCGGCAGATATGCACGTGGCGAGCGGGGACGGAGAGCTGGGTGCTGGAGCCCAGCTCTCGCTGGGTGAGGGGGAGCTGCGCTCCATCCATGCCAGCAGCCCAAAGGTGCCAGGCTGGACAGGCGGAGAGCAAGAGGCAGCAAGGGCTGTCTTTTGGGACCTGTGGAGGAGAGGGGTGGGGGGGCTGGGGTACACTGGCTTGTGCTTTGAGTCCAGCAGCCGCTGGTGCCGAGCTGCTCGCTGGCGCATTGGGGTCGGGCTCAGCAAGGGGCCACACGAGTGCCAGGGGCTCCCCGGGCACCTACAGACCCCTGTCCACCCCGCCGCGTCCTTCCCCAGCAAGGGGCGGGATGCTCAGGCTTTGCTGTCAGCTGGGCTGTCCCCGAGGGCGGTGGCGAGCTCGCTGAACGAGGGTCGATCCTTAGGGCTGGGGGCCCAGCAGCGCTGCATCAGCTTGGCCAGGCGGGAAGGGCAGCCCTCAGGGTGCGGGAGCTTCGTGTTTCCCGACTGCAGACCTGGCGTGAAAGCAAAGTCCAAAGGGCTGTTGGGAAGAGGTGTGATCCTCTCCATGGGGTGCAAGGAAGGCAGCATCTCTCCACGCGGGCTCAAACAGCCTCCCCAGCCAGACCAGCACCGTGTCAAGAGAGAGGAGGTCACACAGCCCGGCTGGTCCCCTCCACCACAAGAAAAGGAAGTAGGCTACAATGCCAGGGACAGCACAAGGTACTTCACATACCTGCTAGAACCTCATCATCTGCCAGCGTGGTGTAGGGCATCTCCCCATGCATGAAGACCTCCCACATGAGCACCCCAAAGGACCACACGTCTGACTTAGTGGAGAACTCGTCCTCCAGCACAGCTTCAGGTGGCATCCAGCGCAGCGGGATCCAGGCCTGGCGGAAGTGGTAGTACTCGCTGCAGGCAGGACAGGCAGGCAATGAGACTAGCGCCATCCCGTCCCCTCCCATTCCCCTGCCAAGCTCCCAGCTGACCTGTTGTACACGTCCTTGCTGAGGCTCAGGGACGAGACCTTGACCTGCCGCTGGGCACTGATCAGGCAGTTCCTGGCTGCCAAGTCCCGGTGCACAAACCTGCCGTTGGAGAGATGCTCCATGCCCAGGGCCACCTGTGTGCAGAGAGACACCTGACCCCAGAGAGATGTCGGCACTGGCTGCCCTGCTCAGGGTCCCTAGCCCCACAGCACTTCCAAAGCTGCATTATCACCTTATGTTTGGTAGTGAGGTGCTGCGGCTTCAGAGATTCATCTTTGCTCTTGGAGATCCTCAGGAACTGCTTCAGGTCCCCCTGGGAGACAGACAGCAACTCAGAGGCAGCACCGCTCCATGCTGCCAGTCGCATTGGTCCCTGCAGTGCCCCACGGGAGCCCCACGGATTCTCATCTCCTGGGCCATAGTCGCTGCCTGTCCTCCCAGTCCCTGCCCTGTAGGGCAAGCCAGCGTCTCACTGCTGGGCCTCAAAGGCTAAGATCAGGGCAAGCAGGCCTGATGTTTCCAGGAGGTTTTTCATGCCCCAAATTGGTTTCTCTCCCATGAACTCCAGGCTCCCCACAGTAGCCCTTAGCATTCACAGCCATTCCGCAGCATGGAGTCCCACAGCTTAATTTATTCAGCTGAGTCCTGGACATAAACCAGAAATCAGGAGGATGTGGAAGAGGACAAAGTCACCTCCAGGTCTTGTAGGAGACCCCCCACTCCCCTTGAGACTCCTCTACATGTTGGGAACAGTGGTAAGTGTGGCCTGGTCTCCCCACACCTTGCTTGCCCCGTGCTGCCAGCCTGCACCGTGTCACACTTGCAGGCCCCATGCCCGTTGTCAACCCCTCCTCCTCCTCCTCCTCCTCCTCACTGCAGGCACTGCTGGCAGGGCCCTTACCAGGTCCACATACTCCAGGACCATGTAGTGCGGCTCTGCCTCGCGGCACAGCCCCAGCAGCCGCACCACATTGGAGTGGTTCAGCTTGCCAAACATCTCTGCCTCTCGACGGAAGTCCAGCTGCAGCTGCTCATCCCTCGTCTGCAGGCTCTTCACCAGGACCAGTGTTTCACCCTCACCATCCTCTGCAGCTTTAGCCTTGGCCAGGAACACTTCACCAAACTCCCCCCTGCCTGGAAGTGTAGAGCAGCACACAGGAAGACAGCATACGTTAGAACAGCATATGTATTTGACAGCCCAGTGGCTGCAGGGCCCTCTGTACCCCAGCACATCCAGTTTTCTGGCTAGGACACGCTGGGGTTCCAGCCACAGGTTTCCTGCTGGAGTGGGGTCAGGGTCAGGGTGGCCCAGCATACCCAGGGTTGTGATTGTCTTCAGGTTGGAACGCGGAAAGTGCATCTTGTCGGCAGCACTGTGCCGCTTGCTGGCCCCAGAGCTGCTGCCCAGGTTGGTCAAGGCCACTTCTTCTTGGATCTCTGCTGTCATCTGCCCATTCTGCAGCAAAGCGCCACCTGCAAGGGAAGCAGGAATGACTTCAGCATCCGGCCGAGCTGTGCAGAGAATGTCACGCTGGGGATCAGCCCCTTCTGGGGCTGACACTCCAAGCACCCACCACTGGCTGCAAGCACCCCAGCTTGATGTATAGCCCCAGGCAACAGAGTGGCCTCCACACAGTTGTTGCCTCTGGGCTCACGGCTGGCCCAGTCTCTGGCAGCCCTGCGGCCACCCTTGAAATCAGATGCTGAGCAATGGCTTTGGTCCCAGAGCTAACCAGCCCCATCTGGCCTTGTCCATCCCATGCCACTCAGTCATCCCAAAGGGGTGGCTACATCCAAACTACCATTGACAAAGCTCTGCAGAACAGCAGCAGGAGGTCGGATGGGTGAGGCAGAGACAGAGCAGAGAGGACCCTGCTCACTATAACCACAGTCTCTTGATGCCCAAGAGACTCTCAAGTCTATCCAGCATCGGCTGTTGCACCCTGATCCCCCTGCTCCTGCTTGCTTCCCAGCAAGCCAGCAATGCTGATGTCCTTGGTAAACTTGAACGTGTCAGACCACATCAGCCCGGATTTTCCTCTACTGCCTGTGTTAAAGCAGTGCTAGGAAGCGCTGTCCTTGCAATCAAGTCCAGCAAGCTTTCCGCTCAGGAACTCCACTAGAAACTTCCCTAGCACAAACAGAAGCCAGGGAACAGGACAAAACGTTATTGCCTTAAGAAAGTAGAGAACCCTGCATTTTACAGGCAGCTTGGACGGGAAAGGCTGTATAGATAGCTGTATAGATAGCGAACCTTGATTTGGAATGCATTTACTGCTTGGATCAGACTTGGCACTAAGAAGCGGTACTTTCCATAAGCTGAAGATAGGAGCTTGAATGTAAAGTGGGGCACAGCACCGAGCTAAGGTGGCTGACACACGTGCAGCATCACCCTGCGTTACTGTGCACACTCCATTTCAGCAGTCCAGGAGCAAGCATTAAGGAAACACCTGCCACGCAAAAGGATTTAATCACAAAATTAAGACTGGACCCAACGTGAGGTAACTCCAACAGGAATCCCACTACCTGTAATTTCCATCAAGGGGTATTGTACAGCAGCGTACGTACATGCATGCTTACAACGCATGCGTACAAGAGAGGTACCAGCCCACCGGCACATCCCGAGCAGGTCTGGCCATGATGACAGCGACCGTGGCTTTGTCACAGGTAGGCTTGGAGCTGTGAAGACTGAGATATGTTGACTTAAGAGCCATGGCTACTGACAGCTGTCCTCTCTCTCATGCTGGAGTAACATTTGCAGAAGACCACAGCAAAAAAACCGCCATCTACCCTATAAATCAAAGCTCGATGCTACTTACACTCTCCCTGGTTTTATGCTAATTATTAGCAAGACTGTTTGACCCTGTACTGTCTGCACTTACGACTGACAGTGTCTCAAGACAACAAGCTTGAAGCCAAGAGGATAATACAAGACAACCAACTGCAACTGTGCCAAGAAAATACCAAAGGCTGCAGAGTAAGTATGCTGCCACAGAAAGACAGCACCAGCGGGCAGCAACGACAGACACATTTGAGAACAGACATCCCCATGTTTCACAGAGCTTTGACAAGACTGTCGATAAAAAAGGGACTGCAAAAACAAACAGGAATTTATGTATCCAGCAGTCCAGAGGGGAACCAAGTGTAAAGGAGCTGCCTGCTTTGCTCACCTGCCTGTAACACCTGAGCATCTCCTGGAGAAAGAGACACAGCCATGCTGCCCTGGAGAAATTAGCACATGCCAAGGCAGAAATCAAATGCTCCCCTCAGTCCCCACAGCCATTAACCTCCCCAAATGCTACGTCTGTGTTCACCCAGAAAAAGCAGCACAGTCAGAGGGACACTGAGAGCAAGCATCCTTGTTAGCGAGGATGTGGCACACCAAGGACATGACCTTGGAAGGTGACTGACTTGTTAGGAGTGCACTGATCCACAGGAAATCCATAGGAAGGATCCACTGCAAATCCATAGGAAGGTCAAATCTCTCTGGATCCTGAGGGCACTGGAAAAGGCAGCTGGTGGCCAGCCAGGGAGTACTTGTCATCAGGTAGGTGCTGAGATACTTCAGGTCACCCAGCTAAAGAGGGACCACATCAAAAGCAGAAAAAGAGCCAAATCTTTGAAGACCACAGTGAAGGGGGTGACTCCCCTGGAGCTGACCGCAAACACAAACCACGTCTCCAGAGAGGCTATGGAAGTACCAAAAAGGAGTGTAGACATCTGGGCAGCTGGGTCTGCTTGTAGCAGTGAGGATGCATCTCTCTGACAGCTAAACTGGTTCCAAATGAAGGGGAGAAGAAGAGGCAAACTCTGGCAGAATAAAAAGAAAAATATAATAAAGATAGGCCAAAATAAAAATCTGAGACCACCTCAAAAAAGATTAAAACAAATCCTTTCCCGGGAAGAGGATGCTGGCCAGAGCCTGTTGGCACAGGTGAGCTGCCTGCGACTTGTCCACAGAAGAGCTCACAGTGGTGACAGCAGCAGAGCACAAAGCTGCAGGGATGCTCCTGCATCCCTGCTCCCAGGAGGTTCCCCACGGCCAGACTGGCTCTGTTCAAAGTATCAATACAAGACAAAAAACAGGAGACAAACCCAGCGGTGATGTTTTGCCAGGACCTCACAGCAACCCCCACATGATCAGGACGTGGCTGTGTGCTGGAGAACTGGGAGGGGGAAGTATGATCTCTTCATTTACAGTGGTGTGGGGGGAGATCCAGGGAATTATAAGGGCAGCAAACTCAACTGCACCCTGTCACTTACAAGTCCTCACTGGTATCGGTGATGCAAGGACAACCGTGACGTCAGGAGAAAGAGCTGAAACAGCTTTTGTAAATGAAAATGATGCCCCAGAGATCTCCTGGGTTCACTGAAGGAGTCATGTAGCTCATGCACAATGGGGACCCAGTTTAGTCGATTTGCAGGGATTTCGCAGGGTTTCATGGAAACAGCTGTTAAAAAGCAGCTCAGCTGCCACAGGACAGGAGGGAACATCCTCCAACGGACACACAGAATGTAGGACCAGGTAGTACAACATGCTGCCAACACAGAAGGGGCGCTGCTGCCAGCTGTTTTCCAAAGCTGCCAACTTAGCTAGCAGCAAAGGTACGGGCCAGCTGTGGCCAGCTGCAGAGGGACACTGAGCGCTGGGAGATGCAGCCAGAGATACAACATGAGGCCTGGGGAAAGCAACCCCAATGTCCCATCCGCAGTGGTGGGCTCAGCCCTGAGCTGCCTGCTCTCTCTCCAGAGCGAGCTCTGTGGACAGGGAACTGAAGCCAGCGGCACAGCTGGGAACAGGACACAGCGCAGCAAAGCTGGATGCACCAAGTCCTGTCTCGGGCTCCCCATCTCAGAAAGGCAGTAGTGCAACCAGAAAAGGCACTCGCAGGAATGATCAGACATATGGAAGAGCTGTGTGTTCCAGTGCAGAGCTGATAGATGACAAGCTTGAAAACCAAAGAGAGAGTTTTTAGATAACCTGTTATGCTCCAGAAGTCCTTGCTGGAGGATGCTGTAGATGCTCAAAGCTTATATGGGTTTCAGAGATAACAGGGTGAGTTCTCAGCAGAGTTCAGGGCTGTTCAGTGAAAAGTCTTCCCTCCAGTACCAGGAGCTGCTGAACTGTGATTTGAACAGGCCAGCAGAGTACTACTGTTTCATTACATTGCAATAGGGATACTCCCCCCGCCTTGGCAAAGGGTGTACGTGATGCCATGTACAGGTGCTGGAAAGCAGGAGCAATACATAACTCGGCAGACAGAGATGGCCATGATGCAGGGCTGGGATGCAGGTTTCACACTAACTTGCCTATTTCTCACCTGGCCGCACGTCTCTGCCACCAGCCATAGCCAAAACCAAAAGCAAGAGACTCCAAGGGTAAGGAGGAGTCCACTGTTCCCTGGGACCTCCCTGCCCCTCAGCCCATCCAGCCCAGCGGTAAGGGGCCAGCAGTGAAGCCCCCACCCCCAGGGGTGCTGGCCTCACCATTCAGACATTCCATTTCGGGCTCCTCGCCCTCTGGGTGTTTCTTCAGCCTCTTGGCTTTTCTCCGCTTCTTACAGTAGAACATCAACCCCAGCACGATAATAATGTAGGCAACAGCTGCCCCCACCGAAAGCCCAATGGTCTGGATCATCTTGTAAGGTGTGTGGCTGCCAGGTCCCTCATCCTCTTCTGCTGCAGGCTTGTCTGTGGGGCAAAGAGCACGGAACCCATGAGGGGGTGGAGGGATTTCCCAAATCCTGCTCAGGAATGTGCTGGAGGAATGAGAATAGCACCCCTGCTGCTGTGGCCACCTCCTCGTCCAGCCACAGAACGCTGGGCATAGCCCACAGCACACTGTGCTGCATCCCGATAGGGATGCTGCCATGACTCCCTAGCAGGCATGACCTGCCATGCAACACCCACCGGCGGGGCCAGAAGCAGGGCCTAGAGCTGCCAGGGATACCAGGAGGCCAGGTCCCAACGTTGGGCACCTCCCTTACCTACGACGTATAGGAAGGCCTCGCGGTGCTTGATGTTGCAGCTGTTGCCGGCAATACAGGTGTATTTTCCAGAGTCCTCGGTGGTGACGTCGTAAATCACCAGGGAGCCATTGGGCATGATCTGAATCCTGCCAACCACACAGAGCCCTTTGCAAGCACCAGAGGGTAGAGGCAGGCTTGGGGTACCTGCAGCCCCATGTCCCCAGGATGCCTCAGCCTCAGCCCCATGTCCCCAGTGCAATCATTTTGAATCTCAGACTGGGCCATGTGCGAGAACAAATGGCTGCAGCTCAACTGCAGCTTGCCAGGCTGTGGCAGAAAGGGTAACCCTGGGGCCAGGAGAGTCCAGGCCCTGGGAGACGGAGACAACTGACTGCATGGTCCCCAGGCTGGGAACCCAAGACCACACCATCGGCACCTATGTGCTGGGTAGGCACGGGGAGCGCCATGCTGTGCCACATTTCAGTTTGGAATGGAGGCTGCGTACCTGGGCAGGAGCTTGCCAGGATCCAAAATCCTGTCCTTCCCTTTCCACTGGATGTGCGGCACGGGGTCCCCCTCTGCCTGGCACTGGAACATGGCTGTGTGCCCCTGGTACACCGTCGTGGGCTCTGGCTCTAGCTTGAAGGTGACGTAAACTGAAGGCAGAGAGGCCGGCACGAACGCTGTCAGCTCCTGGGAATGATGCTGAGCTCCCACATGGGAGCAGGGCCAGCACTGGCACAGTGGCACATGCCCTCTTGGGCTGTATGCAAAGCACTGACAAACCAGACACTCGAGTGGCACGGGGCAGAGCTCGGGGTCAGGCCAGACATTTCTCTCTCTGCAGGGGCATGCCAGTTGGGTGCCACCCAGGCAAACCCACTGCGAGGCCAGCACAGCGGGCAACCCACTTGCCTGCCGTAGAGCCCTCACCTGCTACCACGAGCTGCACGGTGGCACGGATCTCGCCCTGCGGGCTGTTGGAGGCGATGCACGTGTAGTTCCCTGAGTCACTTCTGCTCACCTTGTGGAAGGACAAGATGCCGGCGTTGTGGCTGACGTGGGATGGCAGGCTGCTCCCATCTGCAGGATGCAAGAAGAGGGATGCAGCAGTCATGCCTGAAGCACTGTGCCACACAGCGGCTTCCCAGGCAGCCGCAGCACCGCTGCTTCGCCCATGCTGGAGGTGGGCCAGCACAAAGCTCCTGGGGCCCCAGGTCAGAAACAGACATATTGCATCCAAGTCCCCCTTACCTGTTTTAGTCCACTGGATGGTGGGTTTTTCCCGGCCAGTGGCTGAGCAGGACACCGTAACATCCTTATCGAACTCCATGCACTGCAGCGGCTGGGGCGGCGGGGTGAACTTCAGCTTCTCTGCAAGAGACGGATGTGTTGTTAGGCTCCCCCCCAGCCACAGGAGGCACCGGAGCTGGGGGTATCACGCCTGCACCCTGCCAGGCAGAAGAGCTCCCCACCAGAGGAGGATGTGGAGTGGCTGTCAGCATACCTAGCACGTGCACCCGTGCATATCCCTCGATGCTGCCTGCTGGTGTGCTGCTCACACACTTGTACATGGTCCCATCGTATACCTCCACGTTGTTGATGCGCAGTGTCCCATTCTCAGAGATCTCAAACCGTGAGTCCTGCCCAGAGGGAGGGAGGGAGCGGGGCAGAAATGACACTGTCACCAGCCCTGGGCTCAGACCTTGCTTGTGTCACTCCTGACGCTCCACACGCCCGCACCATGCCTCAGATAGACACAGCCCTGCTGAGACCCACAGGAGAACTGAGACATGCTGCAGTCACATGTCCCTGAGGGACATCTCTCTTGTCACTGCCCCAAAAGCACAGGTCTGGCTGCCAACGAAGTGGCTAGAGACAGCCAGCTGTGCACCCACCACCAGTAGGACGGAGATGGTGCCAAGAACATGGCCAGAGTGTGGGTGACAGGGATGCTGGGCCTAGGAGCAAGGCGAGAAACAGCAGCAGAGCAAGGAGCTGAGCAGGTGCCCGGCAGAGGTGCCCATGAGTGGCAGGGGCTTGCCCCATCATCTCACCTCAGAGATGGAGACGCCATTGCGGTACCAGGTAACGGTGGGTTTCAGGGAGGCCTTGCTGAGGCAGTGCAGGTATCCTGGCTTGCTCTCCTCCAGCTGGCTGTCCTTGGGCATCTCCACCCACTTGGGTACCGCTGGGCATGGAGGCAAGGGTTTACACAGGGCCGCTCACCACCCCTCTGGCCAGCGCCAGCGCAGACCAGGCAGGCAGTGTGCAGCCAGCCATGGGGCCCTGCAGCCCAGCCATGAGAGATGTGCCTCTCTGAACCAGTGAAGTGACGCGCCATCCCACCCCAGCTCACCCCAACCCCCTATCCAGCCCCTTTCTCCGCTCCCAGCCCTTCTCGGAAAGCTGCCTACTAGCCACAGTGATGCTCAGCTCCTGCTTCTTCTCTCCAGCCTTGTTGGCAGCATGGCACGTGTAGGTCCCCGCGTCCGTCTCGATGATACTGGTGAAAACGAGCTGCTCTGCCTCTTGGTGCACCCTGCCAGCAGTGGGAACTCGTTCCTGGTTCCTCTCCCACCAGACTTGGGGCGTGGGTATGCCTCGTGGGGCAGTGCAGGCCACGCGGTGCCCCTGGTTTGCCGTCAACACCTTCGGGGAGAAGGGTGCCATTTCTTCGATCTCTGAGAGAAACAATAGACAGCAGGGTTCAAACAGGGCAGAAACATTCAGCCAACCCACCAGCATCATCATCCCCATGGGAGGCACCAGCCGAGGGAGAGAGCGCACAAGCTGTGTTTGCTCCCCTCATTCATGCAGCAAGGATGAGCCATTTCACAGGTAAGCCAAGCAGTTCTCCATGTACTGACCCATCGCTATATTGTCACATAGCTCCAGAGTGACATTGCAACTCTGGGACCCACTGCCCGCCCTGCCAGCAGCCCCAGGACCTCACCTGCTAGCCGCAGAGTCGCCTTCAGCACAAGAGCTTTCCCTCTCTGCCCACGGCCAACACACTTATAGACACCGGTGCTGCGAGCCCTCACCTGGGTGATCAGCAGGGAGCCGTTGGTGAACACAGTGGTCCTGGCATGTGGGGAGAGGCAGGGCTCAGTGGGCATCTCTGCAGGACATGGGCCAGAGCCACAGCCCCATGACATCCTACATGAGCCCGTGGAACCAAGAGGGAGACTTTGTGCCGAGTCAAAGCTTCCCAGTGTGGGGGGAGCAGCACATATAAACAAGGAGATGGTGGGACATGTGCTTCATGGAGGAAATGAGCTAACAGAAGTCTCTTTCTTGGAGAAGACCTGGGTCCCACCAAAAGATGCATCACCAAACTGGGCCAGCTCTGAAAGCTGGCACAGCCAGGAAAGGGTGTAGGGGGCACAAGGTGGCGCCCGGGAGCTGCCAGGCCACTGGGCATCTGGCACCCAGATAGCACCACTTGCCTTGCACAGCCTGGCTGAGAGACATCCCGGGCTCCCACATCACCGGCCATGGGCGGCCCGGGCTGGGAGATGTCCCCAGCTCTGGGTCTTGCCCTGTGCGTGGGTGTCTGGGGCTCACAAACATTCCTGGCTCTGGAAATCACTGTGCACTGGTATCTAGAGGTGCATGACAGCCATGGGTCCAGTGATTGCCGTGCAGATGTTGGGGGCTGGGAGGCGTCCCTGAGTCTGGGGACCACCACCTGTGGGCATCTGGTACTGGGACACATCCCTGACTCTGGGAATTGTCCTTAAGTGGGTGTCTGGGGCTTGAGCTGTCCCTGGCTCCACGAAATTGCCACAGGCGGACATCTGGGGCTGGGAGCCATCTCAAACTCGGGGGATCATCATGCATGGGCATCTAGGACTGACAGCCCCACAGACTCATTTGACGACAAACTGCTTGCTGAGTCCTATGCAGATAAAGGCCACGCACAAGTACCGAGGCCCTGCTAAACCCAAGGCAGTCAAGCTGAGAAACCAATTCCAGTGGCCAGCCTGATGTCGAATGCTTGCCCTCGGGCATGCCGGGGTTTGGCCTCTCTCTGTTGCTTCTGGAACACGGTGCCCCCTCTCCTCCCAGCCCTGCCCACATCACTGGGGTCCCTATTACTTGGATCTGTTGGTGATGGGGCTGTCTTCAAAGAGCCACTCCTGCGTGGGAGGGGGCACGGCTGCAAACTGGCAGTCAAACATGGCCTCTTCGTTCTTGGTCACGATGAGGTCCTGCGGGACAATCACGGCCTGAGGAAAGCTCTCGTCTGCAATGGCAGAGATCACAGGAGGGTGAGAAGAGCAGAGCAGCTTGTGGTCTCCCTTCCCCAGCACACTGGGGGAAACTCAAAAAAGAGCTGGGCGCATCCTGCGAGCACAAAGGAGGCAGACAGGCCAGCACGGCTGTAGTTACGCAGCCAGAGACCAAGACTGCATGTGGTAGCTGCTCTGGGGAAAGCCCCTTCTACTTCCAGCAAGGCCCTGAGCACCCTGGGCTCCTAGCAAATGAATCAAACCTGTCACTGAACTGCAAATTCCCTTGTCCAATTCCAAATACCTCTCTAAGGTCAACATCTCCTGCCCTCCCTGGGCCTTGCCTCCAAAGGCCAACGGGGCATCTCACCCACGTGGCACCGCGGTGGTACTGGTATTAGCAAAACCAGCAGCACCTACAGCCTCCAGGGTCCAAACCTTGTTGAAGGAGGGAGGACCCTGGTGCTCCAGTACCAGAGAGGAGAGCATAGACCTGCTCCAGAAAGATGCAGGGACAAATTAACACCTGTAGACAGTGTACGTAGGGTTAAAACCCGGCCAGGTGTGTCAGACCTGTCTCTGGCCAGAGGCTTTGCACAGAGAAAGTCACACCAGCCTGACACTTCCCCTGCAGCCTGGTTCCCACCCTGCAGCAGAGGGGAGGCTGTTAGCAGAGCAGTAAAACAGCCAAGCCCCCAGCCCTGAGCAGCCGGGACATGACTCACCGATGATATTCAGTGTGAAGTTGTTCTGGCTGCAGACAAAGCCAACGGCACTGCGGGCACAGCAGTAGTAGAGACCGTTGTCATCGGGGCTGGTGCTCTGCAGGGTCAGTGTTCGCTCCTTGTTGCTGACAGAATAGGTGCTGCGGCCATCGGGGAGGGGGATACCATCCCGAAACCACTGCCACGTGGGGCTGCAAGACAGGAGCGGGAGGGTGACCGGGTGCCAGGCACCAGCAGGGCTCCCCAGAGAGCACGTGTGCAGAGGAGACAGCCCAGAGATGGCCCATTTCCCTGGCTCTCCATCCCCACTGCTGGCCCCGACACAGACACGAAGCCATGAGACATGCAGCCAAGTGGACGGGACATGACTGGAAAGCAACGGAGAGTGACTGCAGCACACCAAGCAGCTCAGTGACCGGACTGTGACAGCCTGTCCTTACTGTGCTCCTCGCTACGCGGCTCTGAGGAAGCCATTTGCCTTCTCTCACGGTGCTCAGCCACAGGCTCAATCCTGCCTTTCGCCTTCCCTAGACTCTACTGAATCCTCGCAGGAGAGAGGAGAGAGAGACAGAGAAAGAGGGGAAGAGCATGCAGCAAAGGTGCAGGGGGACCCCTGGCAGGGTCCACTCCTCGGGAGGCAGCCCTTACCGTGGATGGCCATCGATGTGACACCGCAGCACCACTGTGGAGGAGGGCTGGATCTCAGCTATGCTGGCCGGCTGCTTCAGCACCACATTCCCTGTCTCAATCCCTGTGGGATCAAAGAATATCAACACAGCTGGCTCCCCAAACCTACAGAGCCCAGGTGGATGCTGACTCAGTAACAACCAGAGCAGGCAGCAAGGGCACAAGCATTCTCAGAGACACATAAGCCCTCAAGCCAGCGTGGAGCAAAGGGACACCCACCCTGTAAATGTCCCACTTTGCCCTGTGTAGCTGTTCTCTGAGGGGTAAGAGGGGCTCTGAAAGGATCTGCAGTGCTCAGGACAGACTTGGTGCAGTAACATCCCTGTTTCACATATACAAATGGGGAAGGTGGCAGGAGAAAGCATCTCTGACAGCCTTGGGGACATCAGAAGATACAAGTGGCCTAGAGGGCATGAAGAATGTGGTACCTGGCGAGGAATCCTACTTCCACAGTTCATGCCGCCCAATCCCTGTCTGACCACCCCCCCCAGGCAGCCTGTTGAAGCTGTTTCCAGTCTCAGGCCCTGCCAAGAGAGTGCTGTGCCCTGTCCACGGTGGGCAGCACCAGGCTGCGGTGCGTGCCTGCCTGCCCTCGTTCCACACTCACACTTGATATTGAAAGATGCATTGGCTGTTCGGGCCTCCTCCCCAGTGAGCAAGTTCCTCGCTACACACTGGAAGTCCCCAGCATCCCGGTGCCGATCGACAGCAGCAAACTGGAGGTTGCTGCCTTCCTTGAAGCGTTGCTCCGTGTCCTGAACAGGGACCCCATTCTGCAGCCATTCAAACTTCACATCCATTGGCTCCGCCACCTCGCAGCGGAGGATGGCGCTGCGGCCGTGCAGGGCGTCCTGGGAGTACGGCTCCTTGGTGAAAAGGATCATTGCCCGAGTCCCCACAGCTGCAAGAGAGAAAAAGGAGGGCACGTTTAGAGCATGGGGATGGGGAGGAGTAGGTAAGCACATGCTGTTCTCAAGGGTCTCCAGACAGCCGAAACCACCACTTTAGGAGAAACATACCCCAAAGCACATCTGCCAAAAACAATCCCCAATGGAGGAGTTTAGACAGATCTGGGCTTAGATTCCAGCACAGCCGCTTTAAGGCCGTCTCTCCAGCCATCACCGGGACAGGGCTGCCTGAGCTTGCCACAAGCCAAGGAGAACCCTCTGCCCTCCAGAGGCGTTGGGACGCAGCTCCCGTGACCCGCTGCTGAGTACCGCACTTCCAGCCTAAACAGAGAGGTGTCTCGCAGTGTATGAGCCAGGAAGCCAGTCATCAAAATACTGGAGAGCAGACAGCTTCCTGCTCAGATGTTTCAGATGTTTCTGGGAGCTCCTCTTGTCCTGTTTTTTGGGACATGGCCTCAGTCCCAGCCATGCCTCAGGATTGCCCCAGATCAGAAACACCCATAGACTGTTTCTAGGCTTTCCTCAAAGCTTCTCTTCTTGTGATCATGTCTCTGTCTCACCTCCACATCCTCAGAAACTACCCAGAAAAAAACTGGTCTGGGACAAGGATTGCCCATGGGAATAAACACAGCAGCTGCCGGAGCACAGCACAAGAGGATGCAGCAGTGACACCCCAAGCGTGTGCTGGGGACTCAGCCCACTTGCAAGTAGGAGTGGAAACAAGAAATGGCAATGGTTGACCCCACGGTCTGATAGCGGCCATGGGGTGGCTCTGGAGGGCTGAAAGCAGCTCTCTGCAGTGGTGGAAAAGCCAAAGAATCCTCCTCCACACACTAACCCCCACCCAAGAGCTCAGGGTCCCGGGGACAGAGCAGCCAGCGCTTCCCTAGGCACTGCCTGACGTGGCTGCTGAGGGACCGTGCTAGCATATTCCTAGATCTGGCTGCTGCCTGGCCGCAGCCAGCCATGCAGGCGCTCTGCTCCGGTTACCAGCTGGCCGCAGAAAGGAAAGCAGACAAAGGGCAATTCAGCACACGCTGATTGCTGTTGGACTCTGTTCCCAGCACCATGCTCTGCAGGGAAAGAGGCCAAGCCAGGCAGATTTCGAGCATCTTAGAAGCAATCTCTCACGAAGGCGAACAAGACAGTGGTCAAAATGGTGCGTTCCCACCACTGCAAGGAAAACGGCTTCAGAAAGTAAGTGGTTGCCTGGATGAGTTACATGAACAGGATCCAAGGCCAGCTGAAGGGCAGTTCCTCTTTGGAGGCTCAGCCACATCCTCCTGCCTGGTGTTTGTATAAAAGTCTGGTAAAGGGACACAATTTGACAGGACATCTCAGTCACCCAGAGCTAAGGGTAAGGGATCCTATTCTGAAGGGGATGTTTTGAAGGGGACATCTAGATCACCACATTCCAGAAAGCCTCGAGAGCCCTTTCCACGCTGGAAAGCCTTTGGAGCCTGCCGCGTAGTGCGAGCGCCAAGCAAAGCCTCTCCTGCCTGCAGCCACTCACGGGCACCCCGGTGACAGCCACACATTTCCAGCACAAGTAGCCTGAGCTCTCCCACTCACAGCAACAGCGAAACGTAGCCACAGGCACTCACTCAGCACTGCTGCTCCCCAGGACGAGGCTCCAGTCTCCCAGCTCCAAGCACGTGTCAGCGAGGAGCAGGGGCACTTTGGTCTGTGTCTTCTAACACCCTTTCCCCATAGTCTGGACAGAGACAGCAACAAAGTCCTCCCATTGCGAATACCACAGAAGCCTCTTCCCAAAGACACTGGGGCAAAGGAGGCAGTAGTCCTGAGCCCAGAGGTCCTTCCTGCCTGCAGCCTTTGCAAGATGGGACCGTGGGTTCAATTCTAATTTTCAGTCACAGAATCATTAAGGTTGGAAAAGACCTGTAAGATCATCAGGTCCAACCACCAACCCAACACCACCATGCCCACTAAACCATGTCCCGCAGTGCCATGTCCACACGTTCCTTGAACACCTCCAGGGATGGTGACTCCACCACCTCCCTGGGCAGCCTGTTCCAATGCTTCACCACTTCACAGTCATGCCAAAGAAGCCACTGGGAAGGGGGCAGCAAGGAATTGGGAGGTCCCAGGAACAGCAGTGCACAATGACATACTGCAGGGTCTAGGACGTGGACCTCCTTGCAGCCTGGCTTTCTACCTTCAGCACCCAATTGTGCCACTGACCTTGGTGTGCAGGCAACATCCCCAGGGGACTGTCCCCAGCCAGGTTAAGTCCCACAGCTCCTGGGTGGACATCACTTGTCAACTGTAACTCACGGCATTTAAGGCCACCAGCAGTAGCCACAGACTGACCTCTGTGGCCTGAAGGACAGAGCTGCGGACAGTGCCTGAAGTCCTACCTCCTGGGTCTTGTATTGAGATAAGCCCCATCAGCATGCTGTGCTCCAAGGGTCAGCATGTCCAGTGAAGTTTCCATCGTCAGCTACCGTGCACCTCCCCAGAAGGTAAGAACTATCCATCAGTCTGTGACAGTTGTCTCATGAACGCCACAAGATGAACACGTGCCCCAAGGCGGCGCAATGTGTGGGAACGTGTGTTCTTACACACCTAGTTCTCCGCACATCAGATCTGTCTCACCAAGAGCACTCAACAGGGTAGTAACCACCCGACCCCACGCAATCACAACTATGAGCTCAACAGCACAACAGCTCCCGAGTATCAGGAGCTGAGGTCATGCCAAAACAGGCTGCTGGGACAGACAGACAGGAGGAAAGACAGTCAAATCCACTCAGGTTTGAACACACAGGAGCTGGGTCTGTCCTCTTCCACAGATATGCTTCAGGGTACCAAGGCACACGTCCATCAAACCACACCTGTATGGTACAAAATGTGTGCAAGGCAGCAGCGTGCATTAGGAAAGCTCATGAAGGAGATGGCTCAGTTCTCCTCTCGGGGTCTCAGCATCCCAAAAACTTTCACAGTCTACTAATCATGCTAGTGGTGGAGTTAGTGACGAGGCACCTCTCTCTGAAGGTGTAGGCCATTAGGGTATTAGGACATGATATTTTAAATTAGGCGTGCTTCTAGCCTTAAACTGTCAGCATTAGCAGTATAACACTAAACAGCAGCAGAACTGCTTTCGCCCCATCACTGCCAGCACAACTGCATTTCACTCAGCGCTGGGCAGCTGAGAGCTTCAGCAGCCTCATCACATGCATCCTGCTGCCTCACCATCCCCCATGTCCAGGCAGGAGGACATGGCTCTGCGGACAGGGGATATGATGAAGGCTTGGCACAAGCTCCACATGGGAAGCAGGGATTTTACAAGGTGTCAGGAAACACTGGGATCCAGCTCCCCGGTGAAACAGGAGACACTATTTATGTCCTTATCTTCCATCCGGGGGAAATGGACACAACCATTTCAGCTCAAGCAAGATCCCTGTGATGAATGTCTCATGAGCACAAGTGCCAAAGCAAACTGGGATAAATAAGTGTTGAAGTGTAATAAGAGCCATAAACGTGTGTTTTGTTTTGACAGCAGCATCCAAGGTGCCATGGATGGACTGGCTGCACATGCTGGAAACCATTGTCCCAACCATAGATCAGATTTGGGCTTCAAGGAAAGACCGGTAGCAGCTAGATGTGGTCCAAACGTTTCGGGGTGGAAGACATCAGAAGCCCAGAGCTGGACACAGCTTTTCACAGTAGTCTAAATGCAGAGCACCGGGGCCCAGTGTTCGGAGTGGGGAAGTGCTGCACTTGCCCACAAAAGTTGTACAGCCCTGGTCCAGGAAACAGCTGCAGTCAGCAGGTTTCATGCATCCCCTCCATCTCATCTGGGCTTTTGGAGCAGAGGCTTAAGAAAGCTGTCCGAGCAGAGAGCTATTTGTGTGGGATGCTGTTACGCCAGCGTTTGGGTAAAACCTGTATAAAAAGCCAACAGACATCACCACCTGTACTGGGCGAAGAACAAAACGCCTTCGCTTGTTCCACTCACCCAGCTAGAGGAGCTCCCAGCACCACTGTGCAGCAGAGCCATGGTCACACACATGGCTTAACCACTGGAGGCTGCCAGAACTGCCCGAGCTGGCAGAGGAAAGAGCCCTTGCAGCACATGGTGGAGAGCAAAGGCGACCCCTGCTCAGTCTGACTGCACACCTTCACAAACAGCATGTTTCTGCTACGGTTTCATGAGCTAATCTAGGCCGGGCTGCATTGCTAGGAGCTGCTGGAAGAAGCAAAATGACTCTTTCTCCTCCCTTAGAGAGAGGCAGTGTTAGGTTTGTGGTCGGACTCAATGATCTTAAAGGTCTTTTCCAACCTAAATGATTCTGTGATTCTACAAAGCTACCCCAAAAAATACCCCGCAACACCAAGTTTGTTGGAAGTCAGCTTAGCAAGCCCAAGCCAGTGCAGAGCTCTCCCCTAGTAACACAGCTGGGCCAGCCCCAGTCCCGCAAAGCCAACACCGAGCAGCAATCCCAAATGTGTGTGCTGGCAAACACCCGCTCTCTGCATATGTATGTGACACAAGCCACCCCTGGCTGGGAGAAAAGAAACCCTCAACACATGTTTCTGGCCTAAAACCCTTTCAACTGTGGCTACAGAAAGCTTTTTGGAACGCTTCAGCCAGATTAGATAAACACATTTGAAATGCAGCACACTTGAAAACACCCAGCGGTGTTTTACCCAAAGGATATTTAATTGAAAGGCAAACCCCTCCTGTTGAAGTAATAGATGAAGGTTAAAGTGAATTGTATTGGGAAGTCCCACTGGTACATACAGGTCCCCAGGGTATCATTCCTACATATCACAGCGTAAACCATCTGCAGGGAGGGAACAGGCACCAGCAGGAGACACAAGGACAGAGAGAAGAGGAGGCTCAAATCACATCCCGCCTCTGAGAGCAAAGATCTGAACACAGGAACACAGCATCCTTCATGCAGGGAGCTGTAAGAAAATGCTCCAAGAGAGCAATGAGGATCTGAGGGAGCCATGGCAGAGCTGGGGGCTAGCACTGGGAAATCGGGGCTGAAGTTTTGGGGGATCCCACATCCCTGTTCCCACGTGGGCAGCACCAGGTTTGGTACATCCCGGGCACAGAGACATTGCAGGGCTCTTGGGGAAGGAGGTGGCAGCAAACTGCCCGGCTGTGCGTCTCAGTGCTCACCTCTAAGGCTGTCCTCCTGCTGTGTGCCGTGGAGCGAGCCAGCCGGACAACAGGCAACGAACCTTGTGGACTGCAGACCCTCATGGGGTGCCGGGCTTTGTAATGATGGAGACACAGCCAGAGAATGCGTGGGGTGGCCGGAGTTGCTGGAGCGTGTCCAGAGAAGGGTGACGGAGCTGGTGAGGGGTCTGGAGCACAAGTCTGATGAGGAGCAGCTGAGGGAACTGGGGTTGTTCAGTCTGGAGAAGAGGAGGCTGAGGGGAGACCTTATCGCTCTCTACAGCTACCTGAAAGGGGGTTGTGGTGAGGTGGGTGTTGGTCTCTTCTCCCAAGTGACAAGTGATAGGACAAGAGGAAATGGCCACAAGTTGCGCCAGGGGAGGTTCAGGCTGGATATTAGGAAAAATGTCTTTCCTGAGAGAGTGGTGAAGCACTGGAACAGGCTGCCCAGGGAGGTGGTGGAGTCACCATCCCTGGAGGTGTTCAAGGAACATATGGATGTGGCACTGCGGGACATGGTTTAGTGGGCATGGTGGTGTTAGTTGACAGTTGGACTTGATGATCCTACAGGTCTTTTCCAACCTTAATGATTCTGTGATTCTGTGATTCTGTGACTCGCCCCCAGGGGATCAGCCATCTCTAAGGCTGTGTGTACGGCTGCAGCCAACCAGGCCGTGGCACTGCCTGGCCAGGCCTGGCAGGGAAAGCACCCAGCCCACCTCCTACACCATACCGAGAGGCCTGAGAGCACCACGGATGCTGCCTGGTGAGTCCCTGCCATGGCAGCAAGCCCAAACCTTCATGCTCATCCTTCAGGCTGCAAGGGCATGGGGCAGCATTACGAGCCAGGCCTCGACCCGAGCCCGATTGTCCATCTGTCGCTTAACGCATCAATGCCAGTCCCACACCAGCGCTTGCCCGGGGACGCTCCAGTAGCCCAACCCCATCTGGGTGCCGCAGTGCGGAAGCTGGGGAGACTAGGCAGCACATCTCCTGCCCCGCCTGACAGGCCAAGTCGCCTACATCTTGAAGCAATCCAAAAATCATTGTCTCCTTGCCTAACGACATCGCTTGGGAATGCAGCCTCAACCACAAGGCCTTCAGCTGCTGCACGGCCCCCCGTCCCTGCTGTCTCCGCAGCTGTCTCGCTCACCTACAGCCACGCTGGGGAAGCGACGGGTGAGTTGGCTGGCGGCAGCGTGTGCGGTAGTACGGCAGCTCCCTGCCCGCTGAGGGCACTTGCACCGAGCGGCAGTTGCAGAGGAAAGAAAGCCAGCACAGATCTCAGCAGGCGATGGCTAGTCTCGGCAGGCGTCTGCTGTGGCTGCGGTGCCATCAGAGCTGGAAGCACACTGCAGTGCTGCACATCCCCAGCCCCATGGGAGACGCATGCTCCCCTCAATCCCAAGCTGCCCACCCCCAGCTCCTGGGCACCTCCTCACCGAGCTAAAAGAGCTCTGGACAGAGGACAGAAAGGGTAAATGAAAGGATCCGTTTCACTTTGTACCCAAAAGAGCCTACATTATCAACCTCTTGAGACACCACAACTGATGCAAGGATATGAGTAATCCCAAAGCTGCTTGCAACCAAACAAGGAATTAAAAGCATGGGAATGGGATTTGGGAGAGGGCTTTGCGCAAGTTTAAGCTTTCCTGGTTTGGAAAGCAAGCCCAGTGCTGCGGGGCTTCTGCAGCCTAGCCCCACTCTCCAGCCAGGCCCCCGGAGTGTTACTCTGCAGACTTGCTTCCAGGGGAACTTCAGCAAAGTTCACCCTGGCTCCGCTCAGCCAGATGTGCAAACCAGCTCCTTTAATGCCCTGCATCTGGAACAGCAGATTAGAGGAGCTGCAATTCATCTGCAGTGCCCAGGGCAGCAAAGCCCAGAGCACCCAAACTGCATCCTTCCTCCCCAAAGGGGAACCATCCTCCTCCTCCTCCTCCTCCTCTTCTCCCCTGAGAGCAGGAGGCCTCGGATCTGCCCCAGCTGTGGAGGGGGACAGCTGGCTTACAGGAAACAAATAAAACGAAGACCCACAGGTACCAGGATGCAACGGAAGGAGCTAGCTGCAAAAATTGCCATAGCCAGCTCCCCCAAGGAGTTGTTCTGGCAGAGGACGCGGCTGGCCTCTCAAAGCAGAGGGGACCTCAAATGCTCTCATGCCAGAGCAGGGATGCTCAGAGCTCTCCCAGCTCCACTGTGGAGCCAGCGCTCCCTGGGGACACCCAATTAGCTTGCAAGTCTCAGTCCTGAGGTGGGAGCTGGATGTATTTACACCACCAGCTCAGCACCTAACTAGACAGAGAGCTTGGTAACACACTGCTAAACATTTGTTCCCTGTCCATGTTCTTTAATAGCCAGCAAAGATGCCATGTTCCCCAGGAAGGCACTGCTGCAGCACGCAGGCGGGGAGCCTGTTCTCCCTGGCTCCCAAACCTGCAGGGCCCTTTGCAACACCCAAGGGGCAAGGAGGACAGCAGCTCACCTGGGGAAGGCCCTGGGTACCTCACAGCAACCACGCAGCACACTTTCCTGCAGAGAGGAGGTTGGGGATACAGCTGGGAGAGGGGAGGGTGACCTGGCCAGAGATGCCCCCCCACCACTAACTTGAGGTGGGCAGGGGGAGTAGCCCAAGTCCATCCCCAGGCTGCAGCCCTTCAGCCTCAGACTGAAAGAGCAGGATTAAGAGAGACTTTCGCCACTTTCTACCAAGCGACCAACTCTGGATGTGGCAGCTAATTAACAAATCTCAGCAAAGCAAGGTGGCAGCGATAGCTTTTTGCCACCTGGGAATCCATTGCTGATGTATCACCACCCCACCACATCCACACTACGACCTTCATGCTTCTGCCACTGCCGTTGCTCAGACCATTGAGGAAACAAAGCCTCTGCAATCAACCCAGCAGCAACACAGGCTATTCCTCTTTGATGAAGAATCACTAAGGCAAAAGGAAGGTTTGGATGAGCTAACGCACTCTGCAGCACTTGCTCCCAGCTCCATAGACCTGTAACAAGGCAAGGAAGACAGAAGCAGGGCATTGCGTTGAAGCTGCCGTTGCATCCCTCAGCAGAATGCTTAGCAGCTGCTAACCCCAAGCAAAACCAACAGCCCAGGCAACAGCTACGAAGACCGCCTGGCTCCCTGCAAGCCCAGGGGCAGAGCTCAGGGCCACATGAAAGGCAGCCCTTGAAGGAAAAGAGCATCAAGCCTCAGCAGAAGGGACTGAGAAGCTCACACTCGGGCCCCACATCCCAAAGGAGCTCAACATGGGATGGACATCGACAGCCCCAAACACAGGACTGATTTATTGCCATGTTCTCTGGGAAAGCTGTGGGGCCACAGCAGAAGTCTGGTGTCAAAGGCAACTGTAGGCATATTTTCAGAAAAGACCATGACCTGTGCTCCATCCAAGGCCACAAAAGGCACAGCAGGGATCATGTTAGGGTTTGGGGTCCTGGACTCTCACAGGTTCCAATAACACATTCCCAGAAAGCATTATCAAACAGGTCTTGTCTTTAGGAGCGATTTATTAAACATCGTTGTCTGCAGGCAGCAATTCCTTCTGTTGCCAAGTCCTCAGGAACAGCTCCAATGCTGGGGCTTTGCTTTTAGCCACTCTTGGATCAAAGAGTAGCAAACTCTGGGTTCAAGCCCCAGCTTGCTTCCGGAAGGCTGGGCAATCAAATCACTGGGCTGGAGCATCCTGAGCTTACTGGTCCAGAGGAAGCACGGAGCGCCCTGTGAGAGCAAGGCTTGCTCACTGCAGGCAGGTTTAACTCCTCATGTGCTGGGTGTGCACTCCTCACCGGCAGCTTAGCCCACGCAGACTTGGCAGCAGTTCCTACAAAGGAGTAATGTTCCAGACACCAAAGCGCTGCTAATGCTCAGGACTGTGACTCTCACCTGACAGCCTTTCCTTCCTGCTGCAGCCAGGCACAGCATGCACAATCCCATTGTCCCTGTGAGATCTGGGCCCCAAGGGACCCCCCACAACCCTCCTTTTCTCTCTCTTCGCCATCCATGATCGTCATCCCAAGCTGTCAGCAGCACTTATTTGCTTGCCTGCAGCACCCAGGCTCCGTCCGACCCAGCCTCCACTGCAAACAGCCATGTCTGCAGAGAAGCAAGCCAGCCCTCCCCAGGCCAGGGGAGCCACAGAGAGCAGCACGCAGTAAAACCACTCTCCTGGCCGCTCATCGTGCCCTCTCTGCTGTCACTGGACCAGCCCAGCACTTAGTACCTTGATCCCACCTCCTCCCCATCCGTTGCAGCCCAGAGGATGCAGGCTGCCACAGCGCAAGTAACGCACGCCAGCATCTGCTCTTTGTCCTCGCGAGGCTCTCGGTGAGCGCAGGGCCCCATACAAACCTCCCATTCATGGCTCGAGCAAGCCATGTGTTTCCTGGCACAGTTCATTATGAACATGCTCCTATAAAAGCAGATTTTTGGCATGCCAGGACTGGGAACAACACATGGGTCAGCTTTTCCTCCCCTCCTGGTCACAAACACAGAGCCAGCAGGCTCATTTGTGCCAGCTGAAGCTGCAGAAGCAGTCAAGAAAAATCGTGAATGCTTAATAACACAAGCAACACCCCCCCCCTGCCTCGCGGGTTGGTCCCTATAGCCACATAAAGCAGCTGCTCAGAGCACGCATGCTCCATGCACACCCTATTCCACTGCTTAGCAGATACCACGGAAACAGCAGCCAAGCCAAACACCCAGAGAGATTTGCATCTCCAAATGATTTCCAGCCAGCATGTTCCTCTGTGCAAGAGGTTCCAGTTGAGAAAGCCTCTCAGACGGGTAGGGTTGCAATAAACCACTCTCTCCCACCAAGCCAGATGGAAATGGTTTGATGCAGGGAAGGAGCTCTGAACATGGCAGGCTTGGTCTGATCAAGCCCAACATCTGGAAAGTCTTTGGGCACCCATCATATAAGCCTTCTAAAAGTACGTTGTTTCCCATTCCAGTTAAAGTAAAAACAAAAACTCACTCTGCACCCAGGAAAAAAAAATTATTCCTATTTGAGTCCCCAGCACAACTGGAAGGGTGCAAAACAGCATTTCCAAGAAATGCTCATCTAGAGTGGCTTTGGCTTCATGAGCCGGGAGGAACTGCACCAGCACCTAGGAGCTCCAGGTCTGGGGTAAACACAGCACTGTCGTACTGGGGTGGATCAAGATGATGAGGGACTTGGGAAAAGACCATCTATTCGCCCCTACAGTTGTACCACGCACCTGGACCCAATAGCCCTGCTCTGAGCGCGCGGGTCTGCTCGGACGACGTGGAGCCTCTCCCTTTCGCGGAGGTTTGTTCCGGACTTGCAGAAGACGCGATGCCTGCACACTGCCACTTCACGCCAGTTATCACACTGCCACGCAGGCCACACATCTAGTTCTTCTCTGCGTGCTCCACGGAGGGCCACGCCGAATCAGCCTGTAGCACAGCCGTTTGCATCCCCGAGCAAAGTTTCAGTTGCAAAGCACCCAGATAAGCAACCTTCCAGGTGGGATTTACTGATCCAGACGACAAGCAATCCAGGATGGAAGCAGGCACAGAGGCATTCCCATCCGGTAACAGCTCGGAGCATCTGCTCATCCCACAGCACTTGGCTGTTCTGCTTGGCTCCCAAATGGAAACTGCAGAGCTGGTCCACTCTTTCCTCACCTCCGTCCCTGTGTGCCAATGCAAAATTACATCTGCCCGGACCCTGGCCACCCTCACAGACCCCACCAGGAGCCCTATGACATATGGCAGTTGCAAGCCCTTGGTTGGAAACATCTTGGCTGCTGGTCTACAGTGAGTGACAATTGCTCTGCACCTCTCTCCGCTGCCCTCTGCGTGGAGGGGTGCTTTTAAACACAGGCTCCAAGGAACCCTTGAGAAGCCAACTCTGCTCTTCAAACCAAGCTTCAGAATTAAAAAAAAAAAGAAAAGCCGCAACCACTTAGCACAATTCCCATTAGCCTCCCCAGAACTGTTCAGAGAGGCTGCAAGCTGTGGGGGATTTTCTCCCCCGTGGTTAGCAACCCTCCCTGCCCTTCCAGGACCAGGATCCCACACTTGGGAATGGCTAAGCCAAATTTCTCCGCAATTATCACAAGAAACCAGAACAAAGCCACTGGGGTTTGAACGCTGTAAATCAACTGCTGGAGCAAACGTGGAGGCAGTGCTCGCAGTAATGCGCTGGGGTGCAGCTGGCCATGGGAAAAGCTCGCTGCCACACACAGCGGGGAGGTGCCTGCAGCCTCCATTGCACACAGCCCCCGTCCCAAAGCAGGCAGGAGCTGCTCACACATGTGCTGCAAGAGAAAAGCCCCGTATAACTGAGAAAAAGCCTCAGCACAAGGACAGTGAGACCGGGTACCCAGCTGCAGGCTTCTGACGGTTGCTGGCACGTGCCAGGATAGCCAGGCTACCCTGGCACTGACCTGACTCACCCCCCCAGGTTCAAGCGAGTTTGGGGCTTCCCTGCCTCTGTTCTGCATGCTGCCCATCCTGCTTCCCCAGCACAGATCCTGTGAATCCCAGCCCCCTCCCCAACCACACACCCCTCAGGCTTGCTTCCTCCAAGACCATCCCAAGCTCAGTTTCACAACTCTGCCATAGGAGCTCTGCAGCCTCTATCCTCCGCAGCTCCCTGCCTTCATCCTTGCGCCAGCAGCAAGCAGAGACCCTGCTGTCCTGGGTGCTCAAAGCCAGGCAGCAGGATAAGAGTAGAACCACCCCAAAGCAACATGACATGATAACCTCTGCAGTCAGGGACAGGGCAGTGGTAGGGAGCGAGGTCCAGGGCATTTCCCACTGCACGAGCTAGCTGCTGCTCTGGCAACGAGCAAGAACAGCAACAAGGGTGCTACTCTGCAGCCACAGAGTGATGGGAACGTTACGGGAGGTTCCGCCTCATTCCCAAGCAGAGCAGGGCTGCTGCCAAACAATACCACACTGCAGGCTTACTTGGGCTGGTGGGACAGCCACCATGCTGCACAGTTTGTCTCCAAGATTGAGGGATTCGCTGGCGATCTTTAGGGTATGGAGGATGTGGCTGGGCTGAACTTCTAGCTGTGCCTTTGCCCCACAGTCTCTCCCATGGGGTCACAACAACCCCATGCAAGGCTACAGGCTTGGGGATGAGTGGCTGGAAAGCTGTCTGGCAGAAAAGGACCTGGGGGTGCTGGTTGACAGGCAGCTGAATAGGAGTCAGCAGTGTGCCCAGGTGGCTAAGAAGGGTAATGACATCCTGGCTTGTATCAGAAACGGTGTGGCCAGCAGGAGTAGGGAAGGGATCGTGCCCCTGTACTCGGCACTGCTGAGGCCGCACCTCAAATGATGCGTGCAGTTTTGGGCCCCTCACTACAAGAAGGACATTGAGGTGCTAGAGCATGCCCAGAGAAGGGTGACGAAGCTGGTGAGGGGTCTGGAGCACAAGTCTGATGAGGAACAGCTGAGGGAACTGGGGTTGTTCAGTCTGGAGAAGAAGAGGCTCGGGGGAGACCTTATCGCTCTCTACAGCTACCTGAAAGGGGGTTGTGGTGAGGTGGGTGCTGGTCTCTTCTCCCATGTAACTAGTGATAGAACAAGAGGAAATGGCCACAAGTTGTGCCAGGGGAGGTTTAGGCTGCATATCAGGAAAAATGTCTTTCCTGAGAGAGTGGTGAAGCACTGGAAGAGGCTGCCTAGGGAAGTGGTGGAGTCACCATCCCTGGAGGTGTTCAAGGAATGTGTGGATATGGCACTGCGGGACATGGTTTAGTGGGCATGGTGGTGTTGGGTTGAGGGTTGGACTTGATGATCTTACAGGTCTTTTCCAACCTTAATGACACTGTGTGATTCCTGACATCTCAGCACCTTGCTCAAACAAGGTAAAGTCGGAGCAAGCCAGGGAAGTCCCAGTGGTAGCCAAGCTCCTTGGCTCCCTGTGACAACTGGGGCTGCTGACCCAGAACAACTGGCCTTGGCCCCACAGGAGCCAGGGGGGAGCAGACTGTCATCTGTCCTGGGAGCAGGCTGACATCGCTCCGAGCCGTGCTCTGCAACAGGACTGCGCCTGTGCTCCTGGCATCTGCTGCACAGGCATCTCTGGGGGGACACGCCCAGTCCCAGGGAAAGGATGCCATCCTGTCGGGCCACGAGGCAACTGGCTGGTCCCAGGCCCCTAAGAGAAGGCCAGGTACCCCTCCTGAGTCCCCACGCCAGAGAACCAGTCCAAGCCATGAGTGCAGCGCCAGGGTGGTGCAGCTGGGAGGGGGATAGGGCAGAGTTAGCAGCCAGACCACAGCTTCTCCAGACCAAACACTCGGGGCACAGGCACACGCTGGCAGCTGTTTGCACCACTCGGCTGTCGGCTTGCGGAGGAGAAAGCTTGCTTTGGTCAGGCAGGTGGGCCCATGCCTGCTTGCTGAGCGGTGCAGCCAGGGGTGGCCACAGGACCCCCAGGAAGGTCAGGACACCATCTTGGTGCCGGATAAACAGAGACAGAGGAACAAGTGAGACAGGCAGGCCACAAGCCCAGTGCAGGAGCTGGGAATGCTGCTGGCTCAACTAAAGCACCTTTAACAGTGCGTCAGCCAAAGGCTCCCGAGCAGACATTGCCAGCTGCGTTGCCAAGCCCCAGTGAGAAACACAAATGCTTCAGGGGTGACTCAGCACCGGTGACAGGCTTGCTGCACCCACCGATCCTGCCAACCGACTCTCCCAGGCTTGCTCAGAGCCCTCGAGCAATTCCCTGGCTTCCTCAGAAACACAGATTTATAGCTGACATGTGCTACTGGCAGCGCATGACAGGCTGGAGATGCAGCTGATCTGGAGGCCAAGCTCTCTGGCCGGCACAGCAAAGGTATCGCACTTTTCTCCCACGAAAGGAAACATAGCAGACAGGTGCCAAGCGGAGCCAGGATGAGCCGTGTGCTGCCTGTGCAGCGACCTCAAAGGACGATGCTTCCCCCACAATTTAAGCAAGGGACATGTGAGAATGCAAAGGTCTTCACCAAGCAAAACCCCTCGGGTGGTAGAGGAGAGCCCAGGCGGTGTTGAATAGCCAGGTAGGTGCTGCCAGCTGGGAAGAGCTGCTACGGAGCTGGCTCAGCGCTCCTCGCCCCGGGGCTGGAGGTGAGACCCTGCAGCAAAGAGGCGGCGTTGCTTCACTCCCAGGGTCCGTGTGGCTGAGAACTCGTCCCATGGTAGCTGGGGCCAGCACCTCCAGGTACCACACAAGTGCTCACCATGACATCCTCACGTCTCTTCACTCGGGCTGAGGGCCGAAGGCTGACATTGCTGTTGCCATCCCAAGGCCAGCCAGGAGGGATTCCTCCACAACAGCGCTGTGTGTGCGGAGGGAGCCCCTGGCCAGGGCTTCACGTTTTTCCTGTTCCAGCTGAAATGCCATTCCAGATGATGGGAAAAAACAGAACAAGCTCCATAAAGCTGCCTGGCGCTTCCCTTCAGCAAACAGGAGCCTCAGCCAGCCCAGAGAATGGAAACTCAGGCTGCAGAGACAAAAGGGGCGGGGGGAGGAGGCCAGGGCAAGGGAAGCAGCACGAAGAGAAGCAGCACGCACACAAGGCCTCCAAGCAAAGCCAGCCGCTTCGTTAACACACCGTCAGAGAAGACAAGGCTGCTGCTCAGAGCTGGATCCTCTCCAGGCAGCGAGGCCGTCGGGTCATCACCTGAGCCAAGGCTGCGCTGGGCACAGCGCACTCCTGCCAGCAAGCCCTCCTGGCTCTCCCAGGACCGTTTGTTGGAGAAAGAAGCAGATTTGGCACCGAAGCTGCTTGAGTGAGCTGCTTCTCTGCATGCTGCCACCAAACCCACTGGAAGGAGGAAAACCTCCCCAGTGACACCCAAACTTGCACTGGCTCTTAGATGTGCTTGGTCAGGACATCTTGCAGATCTTGCTTTCTGAGGGGGCCAGGTGGGAGGGTTACAACCTTACCCGGCAGACCCCAAGCCAGACCCAGCTCACCAGCAAGCTCCACAAACACCCAAGAGCCACAGAGCAGGGACAGCAGCTGGGGGAGCTGACAGGGGAACAGAGGGTGCAGACAAGAACTCACATCTACACCAGCGCAAGTACCCTTGGCACCCCCCTCTCCATTTTGCCGACAGTAGTATGTTTACACTATCTACAGGGGCTTCAAGCCCACCCGTAAGCAACCCTCCAGCCCCAAGGAGGACTCGGAGAGCTGGGGACAAAGGGACAGCTGCGCTCCTGAGCCTCGCGTGCAAAGAAGCAGACAGGGGAGCTTATTTATCTCCCAAGCCCTGCTCTGGGATAAATATTTTAAATCTCTCTCCAGGTCATGGCGGTATATTTAGAGCTAAGTTTCCCTTAGTTATCTGCCTGTAGAGAATCAGATGGATTTGCAACGAAGCCAGGAAGATCCAGCTGGCCGAGCTCTCCAGACAGCTTATAGCTCATGGGAGAAATGGTTCATCCAGTGCCACAGCCTTGAAAATGACACCCGCACCGTGGCAACTGCTGCAGGGATTCAGCTGTGCGCCCCTGCATGCAGCTGCCTCTGCACGGCCCATCCACAAGCATGCATCCGTTCACTCCCACTTCCCAGGAGCAAGGGGATGGCACAGAGGCTGGGCGATACCACATACAGCACTACATCGGGGGCAATCCTGCAGCCGTACTCCCCACAGAGCTAAGGCTGCGCCGTGGGTCCAGCTCGAGGTGAGCGAGTCTCTGGAGCGTCCTGCTTCACCACTTGGTTTACTGCAGGTTTGACCTGTTTGCTCCCCTCCCATAGGAAGGGAAGAAACTCCCAGGAAAGGCGCTCCCAACAACACACACCAGCTTTTCCTAGCAGTCACCAGGCGAGCTAAGAATTGCCTTGTGCATTGAGCAGTGCCAAAGACAACTGGAGCTGCCAAAAGGCATTGAGGAGACACCTCTGCATTGGTGCCTCTATTTGTATGGGCTCTACACTGTTGGGTTTTGACCTCTGCCTGCACCTGAAGCTTGCAGAGGAGGGGACTGGTTGCCCAGGGCTTCTCTCTGGGTTCGTATCATTTCTGCATCGCTCCTGACAAGTGTTTCAGGGACACTAGTTAATACTGCCCGCTGTGCATTGCACATCCCTTTTCAGTCTATGTGTCACTGCCTTCCTCCTGGTTACAAAGCATCATCCCCATATCTGTCTCTAACTACGCAGGTCTGCAGATTCCATCCGGCTCCTTCTCTTTCCACTGCTGGAAAGCTGAAGACCAGCCCCATTTCACAATCACCATTTATGGCTGTGCAGCGCAGCACTGCTGTCCAGCTGGGGACAGATGTTGTCCTGGGGGAAACATCACCAGGGAGGCTGGATCTGCAGTATCACCTCTGAAAGCAAAGAGGGCACAGAAAGGAACAGTTCCTTGTTTATTTTCATTAGAGCCATTTATGAATCTATATTAAAAGCCACAAAAATAAGAAAGTAGACAGAGAAGCTAATATTTCCTCTGCTCATGCAATATTAATTAAAAGGTAGCTTCTCTATGAGACATTGCTGCATTACCTCTCAGCTAAAAATGGAGAAAAGTCACTGAGTGGGAAGAATATGCAAGCAAGGCACTTTCTGGAATACTTTTACAAATCGATAACAAGGCAGAATGCTTGCTGCAGATAGATCTAATGCAAAGCCCCAGTGACAAATTAAAGAAAAGCTCAGGTATAACGGACTCACAGAGACAGAAATTCGTATTAACCAAATCTCCTTGAAAAACAAGTGCTTTTCTCAACAGCGGCAGGACAGCTGATTCCCAATGTATCTGGAGAACAAATAATTCTTATTGGACAGTCACTAATCCACCAGTGGAAGAGCACCAAGGCATCCTAAGCAACCAAATGCCAAGGAAGCACGCAAACAGTGGCAACAGACACCCAAAAAACAGGTCCTGGAGAGTAAGAAGTTGTGCTGAGATACCTGCGGGTGCCTGGCTGCTCACTGTCACCGCTCGGCAATCCAGGTAAAACGGATTGCTCCATCAAACCCACGGCACGTCTTCGTCTGCACGGGAGCCACGCAGGCAAGCATCTCCAGCCAGGGCCAAATCCCAGTAAGGCCACAGGAACAGTGTGACACTGAAGGATGCCCAGTACAACATTCTTGTTTCCTGGGTGCTTATTTCCTTGCCAAAACGTTAACGGTTTCTGCTTCAGGCCACATGGTTTTTGAGACTTCTCCTTAGCTGAGTGGAAGAATTCTGATCAAAAAAAAGTCTCTGATTTCTGAGAACCACCTGAACATCTCAGCAGCCCTGCCCCAGCTCTGCTCTGATTTCTCACCACCTGTTGTGAACCAGGGGGGCCTGCCTCAAGGAGACGAGAGCAATCTCTAGATGGGATGAAGAAGCCACAGCCACACCTGGCAAAACAGCAGTGCTCACAGCTAGGCGTCGGAGAGAAGCTGAGCAACAGGGAAGCCCGAGAAGGGGACGCGTGGCATGCCAGGGCGGGTCTGGATACAGAAGAGGGACTAGGAAGAGGGGAGACAGGAGGCACAACTGGAAAAGGAACCTGGGCCAGAGCAACAAGGCAGCAAGTCAGAGGCAGGACCTGGGCAGAAGGGTCAATGCTGCTGTGCCAGCAGCTCCTCCACTTACACATCGAAAGGATGCAAGCACACACAACGTGAAAGGAGAGCCGTCAGGAGCTAACTCAGCAGAGAAAAAAACCACACGTGTTGCCTTCATAGCTCAGCTTTTGCTTGGAATATGGTGGATAAACATCTGTTCAAACCTGGCTGGAGGAAAGGGTGACCTCAAGACAGTCGGCTGACATCCAGCCATCTCACTGCTACAGGAGGCTCAGCCCAGGAACGGGCCACTCCCATAGCACCTGCCAGGTGCTCCCAGACGTCTCCCAGTGTTCATAGCAGGCGGTATGGAGGGATAGGAACAAAGAAGAACACCAAGTAACTCACAGGAAGCTCTGTTTTCTTTAGTCGGAGACAATTTGCACGATTCTTCAACTGCTGAAGGAGACTTTCAACGTTGGCCCCTCTCCAGGGCAGCTGCAGAGGCAACTGAACGACTCGTCCTCAGCAGCACAAACCCATCCATGCTCCCATGCATGGTTTGGGAGAGCTGGATGCACTGCCCTGTGTGGCACCCCACAAGACTCTATCTTCTCTGATCTTGTCTTTGGTGGGAAAGACAAAACCCACCACCTTTCCTCCCATGAAAGCTTCCCACTGCCACAGGCGCTGCCAGCAACTTCAACAGAGCCAGCACCACAGAGCAGCTCCACACCACACAAGTGATGGGCCTCCCCAGCAGAGCCAGGACACACACCGAAGCACGCTGCGTGGAGAGCAATAAAGGCACTCACAAGCTGCAGCTTGTCCTGCCTTTAACCATTTGGGAGAGTCACTGTATGTTTCGGAATCAAAGGCTTCCTTTGTGCTGCTAAAGAGACCAACGAGCAACCGTAAGGAGGAGAGTCTTTATAGCTGGTCTTAAGCAATACCGTGCCTATCTCGTGCCAGCATCACGTTTGACAGCAAGGACAACCCGGCGCAGAGCTGCCCAGAGGCACATAAGCCTCCCCTCTGCAGCCGGAATGGGGCTTGCCCTCCCCGTGCCATGACCCTGGGGATAGAGCCCTCTGGCTTGGGGTGACGGAGGACGGAGCCAACTCGCAACCGTACCCATATTGACGGCAGCAGGGCGCTGCCTTGGCTGCTTTTCAGGGCGGCCCAAGCTGCACCCAGGCGTACAATCCTCATGCTGGGACAAACCTCATCTCACAACAGCATGGCAGGAGAGGAGGAAAAAGTTATAAAGCCTGTCACCTTAGAGCCACCCTGAACACACGTATCTGACATTAGCACTGAGGTCCGACTGCAACGCACTCACGGACACTCCTGTCCTCCAGGACAGAAGACATCTGGGAACTGAACGTATGTCAACCAGGGGCTGAAATACAAGTAGACTTCTAATAATCACTCAACTTTAAACCCCAGCCACTTCTCGCACCAGTAGCCATCAGCCAGCAACCCTGTGCATGTCAGCGCTTTCTCCCAGCCTGCAACATCTCGCTGTCCAGAGCAGGAGGGTTCACGCACCTGAAATCAAACGTGTCACCCCATTTTCCAGACAGGAGTCTGCTCGTATCCGTTTTGCTCATTCATCATCCTGCACAATATGAACACCGACCCAAGACATCCCAACCTCACAGAGGTCCAGACCATCTGATGGTGATGGATTAAATCCGCACACACTCAGGGGTCCTGTGCACACCCCACTTCACAAGTGCCAAACTTCCAGCCCGCTCCATTCAAATCAGAGCTCAATTTGCCAAGGAGAAGACAGGCCATTGGTATCCCACCGGCAAGCTCCATCTCACACGAGGAAACACCGGTTAAAAACAGCCGTGCCTCCTCTCCAGACACACAATTTGCACGCGCCTGCTGCGCAAGGGGACAGGGAGCTCACGAGTATGTATCGCTGTGATGTTCTACCCTGGCAAGTCCCAGTCTGAATTCTCCTGGGGTTGGATCTGGCTAGTTTTCATTTCTGCTCTCTGAGGCACCTGGACACCCCAGCACCCATCTGTTCACTGTCAACAGGAACGTTTTAAGTAGTGACCTGGGCCTCGCCTGGATGTCACCTAATATTTTTACGGATTAAAATGAGTTTTCAAGAGAAGTCCTTGCAGAACAACTTCAGAGGGTCTAAATCAGCAAATAGAGGATGGATTTTTGAAAGCTGAACAAATCAAAGGAGCAACCCCAGGCAGTAACAGTCTGCAAAGAGTATCAACAAAAGCACCTACACACCAACCTTCCCAAAGTGCCCTAAGACAAGCAAGCTCAGGAACGGCCTGAGCTGTGTGGCACACCAAAACTCCTCATCCCAGGCACACAGACCAAGCTTTCACAAGCTTGCAAACCGCTCTGAAGTCCCCCTTGCCTCTCTCTCTGCTGATCAGACAGCACGTATTAGTTACCTCTCAGAGGAGAGGAAAGCAGTCTGTTCTGTGCACAGAGATTGCTTCCCCGAAAAAGGCAAGGCTTAAATTAAGACTAGAAGTACTGTACGGCTCAGCCTTTTAAGCTCAGGAAAAACATTTTTGTATTAAATTTTAAAAAAAAGCTGGCAAGAGTGAGGAACGGAGCTGGAGCAGCAGTCAATGAAAAGCACATGCGCTGCAGACCTGGCTGCCAACACAAATTGATGCTTTGAAACAAAGACCACTTGTGTTTGGCTTGAAGATCTTCCACAGCTACTCGGCAGGGGCTGCACAGATTAAAAGGAGACACAGGTAAACACAGGAGAGCAGCGCTTGCTGCCAAGTATTTCCCCAGAACAAAGGAATGACCCGAAATGGAGTCCCTGCCTTGACAGGGTGGCATGGGTTCACCCTCACTGTGCTGCAACGTGCCAAAGCAGGCAGAGGCAAGAGGAAACATCAGACAAACCTTTGGACAGGACTCTATTCAACCTGATTTCAAGCAGCACCCAGACCCACAGCCTGGACCCAGAGAGCTGCAGCTGCTTAACGCACTGAACGTGCCTCCAACCTCAAGAGCCCCCCAGGAGCTTCGCTACAACCAGTCTGCGCCCATCTCCCACAGAGCAGAACATCCAGAAGAAACCCCAGATAACTATTCTTCCAGTGCTCCGCTCCTTGAGACTGCAGACACTTGTGAGAATCCTGCAAAGCTTCTGTTGCACTCTGGTCTAGTTCCCAAACCAACCTACATCCGTACGAAAACATGCCTTGCAAGCCTCTCTTCCTTCCCGCACAGTGGTACGTTCAGAAGGCACAAGAAGAGTGAAACAGGAGATGGGTCTTCCTCACGATGATCCTTCAGTCCGGCCCTTTTTTGTTTAGGGACACCAGTTGTCCCGTCTAAACCAAACAGCAATAGCAACAATTCCCATTACAATGCAAGGTGGATTTGCTGGCACCGTGTGACTTGAGAGGTGATGGGACACCGCTCCCTCACATAGCACCCAACAGCAATGCAGGAAAGCAGCTCCTGGATCAGATCCCCCAGCAACAGGCGAGGAAGAGGAGGGACAAATAGAGAGCTGGCAGCTCATCAACACAACCAGCAAAGCAGATCCTGACAGGATTTGGTAGGATGGAGGAGGATGGAAGCAAGCTCCTGGCAGGACCCGTGGAGAGAGGAGCCCATGCTGGAGCAGGTTTGCTGGCCGGACTTGTGACCCTGTGGGGGACCCGTGCTGGAGCAGTCTGTTCCTGAAGGATGCACCCCGTGGAAAGGACCCGCGCTGGAGCAGTTCCTGAAGAACTGCAGCCCATGGGGAGGACCCATGTTGGAGAAGTTCATGGAACACTGTTTCCTGTGGGAGGGACCCCTCGCTGGAGCAGGGGAAAAGCGTGAGGAGGAAGGAGCGGCAGAAACGACGAGTGATGAACTGACCGCAACCCCCATCCCCCTGCGCCGCTCGAGGGGAGGAGGTAGAGAAATCGGGAGCGAAGTTGAGCCTGGGAAGAAGGGAGGGGTGGGGGGAAGGTGGTTTTAAGATTTGGTTTTATTTCTCATTATTCTACTCTGATTTGATTGGTAATAAATTAAACTATTTTCCCCAAGTCGCGTCTGTTTTGCCCGTGATGGTAATGGTGAGGGATCTCCCTGTCCTTATCTCGACCTGTGAGCCTTCTGTTATATTTTTGTCTCCCCCGTCCAGCTGAGGAAGGGGAGTGACAAGGCAGCTTTGGTGGGCACCTGGCTACAGCCAAGGTCAACCCACCTGGGGAGGTGAATTGGTACAGCTGCCTCCCTTACTTACACAGCAAAATCCACTGTGCTAGTTCGCAGCTTTTGCAACCACCCCCAACCCAACGTTAACAGCCCGCGCAACTTAAATCCTCATAAAGGAGAATGTTCCTGTACATCTGCCAAGCATCTTGTCAGCCTTGCTGCCCTCCAGGCCTCCAAAGAGCTGCCTGTCCTAGCCCACGAGACCGCCACTCACGTTAGGAGAAGGAGACCTGTTTCCGAGGGGTCTGGACAAACAATCGCATCTCCTCCGATCTCAGGGGAATTTCCCTGCAAACACCGCAGCAGCAACTGCCTTCACAAAGCACGTTTGTACCCAAGTCTGTCTGCTGCTAAATAAGCATTTGTTCCAAGTTCCCAAATATCGAAAGCAGTGGAAACACCCACTGCTAATGTGAAATATTTTGCATTCCAGGCCTGAGAGCTACGCTTGAAAATGTTCAGAGAGGAAAGAGTGTTTATTCACTGGAGAGAGGTGTAGGTCCAGCTATTTACTTAAGTCCACGTGTGCTTGCTGGAAGACAGCTTTGATCTTTGCAGCTCAAATAGCAGATGAACTGCAATGACGGGAAGAAAAATATTAGTGTAAAGTTCCCCTAGTAAATACCTGTAACCAGGCCTCACAGCCTTCAGATCTTTTTTAAGTGCCTTATCACTTACAGCCAGACTGGCCCTCGTGTTCTTGCCTGCTGCCCCAAAGCCAGGCTCTTCTCTTCCCACTCCTTCCCTACCTTCTTCCCTCCCTTCCCCTTGGGCTCCGTGGCCTTTGGAGAAAGCGCAGCCTGCCCTCCCGGGACACGTATGCCTATCTGCTTGGATGCAATGTGGACCAGGCTTTGGTCAAACAAGGCGAGACCTATCCGTCTGAGCGACACGCAGACATGCGGTGCCATCCACCCACCTCTCCGGAGCAAGAGGGCTTCAGCAGACTGGGAGGAACCAACCGTGCTCCCATCAGCAAGAGCATCCATCGCCCAGCTCGCAAGTAAATACAGGTGCTTGCCGCAGTTTAAACATCTGCCCATCTGCCTTTAGAAGGTGGTCTCATTCCAGATCAATTAAGAGACCAGAGCACATCTTTAAAGAATGCAGAACATGACAACCCTCTGGTCAGTGCCAGCTCTCAGCGGTCCAGGACCCAGTGTGCAGACAAAGAAGCGCCTACGGTCATGACTATGGCGTCGCCATGCCTTTGAAGCTCCTGCCACATCGGGGTTACAGCCTGCCTGGAGCGCTGCCTGAGCACAGCCAAGTCCCGAGGGGGATCACACGCTTTGTAAGAAACGAATGGTATCACCTTGTCACTACTTTGCCCCAAAACAGCCCAGAAATGTGCTGAGCAGCACAGCTTTTTGGCTGCTGAAGGGATGCTCCCTCAGATCAACTATCACAGTACTTGGTCTGGCTGCGGAGGACTCGGAGCTGCTGGAAAACAGATGGCAGCTTCAGCGCAAAGAGCAAAAGTCACCCAAGTTGTACTATTGGAAATTTATTTTGGACCCTTTAAACCCAAGAGAAATTCTCAGATCCTGTCTGATGATTCCTGTTTTCAGAGATTTTCTTCTTTAGGAACAAGCTTGCTAGCAAGCACAAGAAAACCACTGCCGCACAGAAACGTACAGCTGAACCCAGGACATGGAGGCACTTCCAGAACAAAATAGACCTTTCGGGGTTTTTTTTTAGCTTTAAAGAAAAGTTGACTCAGCAAATATTTCCTCTGCTAGCATTTCAACCACATGTTCCGGCAGAAGCCAGCACACATCTGGCACACTACAGTGTCATTGCCAGAAAGATCACAGCTTTGCTGAGCAGTGGAAATGGAGGAACAGGGACCAGCGGTCCAGGCACCGAGCACTCCTGGAAAACATACGTGGCAAAGGAGGGTCACAGAAAGGACCCACGTGAGCCACGGATACCCCACACTTCACAGGTCCTTCCCCAGCCCCCTCCCCAAACAGCATCCACAGGCAAAGGGAGACACTGCCCTGCAACCCGCAAAACTCACCACTAGCCCATAAAACCTAGACGTCGAACTGTACATGTTGGCCGCATTGCTGGTGTCTGAGATTGTTTTTACAGTGTCCGTGAGCCGGACAGCAGCACGTTCTTCCCAGTGCTGTAAGACATGGTCCCGCTGAGCAGGAGAACTGAGGAGGAGAGTATGTGCTTGGAGCAGCACAGAATCTCCAGCAACTGAAGAGGGGAGCATTCCGTCAGGAAAGGCAGGGGACAGCCCTCACGGGCAGGCCTGTACATCCCAGCTGCTGGTGGCAGCACGCTGGCAGGTAGGCGAACGCCATGGCAGGTCCACGGGGCCCCGTGGCTCAGAACCAGAGCCGGAGCAAAGCGTGCACTCCCCCTCCAGAAACAGTCTTGCCAGAAGGCTGCCAAGGCAATCGGCAATTATGGAGCTAATCAGCTAAATAAGCGCTGCTTTTCGTGCTTATCAGCTGTAAATTGGACGTTACTTGCAGCCTGGCAGCAAGGCTCAGCCACAGCTCCAGACACGCGAAAAGCAGCTGCGCTATAAATACCTTTCCCTCAGAGGCAGTATCCTCCCCAGGTGCTAGACTAAGATTGCTCTTGATTTCACAGCGGAAACTTCCAAGCAAACCCTACAGTTGTGCACGGTGACGTAGAAGGGACTGCAAGCGGGTACTGGCGACATGCAGGACTTTGCAGGGTTCCCAAGCGGGGTAGACGCAGGACCCTTCAAAGCCAGGCTGGAAACCAGCTCGCAGCCCCTCTGGCTCTCGCACCACAGCCAAAAACTCCTCCAGCAAGGAAAATGGCGCTAGGAGGCCGGCAGGGAGAAGCACCATGGCGCAGTGCGAGGGAAGGCAGGTTTGGGCCTTGCAGCTAGGGTTGAACAGCGTGAGAAGCAGCAGCCGGGAAAATCAACCGGCCATCCCCGAGCCTCTGTGCCACTGCTGAGGGCGGCAGAGCCGGGGACAGGCAGGGAGGCTGGCTCACAGCCTGCCCAGCGTGGTAGGTGGCACGGGGGGGGCACGACAACACACAGCTCATCCGGCTGCACTCAGCCGGGGACAAAACCCCCTCAGCGGTGGCGAGGCCAACTTCTACGGGTGGCAGCCCACTGCGTGCCCCCTTTTTTTTCCTCCGAGTTTTGACCCGCTCAGATTTCCCGGGAAAACCACCCAGCGCTGCACACAAACAGCCTTCCCGGATTCAGGCCTCCCCACGGGGCCCGGAGAGGCGGCGAGACGGGGCCGAGCCCAGCGAGCGGGAGCTCCGGCAGCGCCCGTTCGCCGTCTCCCAGGCGGCAAACGCCCGGCGCATTTGCATCCGACTTCATTTAAGCACGACGCTCCCACTTGGGAGCAAGCGGGCGGGCGGGCAGGGCGAGCCGGCGCACGCCGGGGAAGGAGCCGGGGCGAGGCGCTCCGGCGACTCCCGCAGCGCCGAGGGCCTCCGCGGGGCGGGGGCGCGGCCGCCCGCCGGGGCTCGAACCGACGGGGCCCCGCGCAGCCCCGTCCCGGGACGCCGGGCCCCATCACCGCCGGGCTCACGGGAACCCGCGGGGCCCAGACCACCGGGGCTCGGCCCAGGCCACCTCCATCCCCCGGGAGGGGACGGCGGCCGCGGAGCTCCTCCGCCCCCGCCGCCGGCCCCAGCGCGGTCCCCCCCGGGTTGGGGGGGAAGCCCCACCGCCGAGCACCGGGACCCGCATCCCCGGGGCGGGGGAGGCTGCGGCGCCTGGCCCAGCCCGCACTCACCCAGCACCAGGAGCGCCCGCACCGCCGCCATCCTCCGCGCCGCTCCCCGCCGCGCCGGTCAGTGCGCGCCCCGGCCCGTGGCCATGCCGCCGCCCCGCCTGCCGCCGCCACCGGGAGGGGCTTCCGGGGGTGGGGCGGCCACCGGAAACCGGGCGGGGCTGGGGGGAGCGGGGCCCCGCGGGCAGCGCCCAGCTCAGCTCCCCCCCCCACCCCGCCATCGCTCGGCCGGCAGCCCCCGCCGCACAGCGGGCCCGAAGGGCCGCTGCGGAGCCGCCGAGCCTCACCGGCGCGGGGGACGGAGGGTCGCGGCAGGAGCTCCCGGGCCGGGACCCCCGCGCCGCAGCGCGCCGCCCCCCTCCTGCCCGCAGCAAGCCCCTGCGTGGGGCGTGCGGAGCAGCGAGGAGGCAAGAGAGCTCCCCCCCCCGCCGAGGGGCTCCTCGCAGACGGGCTATTAGTCACACTGGCGGTACCTCCCCATCCGTACCGCTGGTGAGAGACCCTGTGAAAGCCCCGGGGCAGCTGGCAGCCAGGAGCTCTGCACCCCGCTACGGGCAGAGGGCCGGACACACAGCCCCAGCTGCACAACGCCTTGCCCGCTCCTTGCTGCTCCTCCACATCACCCAAGGTCGGGGCACAGCAGTGCGAGCTGGTCTGGCCACCTGCGCAGCACAGGCTGGAGGCCTCCCTGCCCGATGGAACGCCTCCCGTGGAGCCTGCTGCAGCCCTGTGCCACCGGCTCTGCCAGTTGCCGCTCTGAACACCAGCTTTCCAGCCAGTTTGTTGAGCCTCCAAAACTCTGGTTGCTTCTGGAGTACCAAAAGCGTGGAAGACTCACCATCAGATACCCCGCGGCATCCCCAAGAGTGCTGCTGGGTCCATCACAGAGGATGCCGAAGCCTTGACTCAGCAAAGCCTCTGGCACAGGATCGAAGGGTGCCTGCTGCCTGGCGTGCACCAGAAGCCCCCAACCATTACCACCTCCCGTAAGGCCCGGGAGACCTCAGAGCTGCCCCGGCAGGGCACGAGGCTGTGCGGCTTTGCCAGTAGCCGCAGACCAGTCCTCGCTCATAGGGAAGCCACCGCTTCCTGTCACCGAAAGCTGTTCTGGTTGTGGTTGGGGACCAAGCAGCCTCAGAGGAAGTGGTAGCCTATTCAGCAAGCTCTAGAAAGCAAGTTTTACTTCCACCTGCAAGCCCAGGGCAAGCAAGCAAAGCAACTGATGGGTAGTAAGAGGCAGCGCCCCTGTCCCACACCACGCTGGCTGCCTTTGCTCTCCCACCGATGCCAAGCCACCTGATCCCAGCCTCACATAAGGGAATTGCTTCTTCCCCAGGAGGGAAGTGAGCACAGCACTGCTGATCCAGGTATCGCCACTCTTATCTGAGGAGCGCTTGCCACATCATCCCTCAGAGCTGCATGCTGTCACAGCACCTCCCCAGCCCTACCTGCCTTTAGTGCCCCAGGGACAAGAACTGCACCACAAGATACTCGGGAAACCGCGGTCTGCTCTTGCTGTGCTTGCCCAGACTCTGCCTGAAGCTACCTTGCTCCCTCGAAGAGGAGGGTGTAACACGCTTGGCCCCACTCTCCCCACAGCCATAGGCCGGGCAGCCAGGCTCCCCGACTACCAGAGGGCAAGCCGGCCTGGACAGGGCAGTGACCTGGAGAATGGAGTGGCAGAAGCCACCCGCACTGCTAGGGCAATGAGACCATGGAGCTGGCCCTGGCCTTCCCCCGCTTCCCCGCCTCCGGCTGCCAAAGGGCCAGAGCCAGAGTCTGAGCAGCAGCAGGAGGAGGCGAGCCACACAGCACACCTCCAGTTACAGCAGGAGGAAACTCCTTGGGAACTGGGTCAGAAGCAGCCAGAAGTCCCTCCACACCAAGCCAGTTAAGCACATCCCCGCAAAAAGTACACCAATTCCTGCAGCCAACTGGCACGAAGTGCAGTCACATTCGAATTCGCAGCCCCCAAGATCAGGTGCCCATGTGCAGTACAAAGGAGCCAACTTTTTGCACAGCGAAAAAATGAGGCTAGAGCAGACCCCATCCAAGAGAAAACCGCCTTACCTGCAGGGGACCGCGGCCACAGTTGTTTGTAGCAGCAATGTAAGCAGCCTGTGCAGCAAAGCAGAGGCTGTGCCTGGCTGAACACGAAGCCATAACCTGGGCAAACATTAGAGCCCTTCTAATTAGCCCCAGCTTTGCAGCCTGGAGCATCTCGAGGAGGGCGAGAGCAAGGCTCTTCCCGAGCCAACCTGGGCACGCCCCCATCCCCACCATCAGTGATCTGCAGCTGCAGTGGTTTGAGCTGGGTTTATTTACCGTTGGCACTGCCAGCTTCCCCCAGGAAGGAATGACAGTATTCATGGATGTGAAACTCGCTGATCAATGCACAACACAACACACAGCGGTGCCACTGCTGCTGCTGTCAGGACCTGTCCCTCTCAGCTTGCAGCAGGTCCGCAAAACAGCACCCACAACTGACGGACAAAGGCTGCCAGCGCCCCGGTCCTGGCTGAGGGATGGTGAGTGACAGCCAGGGAGGCACCCAACAGTCCAAAGAGAGCCACCCCAGCAGGAAACATTTGGGATCCACGTCTCGCTTGTGGTGAGCCCTTTCCCACTTCGAACCCCCACCACCGTCCCTGTAGCAGCATTTCAGTGGCTCTGTTTGGGAGAGGCAGCCATTCTCACAGGAAGCAGGCCAGAGCCCAGACAGAGCCCCACACCTCGTACACAGTCGTTTGCCTTCTACACACCACCAGCCTGTGACTCTGCCATCCACAAGCCCCACTAGCATGCCTGGCAGAGCTCTGCAACCCCAGCTCAGAGCTGAGAGAAGCCCAAGTCAGGCTAGCACATTGCACAAGCCCACACAGTTACTGCCTTACATGAGCCCCCACCACGTGCTTCCCACCAGAAGCCTGCTGCAGAGGCTCTCCCCGGTGCCAGCTCCGGCCTCAGCTGGCCCCTGCGGGGACAGGCGAAGTGCAGACCAGGCAGGTTTTTCCCCTGGCTGGGCCCTCACAGGGCAGAGTGCAAACCCACCCCGCAGTCTCCCGCTCTGTCATTTTGTGGGTGAACGGTGGGTCAGGATGTGCATTCGTCTCCTTTAGGTCAGAACTGCCATCTACACCAGGTCCAGTCACAGGTCAGTTTGTGGTCACAGAGGGGACTCACTCTGCTCGGCAGATGAACCAAATCTCATTGCGGCGCTGAGGGATGCTGGGATTTTCATAAACGGCCACGATGTAGGTTTCCCGGAGCACAGTGTCTGTGGAGCCCAAGAGCTCCCAGAAGAGAGCAATCTCTCGCAGAATCGTCTCCTCAGTGGTCATCCCATAGAAAACCCTGCAGCAAAGGGAGCAACGTAAGCAGCAGAGCCAGCACATTCCCCCTTCCCACAGCCAGGGCTCTCCTCCCTCTGCCCAAGGAACCACAGCAGCTATGCAGGGAATTCATACACCTCTGCTGGGCTGAGAAAACACCTCTGGTGCTGGGGTCACCTGGTTATAACCCGGAGCGGTGCCCTCTCAGTGATGTGGATTTCTGGGTCCGTGGGAACAGGGGGGTTTTGCTGGAACTCTCCCGGGAGATAATAGGCAGTTACAACCTCACGCTCCAGCTCGGTCCCCTCCTTGGTCAGGTGGATTTCGTTGAGCACTGGGACTGTCATGCCCAGATAGCAACCTGGAAGGAGGTAGGAAGGCAGCAGGCACAGTGAGATGGCTGGGTCAGTGGCAGCAGCCCTCCTCCCCACGCCAGACGAACAGTGGCAGAGCCCTCCCTCTGTGCAGCCTGCCAGCCCCCTCCAGCCCCTGCCTGCACACACCTACAGAGTTCTCCTTGCAGATGTAGCGCATGAGCTTCATGAAGCTCATGGAGATGCTCTGCTCATACATGGGCTCCCCCTTGGTGACACACGCCCACTTCCCAGCTGGGTACCGCCGCTCCTCGTAGGCTGCTTCCTCGCACTGAAACAGGCCACAGACAAGCCAAGTCAGAGTTAACCACACTGACAACACCGCAGCACTTGGGTGGCAAAACCAATGCTGACAGGCAGGAAGTGGGGAGACAGGACCCTGCCAAAACGAGACCCCCTGCTAGTCAGTGATTGGCAGGAGAGGCCGGAGAAGGTGAAGGGAACTAGCATCACGTGCACCTCAGGCAAGGACGCTTAACAGCACCAGGCGAAAGTCAGCGAAAGGAAAAGCACAGACAGGGGACAGGGTGCAGGGAGGCTTGGAGGCTCCTGGCATGCACAAGGAATGCAGCACATCCTCAGCAGGGGGGGACAGGACTTTCTGTTCCTCTCCAGTTGCTGTCCTGCCTACTCACAAGGATGTTCCCGATTCCAGGCACCCAAAGGCTTCCAGTAAGGTTGACGTGATTCTCGGGTGCGGTGCCTTTTCCCTGGAGCACTGCGTGCACAGAAGATAACAAGCAAAAAGCTTTCTGCGCAGTAGAACGGAAAGTCTGGCAGAAGAGCTCTAGCACCCAGAAGAGCTGTGAAGGTTGGAACAAAACTCCTCTCAGATCCTTCTCCCATACCAAGAACTGACAGGAGAAAGAAGAGACGTGAACCCAGCTGATGCAGAGGGGACAGCTTTGTAGAACGGGTCAGAATCTCTATTTCCAGCACAGATGCCCAGTCTTCTGGACAAACCCAACACAGAAGGGGGGCAGGGGGAGTGGGGAAATTGCATCTGGATCTGCTCATAGTTCAGCTCGTGCATGGTTATAACCGCAGGTACGGCATAAAGAGGAGCTGGGAAGTTGTAGCCAGCACCTATCTTCCTGCTCTCAGCTTGTTCTTCAGCCAGATTAATGCAGTCATGAGACAACTTTGTTCCACAGAGCTCAGGGCACCTGTCCAAACTTCTGTGCTTCACAGCTGTGCTGGCAGTGAGCGAGCCAGGAAGTTGTGACCAGCCTCAGCACTGACTGCAGCCTCCCCGTGCCTCCACCCAAATCAGGTCTCTACTCAGAAAGCCAAACCAAAGGCAGAAGGAAGGCATATAGGCTTCTCGTGTGCATCAGTGGGGTGCCAAGAAGAGTGCCCCAAAACACTGCAGGCCAGCCCGCATTTGCCCTATAGATGAGGCCAGGCATGTTGTCCCACCAAGCAAAGCAGAGCAAGAGCATTTTCTAAGCAAGGAAACCGCCAGTCCCTCTGGACTATTTGCAACTCTCATCTGCCACACCATCTGTGAATAAACCTATCAACCCAGCAAGGCATGGTGTCTGGTCCTTCCACAGCCTGGTCCTTATATTAAGCACCACCACTCTAGAAGATGAGACCTGACCAAGAGAAAGAGTGAAGATACTTCAACACAGACCCAGTGGCAACAGGTCCCTGCAAGGTGAGCTGGGGAATTTGACTGAGTGCTGGCAGAGCAAGGCTCTGAAGGTGGCATCATCATTCACTTGCCTCCAAGAGGATGAGGGCTTGTAGCACTGACAGGTCAGCAGGGGCAACCAAATACTACCAACCTGCCCGAGCCTGGGAAATGTGTCCTCCAGGGCCTCAGCTCCAGAGTCCCCTCAGCACTAAGGCCAGGAAGTGGCTCCTGTCTCCTCACCCAGCCCCAGAGTCAAACTCCAAGAATCCTCCTCAGGCACAGAGGGGATGCCAAGAGCAACAGAAGATCTTCAGGCTCCCACAAAGTCTTGGGGCCCCATTCCTGCCTTGGACCGGCACAGGTGGAGAAGAGCCCAGACTAAGTCCCTGGGACCCAGAAGAACAGGGGAAGTGGGAGTGTGGTGAAGCCCCAGTTCAGAGCTGTACAACCCACATGCTCAGACACGTTTTACAGGCAGGAGTGCCGAACCTCAGCCCAGAAGAAATTAGTTAAGCTCTCCTCATATAGAGGATAACTGACAGACGTCTTCTTGGTAGCAAGCCCAACCAAGCCTGCAGAGACACAGGAACCAGTCTGACAAGCGCTTCTTCAGTTATTTCTCAAAGCTCAGAAGCACCCTGTTGTGTGAGAGGTGAGAGGAGGTGTGCAACTTAGCTAGCAAGATCTTCAGGCAGAAACTACCACGTTTGGATCGTGACAAGCACACCACACGCTCAGGTCTGACAGCCAGGGCCACAGGCCCTGCGCTCTCCACAGAAGCATCCGTATCTCGTGCCAGCTGAGATCTCCAGCTCAACCAGCAGCCACGTAACTAGGACAAATGCAAACCCGGCAGGACTTCGAGCTAGGCAACACGGTGTTTTGAGCAAGGCAGGGAGCAGGCTCCGAACTGAAAATTCACTCTTTTAGATGCACCCACCCCAGCAGGGGACAAAACAGTAAAAGAGGCAGCTGGAAGCCAGGAGACCAGAGAAAGCAGCAAGACTGGTCCAATTTTAAAATAAAGACTGGGAAGTCGTGCATTGGCGTCACTCAACGTAGGAGAAGATACAGGAATGGCAGAACGCTGCACCAATCCCGAGCCGCCATCCTGGCTGCAGCGCTTCTGCAGAAATCTCTGCAAGACCAGGGTAGGCAAGCCGACGCGTGGCCGCCTTCTCTGCGGGGAAGGTGCTCTTCCTGCTTCCCAGGCTGGCCGCAGCACCCGCGCCAGCCTCACCACGGGCAGGCAGGGGACGACAACCTGGGTGCGCGGGAGCAGGCCTCACCTTCTCGTGCTGCGAGACGGTGACGTACGGCACGGGCTCGCGAGTCTGGTTGTGCCGGGTCATCTGGACGATGGGGCCTGCCATGTCTGCAAGGCAAAGCGGAGGAGAGGCGAGGCTCGCCCTGCCTGGAGAGCAGGGGGAGTCCCCGGCCCGCCCAAGCCCCGGCTGGCGGGGGACTCTCAGCCCCAGAGGGGCTCCCCCGCCCTCCGCGGTCCGGCCCAGAGGCTCTCCCGGCGGCGGGGCCCCTGCCGCAACGCTGCGCCGCGCTCACCTCGGGGCAGGCTCACTCGGTGCGTGCTGGCCACGGCCTCCCAGTGGGCGAACAACCGGCCCCGCTCCTCCTCCTCCTCCTCCTCGCCGCTATCCTCCCCGCCGCCGTCCGCGCCCTCCTCGCCCAGCCGATCCAGGTCCTCCAGCCTGATGCGCGCCATCACCCCCCCCACCTCCGCCGCGCACCCGGAAGTGAGCACTGCGGCGGGCGGCGCCCCGCCCCCGAGCGGCGTCACCGCTGCCGTCACGAGCCACCCCCCCCCCGCCACCCCCCGCGCGCGCCCTGCGAATGCGCACGCGTGTGGCGCGCGACGCCCTTGTTCCCCCGGCAGGCGTCATCCGCGCGCCCCTGTTACCCCCACCGGCCCCGCCCCGCCCCCCCCACCCCGGGCCGAGCCGCCTTGGCTTCTCGGGTGGGTTTTATTTAATAAAATAAAGTACAGCAGCCAACAGCGGCGGGTGAACGAACGCGCGGCCGCCCCCCGCCCGTCCTCCCCCGCCACAGCCGGGGCATGCGACCGCGCAGGGCCGGGGGCGGCCTGCGGCGCCGCCGCCCCCTCCCCGCCCCGGCCTACGGGCCTGCCTCACTCCTACCGGACTGTGGCCTTTCTGCCTGGCTAGCGCGTGCGACCGGTGCCGAGCCTGCTGCCACCGAGGCTGCCGGCCCCGGGGGGGCAGCGGAGGAGCATGCGTGGGGGACGAGGGACTGCGATTCCCAAACTAGCTAGGGCCTCCCGGCGCCCGTGGGCGCCCCCCAGGGCGCCGGGCTGAAGGGGCAGACGGTGGCACGAGAGCCGGTGAGGGGGAAAAGGGAGCGGTCGAGGTGGGGAGGGTGCCAGGTGCCGCCCCGGGCAGCGCAGAGCCGTGGTGCGGCAGCAGCCGAGCGGCCGGGGGCACCTGCGGGGGGGGTCAGTTGGAGGAGAGCAGGGAGCTGTGGGAGGACAGGTCCATGCTGCTGGCGCTGAGGCCTCTGCTCTCTGCACGGAGGCCTCGGGTGCCCTGGAAAAGACATCGCCCGTGAGGACCAGTACCTGCAATCCCCACCCCTAAAGCTGCCAGCCCACCTCCCGCCCCCCTTGCCTCGCAAGCCGGGACCTCCCCGGCGCCCAGATTAGGCGCTACCTCTGCCCTCCCGGCTCCAATTCCGTGGCTGGAGGGTTTGCTGAGCTCAGCAGAGAGGGAGGTGGTTACTCGGAGGCAACACCTTCGATTTTGGAGCTACGGGCTCAGAAGAGGGGCTGCGCAGCTGCCCGGGGGTGCAGCAGGGGCACCGGCCCAGGTCGCCCCTTGGGAAGGCAGAGTAGCTCCAGCCCCGCACAGCAGCAGGGTACATCCGCACGGATGAACGCCTCCGGTGGGGTCCTGGGCACAGCCTGTGTGGCCCGCTGCGCCCCTCACAGCTGTGTTGATGGCTACAGCCCCCACCACAGTGCCCATACCTGCACCAGCCCCGCCGCCTGCCCAGTGCTTACCTCAAATGAAGCGTCGCTAGACTTATGCAGGTAATTTAATGATGCAGCTCGTTTCATGCTACAAGAAAGCAGAGGAGAGCAGGTGTGATCTTGTTGCGCCCAGCCAGACCCTGACCCCCAAGGTGGCAGGGCCCCCACCTGCCCCGCATCCAGCCTGGCCCTCACAGCCTTGGTTCCTACCTGGTGTTCCTGGGCTCCAGGGGACCATTGCCCTGCAGTTTCTTGACCAACATCTCACTGCTCCTCCGTATCACATCCCGGATTTTCCCCAGGGAGCTGCTGCGCTGGAGGGTGCCACTGCCATCCTGGACACAGAGACACAAGCCAGGGCGATGGCTGAGTGGCACCGATCAGGCTCTGGCATGCTGCAGATGAGTGGCCAGGAACCGGGCTTGAGTCCAAACACCCTCTTTCGCTGAGGATTTAGCCGTGGCCCAGAGCAGACTTACTGCTCACTACATGGCTCCCCCTCACCCTGGTTCTCTATGGGATATGATGACCATGGAGTCAGGGACCCCCACCACCATGACCTGGCTCATCCAGACCAATCCTCCCTCCTGCCCGGTGCAAGTCCAATACCCAGACAGGCTGCTGACCTGCACCAGGCACAAATGGCACTGGCATCCCCACAGCCCTGCTCGAACATGGTATACCTCCATCACCTGTGACAGCTCAGGCAGCAACTACCAAGGAGGTCCCAGGGGCCAGGGAAGCACCAAGCCCCAATGGGAGCCCCAGGCTTGGGGGTACTTTTGTCAGGCCAGGACATGTTGCTGGGACATTCATCTCAAGGACTCCCTCCTCACTTGCTGCTGGCTGGAGACTATCCTCCCCTTGCCCTTCCTCACCATGCCATTGCTATTCCTCCTCTCCATCCAGCACTCGTCCTGATGCACATCCTGGTCCTGCATACTGGCCCTGCAGGCTTACTCACGTCAGACGAGACTAGTCCACATGCACACACGGCCTTGTCCCACCTCTAACACCCCCAAGACGATTAGCTTTGAGCCTGCTGAGAAATTCAGGCAGCTCCATCTGGGATGCGTTCATTTGGCTGCACCAACACTGTGTTGCCAAGCAGGCACCCCTCTCCTTGGCCCCCCAACTTCAGCTGTGCCCGGCCCTACTAGCTGCCCCAGGGTGGCACTTTGCAGGGGTTTCTTTATGGCTGCCCGCTTTTTCCAAAGACCAAAACCAGCCCTAAATCTTGTTCCCCAGCCCATTTCCTCCCACATGCCCCCAAAAGTCCTCAGTTCTCGGAAAGGCACTCTCAGCCCTTGACAGGCTCCTGCGTTTAGCTCCATGTGCACGCAAGGCACAGGCTGCCAGCATGACACCACCTCATGCCACTGTGCCACCATAGCACCAAGCTCTTCCCCTGTGGCCAGGCATGCCCATTACACAAGGTTGTGGCACCACTGCTGATGTGGAAGTCACTTTTGCTCCGATGGCCTGATAACAGCAGACCTCCCTGCTCCTGATGTCAACGGCCCCTGGCACATTAGGGCAGAAGAAACGGAGATAAGGCGACCGCAAAAGCCCTTTGCTCCTTATGAACATGCGTGGGAGCCCCTTCATACTGCTCCAAATGACCGAAATGCCCTGTGGCCCAGGCTGGCGGCAGTGATTACCCCAGGGGTGTCCATGCAGCTCTGCAGGTAAGCAGGGTGTCTGCCTTAGGCCAGTCCCCGCTTGTGCTGACCCCTACAGGTTGTGGCCCTGGGGAAGACTTTCCCAACACTTCCCCTCTCCGATTACCCAAAGCTGATCCAGCCATAGACCCCTCTCCAACAGCTGAACGGGACTTTTCCTACCAGCAAACCTTTCTCCTGGTATTCATCTCACCCCTTGTTGGACAAGTGCATTAAACCTCTTCACTGTCTCATCAGGATGAAGGGTTTCCAAACTGGGAGCCATGTGCTGTTGCTGCAAGGGACCCACTCACCAGGAATGCAGAGAGCACCAAAAGCGTTAGCAAGGTAAGCAATTCAACTCCTGCACCAGGCATCCTGGGCAGGTTTTGGAGGAGCTTGCCATCAGTATGTGGCACTAGCAAAGGCAGGGGTGGGGTGTCTTTTGCCTCCTCGCCCACCTTGCACTGGGTCACCACCCTCCCTGCAGCATAATGCCGTGCCGGGTACTGTTCCTTTTGCCAGGGCACACAAGCCAGGGGTGGAGAAGGGAACACAGCTGGGGCAGGGGAGCGGGACCATGGTACAAGGGCAGCAGGATCTGGCCAGGAAGTATGCTCAGGAGTTGGGGCTGGAGGATGGAGCCACATTTCCCCAGCTGCAGTGATGCAGATTGACTGCAGACCAACACCAGAACCAAATGCTGCTGCCTGCTGGGTTAAAAATAGCCTCCCTTCTCTCCTCACTCCCTTTTCTGCAGGGTTATTTTTAACCCAGAACATTTATGGGGCTTGGTTTACCGCAGAGCCCCCACCCCATTGCACCCACCAGGATGAGAGCACTCAAAGAAAAAGAAGCAGCTCCACCACTGAGCTGCTCTCCACTGCATGCTCCCACCCTGCCTGCTGCACAGAGGCAAAGGACTTGGGCAGGATTTGGCAGCACGTGGAGCTCAACACTGGGGGACACAACGGGGTATTTCTCCGGCTAATGGAAACACCTGTTGGAGAAGGCACAAGCTCAGATGCCCCAGGGCAGCCCTGCCACACATGGCTACAGAGCTGAGGTTAGTAGCAACCCCAGTTTGGAAGTTAGGGAGAGGCACCGTGGAGCTGGGTCCCTCATCTCCAATGCTCAGCCTAGGAGAGGTGCCCTGGGAGGCAGCACACCCCCTTGCACACACACAAACACCAAGCACCCCCACACCTGCTCCAGCAGCATTTGCACCCGCCACCCCAAGGCTGACCGACGCTGGCCTACGGAGTGTGGAAAGAAGCACAGGGCAGCGGTTCGGGTCTGTCTACCTTTAATCAGAGGTATGGTTGTTACAGCACCAGGTCCAGGACATGGCAAAGCACAGGGGCAAGTGGCACTGTGGCCTGAATGCACCCTGCACTGGGGACTCGCCGCTCTTCAAGAGCATGGAGTGGCGCTGGAAGAGGCAGCGAAAGCACAGCCCTAGAGCACTCAGCCCTGGGCTCCACACCCCATGGTCCTGAGGACACACCTCCTTTCAGCAAGCACAAGCTCCCAGGGGAGCAGCATGCATGTGCCCCAAGGCCTCTGCACCACCACGGGAAAGCCAGGCCCAGACAGACACAAGCACATTTAGTATCACAACTTGCCAGATGACTAGTGTGAGAGAAACTATCTAGCTAAATAAATAAGGGGTGGGGGGGTGTCCTGCGCTGGCCTCTGGGCTCTGTCCTGCTGGCTGCAGCCTCCCCAGCTCTCTTCCCAGGCAGGAGGGCCAGGATGGTCCACTTCCTATAGGAGGTGGGATGAGGGTGTGCACCCAAGGGTGTGAGGCTCAAGGCAGTGGTGGTCTGGCCCTAGGAAACATCCCCTTTCCCAGTAGGGACCGACAACACCAGACCCTATGCAGGCCTGGAGTTCCATCAGAGGCAATGAGCCACCCCCACACATGTCCAGAGTCAGCACTGGTTTCCTAGCAGTAACAGGGTTACAGATTTCCCACCCGCTGTCTCTAGCCAAGTAAGTCACAGCCCCAGGGACCACACTGGGCAAGCCAGGTCCTGTGTTCAAGAACTGTCCTCCTCCATGAGGAAGCTGGCCCCTTCTCCTGTGGAAACCTCCCTCCAGCCATCCCATCTGACCCCACATGCTCCAGGCACCCCAAGCCCCAGCTCTTCCTTTCCTCACATCCTTCTTTGCACCTCCTTTTTCTCCCAACCACTCTGCTCCAAAACAGCCCATTCCCCATCTCAGCCACTTCTAATGGCCTGGGGCCTGGCCCCTTGCAGAAAAGTTCTGCTTTCCTCCTACCCTTCCTCTGCCTCCAAGGAACAGCAAACACCTTCACCCCTGCCTCTCCCGCTCCCAGCAACCACACCTGGGGACCCTGGAGCAATGGGGAGCTGATTCACCCCTTAATGCCATCAGGTGAGGAACTTGGCTACAGCATAAGGTCAGGAGGTTGCAATCAAACATCCTGACAGCTCCCTGTTCCATACATGGCCCTTGGCTGTCACCCCCTCACCTCGTCTTAGATGTACGGTAGCTACAGGCCCCCCTGCATTCCTGTGCCCCTCCAGAGAGACCCACATGCTGCCCCTCGGTTGCAGAGCTCAGCGGGGAGGAGGACAGCAAGACAGGGACTGCCCTGTGCTGCAGGGAGAGCCCAGCTCACCAGTGGCCAGCGCAGGTTTGCTACAGGGCACTAACATCAGCTAAGCCTACAGGGAAGAAAGCAACTGGGCACACGACAGCCCTAGCAAGGCCAGGCCTCTCTGTCCCAAAACAGCCCCCCATCTTCGTGCCTCCATCCTGGCCTCTGCAGAGATGGAGGGAACAAGCTAGGAGGGTTGAAGATGTCTAATGACGGTGGAGTCGGCACGCCTGGAGTGAAGACAATCCCCTGCAGGCCTGGTCCCCAGGGATGTGCAAGGGCAGGCTGGGGGTGGGGGCACACAAGGGGACAGTGGCCCGTTGCCCTGGCCTGGGGGAGCAGGCAGCTCCTTGCAGATTCTTCCTGCTCTTGCTGGCCATGGGACTGGAGCTGGGCCACGTGGCCAGGCACTCCTCTGCAGGCGTCGCAGTGCCCTCGCGCGCTGGGAGGGTTGGGGGACTGGCGTGGAGTTCTTGCCGAGGAAGGAGGGATGGTGTGGAGGAAAAGTCGGAAGATACAACACAAACATCCAGGTGATTGCGGTGGAGGGGAAAGAGGGAGTCTCGGGAGGCATTTAAGCCTAGTGCACAGAGAGGAGAAAGACACAATTTACAAGGCCGTGAGGTTGTAGGTCACCCAGGGAGCAGGTGGGGCAGGGCCCTGGCTGCATGCAGAGACAATGGGCCACACCTGGGCAGGGAGAGAGTCTTGCGAGGCTGAAACAGTGGGCTCGCATCTTTGCCAGCGCACTCTAGCAGGCTGGCAGGAACAGCTAGCTCAGGGAGGAACAGCCTGGGCCTCCTGCTCTGAGGGCTCCCTGCTCCTGGGCCTTGGCATGGGCTGCCTGCCAAGGCCTCAGCACCACCGAGCTGGTGCCATCCCTGCTCTCACGGCCCAGACCCCGGCTCTCCCAGCCCTATTACCTGGGCAGTAAGTAGCTGGTCCAGGCCCTAGGGTTCTTCCAGAGCTGCCCTTGGCAGCAGGACACAGAGGTTGCTGGCACCCTGGGGGCTCCCATGGACCTGCCTGCAGCAGCTGATAGCTAAGGGATGGCAGCAAACACATCTCTAGACCAGCACAGGGAACAACTGGTCATGACAGACAGAAGCAGCAGGAGTTGCCTCAGCCTTCTTTCTGGGGGAGCTGCAGCCCAGTGTAGGGCTGCTGGCTGGGGAGAAGAGGCTGGCTATGTGTGCAGCAGGCTGGAAAAGCCACCGAGCATCATGCGGCAGCAGCCATGTCCCCCAGGGTGCTGGGCTAGCCCTCAAACCCTGTATCTACAGCTGGCTGGGCCAGGAAAGCCCTGCCAAGCCCCCTGGGGAAGGGTCATATGAGCAGGGACTATCCCCCTTGGCTGGGTCAGGCTGGGGGAGAGGGTGGCATTGCCTGCTTGCCTTGGGATGATCAGCTCAGAGACTGTCAGGAAGGTCTCCCAGACCATCACCAGTGCAAAGGGATCACCCAACACCAACCACAGCCAGGAGGAACCGCAGGAAGACACCAGCCAGGACAGGGACCAGGTGATCCTAATCCAAACCTACAGCCCTCCCACTGTGCTTGTCTAGCCCTTCTACTAACAGGGAGTGCAAGGGCCCAGGGCTGGTGCCTTGCCAGGGCTAGGACCCTCTTCACTCCTGATGCCAAGAGCTGGGACAGAGGACAGCCATGCATCTGGCAGAGCTACCGGGTCCCCTTTGAAGCTCTGCTCCCCAGATCCCGTCCAGTCACCTCCTGGGTACAATCCACAATCAAGAGAGCCAGCAGGCTTCAGGCTTGGGTGTTGAGGGGCTGTCATGGCAACAGGGAAGAGGAAGGAGGAAGGGAGGGAGCTCATGCGGGTGGGGATGGAGCTGAGCCAGGTGGGGAAGGGTTAGTGACAGCAGATGTGAGGGGGGAACGAAGGACTCCGTGTGCTCAGTGTGTCACCTGCACCAGGCCGCAACAACCCCTGGGTACCCAGCTACACTATGCTCTCAACTAGAGTTTGCAGGAGGAATGGTAAGCGTTAACAGCTCTAGCGCCCTTCAAGCCAAGCACACACCAGCACCATGCTCACTTATGGCCTCTTCTCCTTGCAGAAGACAAATGGCACCTATCCCAGACCTGGACCCCTACCTTTCTCCAAACTCAGCACTAGTGACCAAAGTGCCCCTCAGTCTCTGAGCAAGCCTAGACAGGCTCAGGGCACCCTAACCACTAACAGCAGTCTCTTTTGCCACCACTGGTCAGCCCGGCTTGGCATCCCGCAAAGACCTGCTTTTTACCACCTCTGCTTGGCCAGAGCCCACGGAGGGCCTGAGACCAGACGAGGAGGACAGCAAAGACGCTGGCTACAGGCTATTCCCGTGCCCTGCAGTCACTCAGTCACAGACACACCAGGCACATACACACACACACACAACCCTCCCCAGGCTCAGCATCCCCTGTGGCGCAGTGCAGGACAGACAGCCAAGTTGCTCACAGAGGCTGTGTGGGGCTGAGATGGGGCCGATGCTCTCAACCAGGGCCTCAAGAGGGGAGCAGCAGGGAGAGATGTTAATAAGGTTGCAAGGCTAAGATTAAGGGCAGACCAGGACCAGCTCATGCTGTGCATTGCCAGGGCCTGGCAGTCCCCTGGAAGCAGGAGCCCTCAGTTGGGGATATCTGGCCTGTACGCCAGAAGCCAGGCCCAGACACGCACCTTTGTGGGCTGGCTGGCTCATGCCAAGAAAGAGGGGAAGGAAGTGTGCAGGGAACGAATGGAGGCAGACAAGGATGCCACGACAGGCCACGCGGGGACAGCCCTGAGCCAGACTGTCCCTTCCCTCTGGCAGCCGGCTGAGGCCATTCTTGATGGTGTCTTGTACTTACCCCGCTCCATTCCACGCCCATACTCACTTCCTCGCTACCGTCTGTGGCATTCTCGTACTTGACGCTGCCCCCCAGGCTCCGACGTCTCTCTGTGCCATCGCCCTCCTTCAGGATCTCCACCACCTTTGTCTGGTTGATTGGGTCAATGCCCTGCAAGTAGAAAGGGGTAAGGAAGCACCATATTTTGCCCTTCTGTGTTCTTTCCCTCTAGCAATCTGCTGTGCCATTGCTATGCTTCGTCCCATCCCCTCTCTCGGCCGTTGCCCCATCACAGCCAAAACCCTCCAGCATAAAAAGGATGGAAACAAATGCCATCCTGCACTTAACAATCCCTCTTTAGGTTCCCAGCTCAGTGAGCCCCCCACCAAGCCATAAACCACCCTGGGGGACAAGGGCTTGCTACCCCAAAGATGACAGCTTTTTTTCTTCACATTTTGGTGCAGGAAGGTTTCTGCTGTCCTTCAGTCTCTGTGCTAGATGCATACAGCTCCTATTTTATTATTTGACGATTGAGAGGAGTTTAGGGTGAGAGGTACTCTAAGAAAGCCCCAGTGTGTTACGTGGACAAAAAATTGGTGGGAAGAAAACATCCCAGTGAGCAGAGATCTCCTCAGTAGCTGACAAAGCCCTGTAACCTGCCCTAACCCAGCTGCAGGATTTCTGCACTCAAAGAGCCACGCCTGCTTCCCCACACGTACACACACAGACATCTGCTCCATCCATGCACGCATGCACAGCCCCACACGTACACATGTGTGTACCCCTGCACAAATGCAACCCAACCACCAAGGTGCTCTGGTGTCGTGGGAACGTAAAGCAAGGATATCAGAGGCTGCAAGGCCCAGAAGAGTCCCTGACCACACCCCAAACCAAATGCTGTGCCATGACCTGCCACCCCAAGCCCCACAATGCCCCCTCCACCAGGGAAGGTCCCTCCAGGGTTACCTGTCGCCGAGAGCGAACGGCACACTCCTCCAAGGTCTCAGCTGCCTCTAGCTTGCCCTGGCGTCGGTACAGTGCACCCAGGTTCCTCAGAGTGGTGTTCACAGTCGGGCTGTAGTAATAGATGGAAGGTGAGCAGGAGCCCTAGGGCCACCCCCTCCAGAGCCCACAGCTGCCCACGAACCACCTCTTACCTGCTAACCTTACAGGCCTTGTACCATCCGCCATACTCAGCGTAGGGAGCACTGTCTCTGTGTTTGCTCTACAGGGTGAGGAGAGATGAGAGCTGTTAGCCCCATGCCTACTGCCGTTCTCCGGCCTGTGGTCTCCCACTGGGTGCCAGGGTCAGGCCCCAGGCTGCACCCCTGCACCAGCCCAGCCTTTGGAAACACAATGTGCAAATACGGTGATGGAGCCCAGCAGGTTCCTGGAGGGAAAGCTGAAAGCCCATCTGCTGCAACAGATGTGGGTCACAAGTAGAAGTGATGTCGCCACCCTAGCAAGGAGCATAATCCCATCTCCTTGCCCCTTCCATGGTACCAAAGGCAGCAGAGAAAACAGCCCCTCCTCACGGCTCTCTGGAGGACATAACACCCCACCCTTCCCAGCATGCAAAAGGGAGACAAAGAAAACCCCAACCAACAAAAACCCTATAAGGCATGCCAGGCAGCATGGGCACTAAACCCCTCAGCCACGGCTAGCAAAGGAATCAGCCAGCCACATCCAAGCCTTCTGCCTGCAAGGTCAGGCCTGCCCCACAGCAACTCAGCTCAGCTAGCTGTCTCCTCTCCAGCCTTTGCACCCCAAAGCCAGCTGACTGGTTCTGCCAGGAACCAAGACGCTGCTGGCCAGAGCAGAAGGAGAGGGGGCAGAGCTTGATACTCAAGGAGAAAGATCTAAGGCCAGGACAACCCAGTCTGGAGGGCACTAGCTGCTAGCCAGCATTGCCCTGGGTCAGTAGGGACCATGGCACCTGCAGGCAGGAATCGCCACTGCTGCAAGAGCAAGACTGCCTGTCCACACACTGTGCACCCTGGGGCATGGCGAGCACTTGTGGGTGTGCCATGTCCCTGGCTCCGCACCCACAGGACACATGGGCTGGGCAGGAAGCACCCAGCTCAAGCCCCAAACCCAGCTTTGCTCTCACAAAGCAGGTGCAGGGGGGCACTGCTCCACATCAGGAGTTTCCCTCTGGCAAGGGCTCTGGCCCAGAAGAAACTGTCTTCACAGGGACCATTTTTCTTACTCAGTCCCACAGCATTTCTCAGATCTTTACCCCACTTGCTGGGGTCTCCCTGAGCCATAGGCACACATGGGTTTCCTTGTGCCAGAGCCTACACAGCCTGGGCAGGCCCCAGGGACAGGAGAGCTCAGGACTCAAAACACCTCTGAAGCTTGCGTAGAGGCGGCCCTAAGAGGGTGGCTGAACCCGAGGGGAAAGGTGTCCAGTCCCCTGGGGCAGAAAGAGCCTTGCAGGCCAGGGCTGCCAGCTGTGCCCAAACCCCTGCTGCCACTGAGAGCAGAGGGAAAGAAGGGTGAGGGAAAAAAGAAGTGAAGCTCTGCAAGAGGGTTTTAATGCTTTTTAATAGGAGATGTGGAAACACAGCACAAAGCAGAGCACAGCAGTCCCAACCCCTGGGCCAGCAGTACAAGCAGGCCTGTGGTTACCGCTGCCTGGCCAGGAAGGCCATGCCAACCATGCCGTCAGGCATGGGCACAGTTGCCCTAGGGACAGGAGCCCCAGGGGCAAGGAAGAAGGCTCAGCCCTTGCCCCAGGCTGTAAAACGAATCTCACTCCAACTGTAGGTCCCTGAGCCTGTTCTCTTGCCCCCCAGCAAAGCTTGTGTTATCTGGAGCACAACGCCACGCTACAGCTATCTACTCTTGACCTCTTAATTCTCCACAGATACCATCAGAAGTGTCTCAGTCCCAGAGGGGGCAAGGGGAGCCTGGTCTCTACTCCAACTTTGATTTCTCCTGCATAGGATAGTGCCACAGCAAGCTTTTCTTTGCAGCAGAGCCTTCACAGGGCAAGCAACCGGAGCAGTGCAAGGTGGAGCTGAGCACCGCCCCACACTGGGGACTACACAGAGCACTTCAATGGGAAGACACAGCACGCTGGTGGGAGGCAGCTGCTAGTGCCCTGCTCTTAGGACTTGCAGGATGGGACTGATACGTCACTAAGCCAAGCCTGCCAGCCTGCTGTCTGAGCCTGTGTAGGGATGGGGCCTGCTCTGAGGGGAAAGGAAAAGGAGAAAGACAGTGTCTGCTGCCACTGCAGCTAGAGGACTAGACCAGAGCCCTTCATTCTGCTGCTTCACCCACCTGCCAAAAAGCAGGTGAGGTCGGTCTTAGGCGCGGGAAAAGCAGAGGCAGGACTCTGCTGCATTTATCAGCTGAGCACAGAGCAGGGCCTGGGCAACAGAACCAACAGCTTCTTTGCCTCTCAGCCCAGTCCAAGGCAAGCACAACCCATGCCTATCCTCTTTCACAGGCCAGCTAGGACATAGAACAGCTAGTCCCCGCCCTGCGCAGAGATCTTTTTCAGGAGGTTTGGCTCCATTTCCTAAGCAAGGTGACAGCAGCAGTTTCTTCTTGACCTCCGTTTTTCCCCAGGCAGCCTTAGGGCTGCTTCAGAAGCAGGTTGTGCTCTGGGTACCAGCAGCTCTTTGGAACAGAGCGCCAAGGCCCTGCAGCACAACCCTCTGCCATCCGCCATCTTCCATCATCTGTGTGCCCTAGAGGGATCACTAGAGCGAAAAGAGAGAGCATGCAGCCATGGCTAAGAGGCTGAACAACCCCCTGCCCCAGGAAAAGCATCAAGCTCTCTGATGGGCCTTCCGTCCCTGCTGCCCCAAGGAGCAGCTATGTTCTCTCCCCACTCTCCAGACCGCTCCTGGCCTTCATCAGTGGCCATGGCAGCTCTTCAGACTGCAGGAAGGAGGGTCTGGCTGTGATAAGAGAGGATCAAAACCCCTGGATCTCCTTCCCGTCCCAGGGCTCTTGCTGATATTAACAGGCAGCACCACCAGCTCAGACTCACCTTGCTCATCTCCTCTCTCTCCTCTGCGTGCATCCAGATCGGCTTGTGTTCATCTGTGTGGGGAAGAATGCAAGACAGCTCTGCTCACCACCTCACCCTGTTGCTCTGCCACTTCCACTGTGGCTCTGCCTCCTGCACAGCCCAGCACTCTGTCCCCAGAGCCAGCAGCTCGCCAGAGGGAAGTGGCAAGGCTTCCAGATCCCCCTGGTCCCGAGCCCCAAGAAAGGCAACCGACATTGCAAGGGCAGGACAGGGGAAGGAAGGAACAAGTCCTCCCATGGGGGAATACCTGTGCCAGGTGTACAGAAGAAACTTCAGCCTATGCCTGGGCATGATTGTGCCACTTGCTATTCCCCCTTTTAGCAACAACTATTCCCAACCCAGCAAAGACTGACAGCCAGAGCTCTCCAAGACCCCTTCTGAGAGAATCACAGAATCATTAAGGTTGGAAAAGACCTGTAAGATCATCAAGTCCAACCATCAACTAACACCACCATGCCCAGTAAACGATGTCCCACAATGCCTCATCCACACGTTCCTTGAACACCTTGGAGAAGAGGTGGAGCAGCGTAACACACTAGAATGGCAGTGTCTCAAGGGCTGCCCGAAGCAGGGGCCCTGCAAGGCATCCCATCCCTCTGCCAGGGGGATACCAGAACCAGCCAAGCCTAGGCTGAGAGCCAGGAGACCAAACTGCTCACCCTCCCCCAGCCCCAACAGCTTCTGCTGTACAAACCATCCACAGAGCCAAACTCCTTCACGTGAGCACGGGTAAGGATCTCCTTATACAGCACCTCTGCATCTTTGTATTTGCCTTGCTTCAGGTAACAGGAGGCCTGCAACCAAGAAAACAGCTCCAGTCCCACTGGACAACACAGATTAAGTCTGCTCCGCTGTTGCAGCTCTCTCTCTGCATCTTCCAAGCACCAGGCAACGCTCACCTTTCCCATGGCACCACTCCCCATTCCCACATGGCCTCTCCCCAGGGTCTCACCAGGTTATTCTTGGTCTTGGCCACATTGGGGTCATCAGGACCCAGGCAGCTCTCGTAGATCTCCAGGGCCCGGCAGTAATAGTACTCCACCTCGTCATACTTGCCCTGGTTCTGGCATAGAAGGGCTAGATTGTTCAGCTGCTTGGCCACATCAGGATGGTCTTTGCCTAGGACCTGGATAAACAAAAGAAGCCACAAGAAGTCAACACTTAGAGACTGCAGTGGACTACTGGAGTTAGTAGACACTGTAATCCCTCCAGGCCATGCCGATGTCAGGCAGGGGCCAAGGACTAGGGAGGTGAAGAGGAGAAATTCCAGCTTCCACCTCCTGGCAGGCCTCTCTAAGCCTGCAAACACTGGAGAGACAGGAAAGGTGGTGGCAGAATCAGCAGCTGAAGAGTCTAGGAAGATCCTGGATCTCCTAGATGCAGTGAGGTAATGGGGGAAAACCCCCAGGGAGAGCTGGAAGGAAGGAGAGCATGGGAAACCAGTACCTTCTCACGGATTTCCAGGGCTCGCTTACACAGTGGCTCTGCTTCTTTGTACTTCCCTCTCTTGCCGTAGAGAACAGCCAGATTGTTCAAAGTTGCTGCCACCTGCAGAGACATAAGCTACTCTGTGAAACAAAGCAGAATCCAGTGGGACCAAACAAGGGGTGCAAGCAGCAGTAACAGTGACTGTCCCATTTCCATCATCATTCCTTCAGCTGCTTCTGAAGAGAAGGCGGTCCAGAGGCAGAAGGCTACCCTGCCTACGTCGCAGGATCCAGGAGAAGCCAACTCCTGACAGGCAATACTGAACAAGACAGCAGGAAATATTGAAGCAGTAAAAGAGAGACCCACACCATGTGAACAGCACCCCTCACATCACAGAGCACACTGTTGTCCTCGGTAGTCCGGCTGCAGACACACCATAAGGGCACCGTTCTAGCCCCAGCGGCACCCACAGGTCAAGTGAAGTGACTGAAAGAGGAAGGAGACACTCACCGCTGGGTGGTCTTTGCCCAGAGTCTTCTCGCGGATGGAGAGCGCATCATTCAAGAGGTGGGCTGCCTCTTTGTATTTATTCTGATCCCTGCAGCGCAAAGCCAACCAGTTATTCAGGATCTGGACACCACAGCCCATAGTAGCAGAACTGTGAACAACAGTCCTCCTTCCACACAGATCCAACCCCCACAGCTCTTTCATTTTTCCATCCCTCCCTACCTTATCCAGTCCCTAGTTATATCAGGGGTCTTGTATGGCGGTCTCAATAACTCATTTGTGCCAAAACCTTTTTGAGGCAAACCACTGGAAGCTGGGGGAGCTCCCTGTCAGCAGAATGTGCTGTCCTGGTAAATGGGAGAGGCAGAAAGCTCTCCTGGCCCAGTCCTGCCCTCCCCACCATGCTTACCTGTACACTAGTGCCAGGATATTGAGCATGGTAGCCACATCAGGGTGATCGTGGCCTGATGTCTTCTCCAGGTCCTCCAGCGCCTGCTTGCAGAGTGGCACAGCCACCTCATAGCGTCCCTGTGAGGCGTACTGGATGACAAGGTTGTGGAGGGTGCGCAAGCGTGCGGGAATCTCATAGCCTCCCTGCTGGGCAGCTGCCACTGCACTGCTGTGCTGGTGGGGCACTGCAGGCACAGAGGAATAAACAGGAGCACAGATGGCACTGCAGACTTGAACAGAGACAGCCAGCAACCATGCATGAGCAAACACTTACATCCAGGACCATGCTCCTCCTCCTCATTTGGGAACAAATCATCCAGAGAGTCCTTGGCAGAATCACCCTCCTTCTCCTCCTGAGAAGATGGTAATCACAATACTGTTGGTTCTCAGAGGAGATAGCAGCAGCCTGGGTTGAGTCAGCTGCCAAACTGTCCTCCCTGCTGCAGCCCACCAACACCCTCAACTTCTCCTGTTGTCTCTGCCACCATCTTCCCCCCCGCCAAAACTAATAAAGCCAAATTTCCCCAGCACATCCTGGCATGCTACTCCACATTCTTCTAGGGACTCTGCCCCATGCAGGCTCCCTTTAGTTACAGGCATTGCTGTGCACGGTAGCTGGGAAGGGGCAAAATCCAGGGCAACGCTATCACACCTAGGCAATCCTGCTGGTCCAACCTCCCCCACCCCCAAAGGTGGCTGCTTGACAGAACTAGGGCATACCGAAGGTGAGACATCCTCATCATACTTCTTCAGCTGGTTCATGAACTCAAGGTGTTTCTTCTCCTCCTCCAGCTGAGCCACAGTTTGTTCACTGCGCTGCAGCTTCTGCTGGGTGTTGGCAAGCTCGTCACGCAGCCACTGATTCTCCTGGCACAGTCTCCTCACCTGAGCACGCAGCTTCTGCTTCTCTGACTCCACAGCATTCAGATGGTTGGACAATGCCATCATCACCTTGTCAAGAGTCCCAGTCAGTAACTACCACAATCTTGTATCTCCCCCAAATGCACACTTAGGGCCCACCCTCAGGGTCACGCTGGCCTTCTACACTCAGCCCCTTCCCTACAGCTTATGGTGAATGGCCACATGCCCGCCTTCCCCTGTCCATCCTGGGTATCACCTAGGGGGTCACCCACCACTCTCACCTGAGCTTCTCCGAGCCCCAGTTCAATCATCTCCACTGACTTGCGGAGCAGGTTGGATTTCTCATGCACGAGATTGGCTTCTTCATCTTTCTTCAGGCACTTGATGGTCTCCAGCAAGCTGTGCAGGATGGAGTTGTGTTCATTCTTGAGTGCCTCCAGCCCTTGCATCACCAGCTTGGTGTTGGAAATGATCTCCTCTTGGCTCAGCTTGTCCAGTTTCTCCTCCCTTGGGTACACCATGGTGGACATAGTCCTGCTCCTGCAGCCCTACACAGAGAGAGAGAGACAAAACCTGAGTGCCTAGTGCTGTTTCAGAAAGCCACAACCAGACACAGGTGTCACAGCCTCCTTCAAGCAGCCAGAGACAGTGTTCAATTTGTTGCCCACTCTAAGCTTTTCCCCTTTGTCTTCTCCTCTCCCTTTGGTAGCAGGCAGCTGTCGGGGCACGTGTCTCCGCTTTTGTGGCATGGAGTGCTGGCAATCAATGCAGGTGACACACGTGGACAGGAGACAAAAAGGCTAGAATCGGTGCTGACCTCCAACTCCCCCACACTCCCAGCAGCAAGGAAAGCTGATTTAGCTTCCATTTAAGAGCAGAGATTTGTAGTTGGCAGCTGAGGTTGCAATGCATACACCTCCTGCCCACAGACCACTGATGCAAGGATGCTGTCAGAGCTCAACACCTCTTCCAACTGCAAAAGAAAGGGAATAGAAAGTGGAGGAATGCCAGCTCAAAGCTTTCTGCTTCCTTGATGGAAAATGTGGAAGAGCATCTCTCAGACAGGGAGGCATCAGTGGCCTTACTGGGCCAAACAAAAAATTCCCTGACCAGAAGAGTACACCCTTACAATCCCAGACCCGGCACAGAACGGCCATTGTGGCGATGAGGGACATAACACCGCCAGCATGATCTGAATCATGCCTGTGTGGGAAAGCTTACATACACCAACTGCTACAGTTACACTAGTGTAACCCTTGTGTGGGTGTCAGCTTGAAACACTAACAGCTTTTCCAGCTTCCTTCGGCCTGCTGCCAGCCCAAGGACTCCTCAGGATGGCATAAGGACTCCGTACTCCTTCCCTGTCCAGTTCCCCCCAGATATACAACAGGAGAGTAGCAAGCTACTGCCTTTGCACACAGACACCAAGTGCTACAACCCACAATGTTAGTGTGGCTGCAAGATCTCTCCATAGAAATCCAGAAGCTAAGGAAACACAGCCGGCCGGAGGGCAAAAGACAGAAGAAGCAGGGAAGACCTCTTACAGCAGGTTGACAGTACCCTGGCTGCTCCATGACTCCCTCGTCTAACCCTCTCTCAGCTTCCCCCTGAGCTGGGCCACGCCAGCAGCCCTCTTCACATTACTGAGCTACGGCAGGAAAGCCACCACCCACCTCGCCAACAGGGTCGCTCCAAGGCCACCCTCCTGCACGGCTGAAGGCAGCCACCTACGATGCCCTGCACTGGCAGCACCTCCTTGCTGCCCCAGGCTGGGCGGAGGCACTGCAACCTCAGCACCCAGGGCCTTGCTGGCAGGATGCTGGCCAACAGCCCAGGCACTATGCAGGAGGAGGTGGGGGAAGAGCTGCCAACAGATTTGTCTTTGTCCTCCTGCAGGACCCACCTCTGCATGGTTTGAGCTCTTTGTTCGGCAGCAGCCTTGCGCCTGGTTTACTGAGTGAGCAGAAATGCTGCCCAAGGTACAGGAACAGAGAGAGCAGAGCTCCTCTTCTTGGCAGGGCTCCTCTCCTTCCCAGCTGTGTGCTCTGCCCAGGGGGCTCAGGGCAATTCCCCAGCTCAGCTACCACTATCCCTGCCCAAGAGTGGGCCCTGAGCAATAGAGGGGTCCAGTTTCTTCCTCACTGCAGCACTGAACGTGAAGATGGTGAACAGTGCTGGGGCAGTTGCTATAAGTACACACATCTCATTATACCCACCCATTTCCTCCTCTTTAGCCTCACTCTTCCAGAAGTTCCTTGAGTTGTTTTATAGGCCTGAGCTCTCCTCTCAGCTCCCCTTTGGTTTCTGTTCCACTGATGCACATCCATCTCTCAGGAAGGGCGGCAAACTCTCGACACACAGTGGAGACCCTACTAACCCTCAGCAGGGCAGACATACTTCATGTCTCTTGAAGACTGGGTTCCTGTTCATACCGCTGAGCAAGAGCCCAGTCCTCCTCCACCTACCCCAGAGTCACAATGCTGACCTCACATTCACTTCCTGATGCAGCATCAGCACCAACCCTGAGCCATACTTCACTGTATCCTTCACTTTTGGGTGTCTGCCATGCCCCACATGCAGTTACCCTGTGCATTGTGCATTTTACACTAAAAAGTCTCATCTGGACTGTGACACTTCCCAGTTTGCTTTAGAGAAGATCACATGGTAAGAATGGCATGAAAAACCTCACTAAGATGAAGATCGAGGGCATAGACTACTGTTTCGAAGAAAAGAATAGGTCTGTTGAGAGTTGGCTGCCACCCATATCCTGTCTTCCAAACTGATTCTCCCGGAACTGGCAGCTAAGCATTCTGGTCCATAATTCCCCCAGTTATTGTTTTTCCCACCTTTATAACACACCTGGGAGAGCGATCGAGTGCTAAAGCAACAAGGGAAGCCCTGCCTAAGGCGGACCTCTGCGGGTGAGCACAATTCAGGAAGGGATGTGCAACGATTCCCAGCTCCAGAGGAAGAGGCTGGCAGCCCACAGGACACTAGCACTGCCACGTCTGGCAAAGTCTTGCCCTGAAACGGGTCCAGACAGCCTCCCAGGAAGGCTCAACAGCACTCACCTGCTTCCACAGAACCCAGGATAACAACTGCTAAAGGGTGAAACGGCCCTGTCAGCCATTTCAGCTCATAAGGAAATACAGCCCCAGACTCAGAAACAGGGAAATCAGGACGTGAGAGTCCTCTGGAGCATAGGCAATGCTTGGGACACAAGGAGATCCCCAGGAGCAGCCTCATACCCAGCATACAACAAAACTAGAGCTCTGCCCTAAAGCTGACACAGCTGTGCAGCACAAGTGCCTCTTCATCTGTCCCTCTGTGTACTGGGTCAGCTGTGAAATGCTGACAGTTTTCATGGAAGCATTACTTATGTTCACACAGAGATCTTGCTGCCATCTTTAAAAAAGTACAACACAAATGCATTGGGAAGAGGAACATGTTACAGATCGTGATAAAAAGCCACCAGAGCTTGCACCTTGCTAGGTATCAGAGTCAGACAAGACCCAGATCCATAGAAAATCAGCCTCATTAATTCCACTATGCACAGAACTACTCCTCAACTGAGAAATCGCTGAGCTGTGTGTTAAACCACCAGCGCCTCTACTACAACAACATCCTGTCTTTCTTCAGCCCTTCCAGCAGAAAAAAATTCGAGCATTTCACAGTCCCCACGATCAACTTGTTTTTCAGAACTGTAAAGATTTCAGGCTGAGAAGGGAAAATAATCAAGATGTCCTGACCCACCGCACATCAGGCTCACCCTACCCTGCAACTACATCCTCAGATCCTCAAAACATATCAATACAGGTTCCTCTTCTCTCACTGGCTGTGCAAACACCTCTACACAACCCTGGTCCTTCTCCCCTAGGATGACATCTTAGAAGCACAGCTCTGCTAGGTACCAACACACTTCCAGTGTTCAAGGGTGGAGAGGGGATTGTCCAGGCTGGACACAGGGTGCAAAACCTGAGAACAGCACATGGGCCGTTCACCTCCAAGTACCAACAAGAAAACAAAAGAGAAGACTGCAGAAAAGTCACTTAAATGCTGCTACCTCTTGCACAGCAAAGAACACCAACAAACGCTGGTGGGAGCTGACTTACTATCCCTCCAAAGTGACAATGCTTCCCTACAGAGCTTTATTTCTAGCTCTCCCCAGTGCTGGCAGGTCTACACTCAGTGCCCAGCCCTCCAGAGAGGAAACATGCTCTATGGCAACCGACGCCAAGGTCAGACAGGCTGAGGCTGCTGTATAAGCACTCTTCCTACTCCCACACATTCAGTAAAGGGCACTGTGTGTCCTTTATCCAGGCAGAAAACACACTCGGAGGTTCCTGTAGAGAGGAGGGGAGACACCATGTTTTGCCTTTGGCAGGGGGAGGTTCAGACTGGAATAGGAAGAAAGAATGCTTTTCCAGTAAGTTTCTTGGGAGCTGGAGTGCTCAGTTCCTAGTTTGTCCTGCTGCATTCCTCATGGCCCTGCAGGTGTCACAGCCCAGGCCTCCACCAGCACGTTTCTGCTCTAGTTGGCACATCTTCCCTATTTACAGTGAGCTGCTAGAATAGCCTGGCTTTCCAGCAACACCCATCTCATCTCCCCTCCCCTGCTCCCATTTGGAGGAGTGCTGCAGGAAGACAGGGAAGGAACATGCGTGCACTGAGCTTTGTGGCAGTTGCAGCAATCAGCTGGGAATCCATCAGCTAGCACATCCTGCCAGGCAGAAACCTTCCTCCCGTATTCAAGTGCATAACCGGGAAATCACTGAGCATCAGCGATTTCAGCAGCCCACTTTTCTGCCTCTGAAAACTGCTCCTACATGCAGGAGCTTTAAGAGGAAAGAGCTGGAAGCTTCACCGCTTCTATTTAACCCCACAACAGCTGCCACAATGGAAACAAGGATGCCAGACTAAATGGGTCCACGTGAATCTTAAAGCTTAGGTTATGATGCTCTGTAGAAGACTACAGAGAGCAAAAAAAAGCACCAGGGAAATCAGGAACCAACTACAACAGGACAGAGACTTCAGGTCTACACATGTCTCAACAAATTCAGTCCACTTCACTGTCTCCCTGCATGTCCCTGGACCAGGTATACGTGAGACACAGGGTACTGTCACAACTTGCACAAGCAGTACTGTCAAGACAACAATTGCATCTTCCTTCAAACTGCAGATGGCCTGCCAGCACTTTCTGCATAGAAGCAGGCACAGATTTTTAGCAGCAAACTCTTCTGTAGAAGAAGGTGATCTAAGGATATGGTAGTTGCAGAAAACCAGCTGGGTTCTGGAAAAAAGCTTCCTGTGGGAAAGAGTAAGTCTGACCCATAGCAAGAATGAGTGACCATGTTTGGGAGATGGTAGCATTGGAAATGGCAACACAGGGCTTGAAGTCTTATTTTCACAATAATTATCACAGTCTCATGTTGTGAGACATGCTTTTGCTACCTGGAGAAACAGCAAGGTTATGTATTTGGGAAGCAAACCATCGTGATAAAAGCAGGGACCTCTGCCAGCTCACATTATTGTTAAACAACAGAATAAAAGGGTCTCTGGAAAGACTGGTTGACCTCCAATGAAGCTAGAAGTGAGATCACTAATATATACAGCTGAGTCTCCACTTCTAAGGGATACTGCAACAAAACCTAGACCTAATACCTTCGATGATGAAAAATAAAGTAAAAGCAATAAAATAAAAATTAAAAAAAAAAAAAAAATAAAAGCAATAAAAAGCAAACAGAGTGCCAAGGTTGCAACCATCGCAGAGGCTGTGTCATGAGCACAAGTTTTCTCCTTATTTTGATACCATAGTTTCAGAAAGCAAACAGAGACTGTAGGAAACTACAGTCAGCTGCACAGAGCCTCTGAGGCTTCCACCACACAGCCGGGGACATATTGACACTGCCAGAAGAGCCACTGTGCTCAGGGTCACCACCCCAGGCCACCTGCAAACAGAGCCACGGAAAAGGGATGAACTGGTGCTGCTGAGCTGCACATCCGACAGTCAGCATTTCCAGAGCTTCTCCAATATGGGTAAAACAAGAAATATAATCAGCTCTGTATGGTGCCCAAGAACTTCACAGCTAAGAGCAGCTGCACACACACATGTTAAGGCTTCAGAAACAAAGGCAAGAGAAGGATGTTTTGCAAATGAAGGGACAGATGGGTGTGCAGTCAGCTTCAGGGTAATGTTAAGGACTGCAACATGAATAAGAGCCAGAAATTAGAGGGCAAATGCTGGCCTCCTAAAAGTAAGAATGGGTGGAAAAATTGCGGTATATGGCTCCATCCTGGGATGAACCTGCTGAGGTTCACGTGAGGCACAGAGCAGGAATGGTGCTCTGTGATGCTTGTTACCACTGCCAGAAAAGCCTGGTACATCTCATACTCCCATAGAGCCACTAAGAACACACAAAGAGGAGATCAGTCAGGGGTCAGCACCCTGGGAGTTCATACCCAGCACATGTCTGAGCTGCAATCCCAAAGCCAAAAGATGTCACTCCAACTCTGACGTGCATGAGGTCCTCTACCACCATTTGCCTCTGGTTTATGAGTTTCTCCACCCTGCTGCCAAAAAAGGGGGCACTTAGAACTTTGGGCAGAAGATGGGGCTCTTTCTCAACCCCAGCCTGGACTTTTCTTGCACTGCAGACAGTCTAGGGAGTCAAACCACCACATGGATGACTTCAAGTACCATAGAGAGACTGTTGTGTTGCAACTTCCTCCCTAATAAAAGAGTCTGGCTGTTGTATTGCTCAGAAAGGATGCCTAGAGGTCTCCTAGAGGTCTCTAGTCCATTGCCTCACTCAAAGCAGGTATCTGATCAGGTATCTGTGTTTAGTCAAGGGTCGAGTATCTCCCAAAATGGAGATACCACAAGCTCTTCAGACCCCTGTCCCATGGCTTAACCATCTTCATGTGGGAGGAAAAAAAAAAGAAAAAAAAAAATCCTCATCTGAATTCCTTAGATAAACTCCTTATTACATTTGCCTTTGCTGAACACCACTCCCGGACAAAGGGGCCAGGCACCACAGCACTAGAAACTGACCCTAGGCCCAGAGGAAAGGAATGCAGCACATGCCTCCTTTAAGCAGGGTCCCATGGGGACAGGGTGCCTCTGTCCCAGACCAAGAGAGGCAATGCAATCCACCTCCAGCAGCAGAGCAGGGAGTGGATGCAAGGAGCTGTCTCACCCACATTCTCCCAAGCCCAAAAAACAGGAGTCTCCTCAGCATACAGGCACCCCCTCGCATGGTTTTAACGCCAATCTCCAAGCCCAGAAAGGCTTCACCCAACCAGCTTCCCCAAGCTTTACAGTCATGTGTAACTCAGTACAAGTTGACTGTGCTGTTGGGAACAGCCCAGCTCTCCCTATCCCCTGGACAGGGATCAAGGCCAGGATTGCTTCTTTCAGCAGTAGCTGACACAAGCCAGCTCTAGCTGTGTGTGAAGCTCCAGGGGTTTTTCTAGATACTGGAAGGCCTGTGTTGGAAAGTCTGCGCTACCCAGCAGGCTGCAAGAACCCCAGGGGCTTTTAGCTAGGACCAAGAAATTAGATTTGCAGCTCAAGTGGAAGGGTTCTCCTGCAAGGATACAGGAGGCTCCCTTCATGCTCTTTCCCTTCAGCACTAAACACTCCTCTCTGTCCCGGAAGCTTCAGCTCCCTACCTACAATCTCCAACAAAAAACACACCACACACCATAGCATAACCTTCCTGAAACCTAGGGCAAGGCAGTGGCAAGCCAGCTTTACAGGGACTTGGCCACAGTGACCCAGGTTCACATGACTACAGAAAGGACCTGGGAACTTCCCAACCTCCTACCACTTTCCAGCCCACAGCTGGAAATGGCAAGTCAAAAGCTACTAGGGTTTGTTCTGATTGACCAGAGCAAGCAATTCCTGTGTTACCAAAGCATGATCCAATTCCAATAAGCATATATGCTCTGAGGAAGACAGAGGAGATGGTCTGGTTGGCTTTGTATCAGATCACACATTCCTTTCAAGATCAGAAAGGTCTTACTCCTTTCATTCATTAGTGATCAAAGAATACAGACATTGGCAGCAACAAGGGTTAAAAAAAAAAAATCAACAAAACAACCAACAACAACAAAAAACCCACCCCAAAACAGCACCAACACATGCCATTAGCAGAAAGCCATTTTGCTCCTTATTGCAGTTCATGCTGTTTACAACCCCAGCTGGCCAGAGAAACACGCACCTTTCAGCAGGCCGCTGGAACTAGAACAGCAATCTTCACCACCCCCACCAGCTTGTGCTAGCACCTCCAGATCAGCTGATAAGACCTTGTTTTTAAACTCTTGCTCATGTCTGCAGCAGCTCACCAAATCCATTCTGCATCTGTTGTGCCTGGGACTACAGCAGAACACCATTAAAATCTGTTTCCAGGCTAGCGAAGAGAAGAGCTAAGCAGCTGGAACAAAGCCAGAACAAGCATCTCTTCCTAGCTTCAGAATCTGATTGGGAGTCTCGCTCTATAAAAGACAAAGTGAGAGCCATTACCTTGCCCTGACAGCATGAAGTAGTATTAAAGCAAGCAGAATAGCTCCCAGGAGCCAGTGCCTCTGCAGGGATCTGTCTAATGTGAGGGTCATACACTGGATGTGCCTCAGCAGTATGGGAGATGGCCAGGATGCAGCTGGGACCAGCAAGTGTCCTGGAACCACTCTGTGTATGCTGAAGGGCTCTGGAGTGCCCATGCTCCCTCCATGGTGTACCTGGGGCAGCTGCAAAGACCAGCTGACTGCAGGCTGCAAGACTGAGCTATTATTTGCAGAAGCAAACGGGTCTTGTAAACCGTAACAAGGTGGCCAAATTCACAGAGACAAAGCTTTGCCTGCATAATAAGCAAAGGAGCTGTTTTACCTCTGACTACCCCGACCAGCTGGAGTTCTTTGAGGAGCTATGTGGCTCTTTCCTAGCAAATCAAACTCTGCCAAGGTCAAAATCTTGCCACATGTCCTTTGTGCCCCAAGAGCCATTTTGGTATTTGGGGTTAGTGCTGTTGTTCCTACCTGGACATTCCTCCAAAATAGCAGATGAGAGAACACGTACTTCCTGCTCCTTCTGCCAATTACAGCAAAGCTCAGCCACGTTTATTTACCCTGTGTCTGAGCTGGCCAGATCTTTGACCCGATGTGTGCTGAACACCACCCTCCTTCCCTTCATGCAGAGGCGGAGACGGGTGCTTTCCACGTCTCCAAGGTGGCATGGGAGACAGGAGGCCAAGGGCACTAGAGGAGACCCTAGCACAGAGCTGCAGGAGAGGGCCGGATGCCAGCTATGCAAGACACGGGGAAGCCTGCGGTTGCTGGTAATGTGCCGCTGCCTCCCACCATTGTGCAAATTTCTCCCGGCTGCCTGGCCAGAGCATTCTGCTGCAATGCCATCCCCCGGCGCTTCTTCAGACACCTCCTCCCAGCCGCATCCTCTCCCTCACAGAAGCTTACCGGCAAATTGTCCCCCCTTTGGTAGGGTGCACCTCCACTTCGGAGGGCTTAGCAAGCAGTTTATTAATGGGAAGAACATTTGGGGGGAAACAAGGCTCTGAAAGTTTGAGAGCCATTGCCGTATGCTAGGAGCTGCCTCAGTCATCATTTCTCCGGCTTTGTCTGGCAGCAGAAGGCACGCCCGCTGCGTATTCTTGGGACAAGCAAGCCAGAGAAATCCCGTCATCCCTCCTCAGCGTCACCACAGAGAAATTCTGTGCCCACCTGGCTAACTAAGCTTCCCAAGGAAAAAAAGTTTTCATCAGCTCTGCCTGAAATTGCACTTCAAAGCGGTCCTTTGTTACAGAACGGCTGGGCACCCTGCCCGTCTCAGTCACCGGATGGGAATCCTCCCCCACCCCACACCGCAGAGGAGCGGTACCTGGCTGCCTGCAGCGGCTTGTCCAGCGTTGGCACTCCCGGAGGCCCCAGTGCCGCAGAGAAGCACAGGCCACGGCGATGCGGGGCTCCCAGGGTGTCTGCCGTGCCGCGCTGCCCTCCGGTTCTAGCAGAAGCGCAGGCACCAGGCGCTCGGCAGCCAACCACACTGCAGCAGGGGGAGGGGAGGAGATGCAGCCAGGCACCAGAAACAGGACAGTCGGACGCTCTCCTGGGAGCGCAGAAAGCGCCACGTACGCCAAACCCAGGGCTCCCTCCTCGGGACCAACGGGAGCATCAAGGAGCAGAGCAGAGCCCCCAAGCTGCCGCCGCACGCTGCCCATCTTCGGGCTCCTGCTCAGACAGCCAAAGTCACCCCTGCCCTACACCCAGCTAGATCTGCTCCATCCTACACTCGATCTTGTGGGAAAAGGTTTTACATCCTCTTTGCTGTCACCCTCACCTGTGTACCCACTGCTGACCCCATCCCAGCCCCTAAAGCCAAGCAGGTGGAGCTGCAGAGAACACTCCAGCTGCGCGATGGCTATCGCTGTGCGTGCAGAAATGGCCAGATACAGGACAAGATTGCTGGGAGTCCTACTGTGTCAGCACTGTGCAGTGCAGAGCTGGGCCAGGCACCGCCTGGAAGCGTTCATTCCATCTCCAGATACTTTACGCAGAGAGAGGACAAATACCACAGCATCACAGCGTCCAACGTACCCAGTGGATTGTTGCTACAACCATCCCATCCCTGAAAACATGCAACCTTTGCAGTGTTCTCTACGGTGTTTCGTGAGCCTCCGGAGGCATGCTCTGCCCAACTACGTATATCTGCCCGAGCCAGTGCTTCATCGGGATTCCTGTCCCTCCCCACAGGTTCCCCTAGAGAGAGAAGGGCTTCAGGTGTCCCAGGAGGGAGCCCAGCCATGTTGACACGCAGGCTCTCTCTTGCCTCATCTCACAACACACGCGTCTTCACTAAAGCATCTTACTGTTCTCCCTTCCCTTTCTTTCCTCATTCCGGAGGGCAAACCTGGCTGGCTATGGGGTACACATGGCTACAGCATGGTTAAAAAAACCTCAAGCAAGTTATATATCAGGAGCGCAAACACGTATTATTTATCTTACACTGAAAGCCGTTCCTGGCAGTGAAGACACAGCCTAATTATAGAGCAGTGAATCCCGCAGTCTGTGCCCACAGCACCCTGGAAACAGCCGTGACCGGGACTTCAGGCGGTCCCACCGTTGCCATACACACACCCCTCCCACGGGGGCTCCACGGCCTCTGCCAGTCGTCCCTGCGGGGCGGGCAAGAGCGCAGGCAGCTGGTCCTGCCTGCAGGGAGGCCGAGGGCACGGGAGCCCGGGGACCCGGCGCTGCCTGAGGCGGGCAGGGGCCGGCGGGGCCCCCCGAGCCAGGGGCTCGCCCTGGTGCCGGAGCGGGCTGGGTCCCGCCGGCTCCAAAGTCCGCAGCACCAGCGCCCTTACCGCCGGCCCCGCCGGCGGGCGGCAGCGCGTCCCCACGGGCAGCGTTACCGCGGCCCGCCGGCTCCGGGCCCGCCGGTCCCGGGCCGGGCGCTGCCCCTCGCCCCCGCTGGCCAGGGCGCGCTGCGGCCCCCGCGCCACGCCGGCGCCGCGACGGGGGCTCCCCCACGGGGGCCCCGCTCCGCTCCCGCTGCTCGCCGACCCCAGCCGCCCCGGGGAGGCCGCGCAGCTCCGGCCAGCGCCGCCTGGGCCCCGCGCCCCCTCCGCCCCACCGTCTGCCGGACCGGGGCCGTGTCCCCCGCAGCCGTGCGGGGGCCGACCGAAGCCGCGCCGAGGCGAGCGGCCACCCTCCCCACAGGCCCGGCGCGGCGGCCGACCGGCCGGTCGGTGGGTGGGTCGGTGGGTGGGTGGGCCGGCAGGCCCCGGGGCAGGGGGACCGGCCGCGCCGCCTGCCCGCGGCGGCCGGGGGAACGACCGAACCCCGGGCGCTACAACCCACCCGGCAACCCCGCCCGCCCAACCTGCTTGGCGCGAGGTCTCGATGGCCGCCGCGGCGCGGTGGCTGTGGCGGTGGCTGTCGCTGTCCCGGTCGCGGTGGGGCGGGGCGGGAACCGAGCCCAACACCACCCGCCCGCCCACCTCAGCGGCGCAGCCCCTTTAAATCCAACATGGCCGCCGCCGCCCCGCCGGCAGACGCGCGCCACCTGGCGGCGGCCCCGCCGGTCTCCAGCGGTGTGGCCCCGCCCCCGCGCGCCGCTTCCGGCGGAGGCCCCGCCCCCCCGCCTGGGCGCAGGCGCAGTGCCGGCGGCGATGGCGGCGGGGCTGTGCCGCGCCTTCGGGGCGCTCCTGCTGTCGGCTGCGCCGCGCCGCGCCGGGCTCCCTGCCGGGCTGCCCCGCGCCCCGCCGCCCGGCCCCCCGTCCTGCCTGCCGGGGGGGGCGCTGGCGGCTGCCCGCCGCGGGCTGGGCGGCTCGGCGCCGCGCTGTACCACCGACCCGCTCTGGAAGTGCCGGGTCAAGTACACGGTGCGGCCCGTGGGCATGAAGAAGACGGGCGGCCGCGACCACACAGGTGGGCGGGCGGGCGGAGGGGCGCGGCAGGCGCCCAGGGCCGGGGCGGGCCCGCCTGCAGCCGCTGCCCTGTTCCCTGTCCCGCAGGCCGCATCCGCGTGCGGGGGATCGGCGGGGGACACAAGCGGCGGTACCGCATGATCGACTTCCAGCGGCTGCGCTACGAGGAAGGGGCCCCGCCGCAGCCCTTCACCGAGAAGGTCATCAATGTCCGATACGACCCGTGCAGGCGAGTGCGGGGTGCGGGCTCAGCCCCGGGCCCAGGCGGTTGCACCTGTGGTGAGCCCCCCCCCGCCCACCGTGGGTTCCCCGTGCAGGTCGGCTGACATTGCCCTGGTGGCTGGCGGCAACCGGAAGCGCTGGATCATCGCCACGGAGAACATGCAGCCGGGGGACATCATCAAGAACTCATCTCACATTGGCAGGATGGCAGGTGCATGCCAGGGCCAGGGGTGGCTGTGCCAGCCCTGCCAGGGCCTTGTCAGCTGCTCCTTGCCTGGCTCATCAGCTTCTGTCTTCCAGTGTCAGCCAACGAAGGGGACGCCTACCCGCTGGGGGCTCTGCCTGTCGGCACGCTGATCTGCAACCTGGAGAGCCACCCTGGGAAGGGAGCGCAGTACATCCGGGCAGCTGGTGCGTCCCGGGGCAGGGGACCCACTGTTTGTAGCCGGGTTTGGCTTGGCACAGGTGGAGAGAAGGTCAGCGGGGCACCGCTCTTGGTGGCCAGTGACAGGGAGTTGCTGTCCTCTCTTCTCCCCATGTTAGGGTGCAGAGCAGCCCTCCAGGGAGGCGTGGACAGCTCTGCCCCGTCACTTCCTGGTGATGCCTTGAGGTCCTGTCTTCAGGAAGAAGTGCTGCACAAAGGGCAATGGCGGGGGCTTTGAGGACTTCCCAGCATGGGGATATGCTTGCCATGGGGTGGGATACCTTGTCCTGGTGTTCAGGGCAGCCGCCTCTTCTCCTCTTGCCTGCTGCAGGGACTTGTGGGGTGCTGCTGAGGAAAGTGAATGGGACGGCCATTGTGCAGCTGCCCTCCAAGAGGCATATGCAGGTAGAGGAGCTGTGCTGTCCCTGACCTGGCTGCCTGGGCATGCAGCCATGCGTCCCCAGGGAGGCCTGCAGCCATTCTCTGTCCCCTAGGTGCTGGAGACCTGCGTGGCCACGGTGGGCCGTGTGTCCAATGTCGACCACAACAAGCGGGTGATTGGGAAGGCGGGCCGGAACCGCTGGCTAGGCAAGCGCCCGCACACAGGCTTGTGGCATCGCAAGGGTGGCTGGGCCGGGCGCAAGATCAAGCCTCTTCCGCCCATGAAGAGCTATGTCAACCTGCCACGGGTCACAGCACAGGAGTGACGCCAAGGGCCAATAAAGCGTTCTCCACACCACTGTTGTCGCGTTACAGCTGCCTTTTGTGCCCAGGGCCTCGGGGTGCTTTCCCCATGGGACGCATTGGGCTGTGTTCAGCCGCTGACAGGAGTTGGGCTGCCAGGAGAGATGAGTGCGGGGCTGTGGGCTGCCTTGGCTTGAGCTTGGGGTGGGTGGGAGTCTCGGTGGGGTCAAACAGAGCTCTGCACAATCGTGCCAAGCTTGACTGCGGCACAGCCAGGCTCTCCCCCCGCCCCCCAGCTTGCGGTTCAGTGAAGGCAAGCAGGCAGCCGTGCTGTAAGGCAGCGAGGTGGCTGCCAGCCAGGGTGACCTCGGCGGCTGGGGAGCACAGACCTCCCAGCCCCGGTAATGCCCCTGCTGCCCTCCTGGTCCCACACTGCCCTACCCCGCTGCCCCCCAGGTGCCGTACTGCGCCCCCCTCCCCGCCCCGTATAGCCCCCATCTCTCCCTGTGCCCTCAGCCCCACGCGGCCCCAGCTGCCCGCTGGTCCTGAACTGCTCCGGCTCCACGCCGTGCCGGTAGAGCCCCTCCCCTCCCGCCCCGGCGCAGCCGGCCGAGGCCGGGCCGCTGGCGGGGGAATCTCGGCCCCGCACGGCTCCCGTCCGGGCGGGCCGCCGCGCATGCGCTACCACCGACCCGGAAGCGGCGTGGGAGCGGTGTTGGAGGTAACGCGACGGGGCCCGGCCCGGCCCCGCGGTGGAGGGCGGCGGGCCGGGGGCGGGCCGGGCCTGGCGGGCGCCTCGAGCGGAGCTATCCTGGGGTGGTCCCGGACCTTTTCTTTCTGGGGAGCCCTGCGGGAGGCCTTGGTAACGGAGCCCCGAGGTGAGGCAGCCCGGCTCGCTGGCGAGGCCGGGGCGGGGCTGCGGCAGCCGGCCCGGACCGGACAGGGCCGGGCGCTTCTCGGTGCCCAAGGCCTCGCTTGGCCTACGTTTAGAAGGAGCTTTATTCCTGCCGCCAGCGGGACCTGCCCACTCAAGCCCGCTTCCCGGTAATTGCGGTGCCGTGCCGCTGCCTTTAGCGTGCGTGTCCCAGGACGGTACCGGGACAGCGAAGGCACAGGCCTCTTCCTGGGCTGTGCTTCCAGTCCCGGTTGGGTGACGCGCAGCAGAGCCCTCCAGCACAGGCTTGCGCTGGTGCTCAGGGCCAGCATGCACGTTCCACCTGGCTTGGGGAGCTCTGTCAGCACACGGCCAGGTTTTACAGCTGCGCTTCTTGGGGGAAGCTGCCCTCCTTGGGCACTGCTGTCCGTGTTCCTGCCATGCCCACAGCCTGTTTAACAGTCCAAAGATCACTGTGTTCTGCCCTGTTATCTTGTTGCTGCATGTATGCAGTTTTCCGGGGACAAAGTGAGCTATATCTCATACTTGAGTAGTCTTGTGTTCGGCGCTTACAGCACTGACCTTGAGTACAGCCAGTACAATAGCACATTTTATTTGTTACACTGCCACGTTACAAGCACTGTGACGCACAGGATCATAGATTTCTAGCTGTAGCAAAGCCCGCACCTCAGCTACCTCTCCCCAGCTCTTGCTTCCCCTCTCTCTGCAGGCACATCTCCTGTCATGGTGAACGAGAGGCATAATGGCAACCTGCTCGTGCACCTGGGAGCCAAACTGCAGGCCTACCCGGAGGAGCTGCTCCGGCAGCGGCGAGGCCCCGACGGCCAGCCTGAGTACCTGATCCAGTGGAGTATTGTCAGCTTGGAAGAGAGAGCAGTGGGAGGCAGCAGTGCCTCCTCTGCAGAGACCAAGCCAGAGAACATCTTGATGTGGATGTCTGCAGAAGAGGTCTGTGCCAGCTGCCCGGCGCTGCTGGGCAGGAGGAAGCTGGAAGGGCAGTGGGTGAAAGAGGAGAAGGCAGCCAGCCCATTCGCTGCAGATGTCCCGCTGGATGACGCCTCGCTGCTGGAGATGAAGGCTGATGTCAGGAGCCTGGTGCAGCGAGCTGGGCGGCAGATGGCCGAGCCCGGGGCCCCCGAGTCCTCCATCCTCAACACCATGCACGTGCTGAGCGCGTACGCCAGCATTGGCTCGCTGGCAGGTGCCTTCAAGGAGACGGGAGCCCTCGACTTGCTGATGAAGATGCTGTGCCACAAGGAGAAGCAAATCCGCCGCAGTGCTGGCAAGATGCTGAGGGCCCTGGCTTCGCATGATGCAGGTGGGGGCTGCTACCGCTCAGTGCCACTGAAGAGGTGCTGCTGGGCAGCTGAGGGGTGCCAGTCCTTCTGTAGGTGTGGGATGCCTGGGAAGCAGTGTGTCTCAGGGCTTGTGGGCAAAAGGGTAAGAATCAGACTTGAGCTTCCAAGCAGCTCCACAGTCGTAGTTGTCTGGGGTGCTCTAAGACTTGGAAGCTCTTTCCCCTGACGGGTTCCTGAGCTGGGATGCTGATTAATTGTTAGGAGTGTTAATGGATGTTAGGGGTGGCTGTCTTCTCCAGCAGGTACAGCACCTCTCCTGCCCTGCCACTGGAGCCCAGCCTGGGGATCCGGGGTCCCTGAGACTGAGGGATGCAGCTGCCACTTTCCCATTTGCAGGTTCAAACAGTGGCAAAGCTGAGCACCCATCCCAGAGACACACGGACACACACAGGACACCGACACGGCCAGCTACAGACAAGGCGCTGCCTTCAACAGCACATACATATGGCACTCACATAAACACGAGCACAGACAGCCAAGTCCCCTCCTCCTCTTCAGCTGGCAGAGACAGAAGGTCACTTGTGCCAGCACACACATTCATGGATCCCTTGAGTCCCAGCACAGCCCCTCTGCCTGCCAACTAGTCCAGGGTGAAGTTTTGCTAACGAATTGCATGCACACCCCACATACAGGAGGACTGGGGAAGATACAGACACTCTCCCTTGCCCCCCCAGCACCAGGCACTGCAGGCTTCAGCTGCTGGTGCTGAGCTCCTCACTTGTCTCCCTCCCAGTAGCTGTTTTTTGGGACACACACCGTTCCCTCCCCAGTGGCTGATGGCCGAGGACCCCAACTGCTCCAGTTGCTAGCACTGAGACCCTTGCACTCACTCCAGTAGCTGGTACCACAGGCCAGGGGTGCCTACACCCCTGGTCTGACTCCAGAAGCTGGCACCCAGTCCACTCCACGGTAGTCTCCCCAGTAGCTGGCATTCCAGGCTCAAAGTCTGTGGGACCCTCCCCAGACCCAGAGAGCGACAGCCGCTCCAACTGCTAATGCCAGGACCCTCAATCGCTCCAGTCGCTGACACCACAGGGCTCCCACACCTCCAGTTAAGCTCCAGTTGTGGGCACCAAATTCCACTCGTGCACACGCAGGTCTCAGCAGTAGCTGGCACTCAGTCCTTGCAACACACACACATGGGATAGAGAGATAATTGGAAAAGATCTGATAAGAAGATGTAAGAAAGTAGGACAAACTGCAGTGATCAGGCACAGGGCTCAGTCAGGCTGGCCACAGTTTACACACGACTGGCCCCTTTTACACCCCTTTCTGTGCACCCCCCTCTGTATTCCTTGCCAATTCCCTTCCCATGCACATCGCCCCGTCTGTTGGCATAGTTCCACCGAGCCCACTCCAACACCGCGGACCCTCAGGGTTACATCCTTATCAGTTGCGAAGTCCGAGCTTGCCTGCAGTTTCTTGGGGAAGAGTGGCTGGAAAGCTGCCCGGCAGAAAAGGACCTAGGGGTGCTGGTTGACAGGCGGCTGAATAGGAGCCAGCAGTGTGCCCAGGTGGCCAAGAAGGCCAACGGCATCCTGGCTTGTATCAGAAACAGTGTGGCTAGCAGGAGTAGGGAAGGGATCGTGCCCCTGTACTCGGCACTGGTGAGGCCGCACCTCAAATGATGCGTGCAGTTTTGGGCCCCTCACTACAAGAAAGACATGGAGGTGCTGGAGCGTGTCCAGAGAAGGGCGACGGAGCTGGTGAGGGGTCTGGAGCACAAGTCTGATGAGGAACGGCTGAGGGAACTGGGGTTGTTCAGTCTGGAGAAGAGGAGGCTCAGGGGAGACCTCATCACTCTCTACAGCTACCTGAAAGGGGGTTGTGGTGAGGTGGGTGCTGGTCTCTTCTCCCAAGTGACAGAACGAGAGGAAATGGCCACAAGTTGTACCAGGGGAGGTTTAGGCTGCATATCAGGAAAAATGTCTTTCCTGAGAGAGTGGTGAAGCACTGGAAGAGGCTGCCTAGGGAGGTGGTGGAATCACCATCCCTGGAGGTGTTCAAGGAACATGTTGACATGGCACTGCGGGACATGGTGTAGTGGGCATGGTGGTGTTGGGTTGATGGTTGGACTTGTTGATCTTACGGGTCTTTTCCAACCTTAATGATTTTGTGATTCTGTGATTCTTCATAGCCCGTCAATTACGAGTTTGTTTCTGGTTATTGTCTTTGTTAACTGTAATTGGTCGGGTTGTCTCTGTGTGTCTGTCTTCCTTTCCTTATCATCCTAATTTGACAATGTCCTTAGTCAGATAATCTTACTAAAAAATAATCATTCTCACACTCCAGATGTCCTTGCTAATTAGTGTAACTGACCAGATTTGTTCCTCCGCGCTGCCACCATTATCATTTGTCAGTCAGGTTTGCGATTCTTTGTGTGCTTGGTTATGGTTTCCTTCTTACTATTCATTTTTGCAGTAAAAAGGTCCTTGACCAGATACATTTAAAGGACCAGACAGTCTCCTTCCACATACCCTTACAAGGAAGACCTGTGCCAAGGGGCTTGGCAGAGCCCTGGTGGGTAGAGGAGCTGCCATGGTTCGGAAGTGCCTGATGGGGCCTGGGTGCACCTGGAAGGTGGCAGTGTGTCCTGGTTTCCCTGTCCCAGTGCCCGAGTTCATGTGGCTCTCCAGTGGGTCAGATTGAGGGCTGATTCAGGTTAAAACTTCTGTTTTTCTCTTCCCTGGAACCCTGTTCCGGAGTCAGTTATTTGGGGTTGCTGCTTTGGGGGAACCTTGCAGTTTTAGGGGTGGAAAAAATGCAGTTACTCAGTGGAGCAAAATGTTGCCAATCCAGATTAAAGGACAGAACATGGTTCTAGGTTACACTGAGCAGCAATGCTGTTCCTTGCCTGCAAGTCTGTCTCGCGCAGGGAGGGTGGGGTGAAGGTTATCTTTAGGGGTCCTGAAGGGTTTCTGTTGTTGTTGCAGGGAGCTGGGCTTATGTCCTGCTGTCCCTGAGCCAGCAGGATGGCATTGAGCAGCACATGGACTTCGACAGTCGCTACACCTTGCTGGAGCTGTTTGCTGAGACAACATCCTCTGAAGAGCACTGCATGTCCTTTGAGGGGATTCACCTTCCCCAGGTAGCGGCAGGCCCTGCCAGCTGTGGGCTTTAGGGGTCAGGAGGGGTGAGAGTGGGGGGCCAGAGCTGCCGTCCTTGTTTGGGAGAGGAGGGTAGTCAGCAGTGGGCAGCTGAGCAGGACTGGGTATTGGGAGAGCTGGCACAGGATCTGGGCCTTGCTTGAGGCTGGGGGGTGGTGGAGAGGCAGATGGAGAGCCTTGTCTCGGAGCAGGGAGATGAGGGTGGGCTGAGAGGTCTCTGCTGCTGCCTGCTGGTCCAGAGCTGTCGTGGGAGCCTGGCTGTGGATGGGCTGGAGGCTCGGAGAGAGCTGGGGGGCTGGAGGTGCTCTGCAGGCTAGAGCCTGGCTGCTGTGCTTGTTGCAGATCCCTGGGAAGCTGCTCTTCGTCCTGGTGAAGCGCTACCTGTGTGTCACTTCTCTCATGGACAAGCTCAGCAGTGGCATGGAGCAGGGAGGGGAGCCGCAGGACTGCGCTGTGCCCAGCCTGCTCGCTGAGGAGAGGAGCTGTGTGAAGCAGGAGTTTGAGTTCAGCCTGGCTATGGCAAACCTCATCTTGGAGCTGGTGCACGTGATGGGCTGGGACCACAGCCCCAAGCCAGAGCTGCTGCCCCAACAGGACCTGCGGCCTCGCGCCACCCACTCCATCTTCCAGCACAGGGCCACATCCTCCGCCACTGCTCAAGCAGCCCCCACTCCCCCACCAAAAGAGCCCAGCATCTTCAAGACGCGTTCAGCCTTCCCAAGCCGCAGCAGCTATGTGGAGTATGTGCAGGCAAACCTGGTGTGCGGCATGCGGGTGCGCATGCTGGAGGACTACGAGCAGGTCAGCGCGGGTGATGAGGGTGACTTCCGCCAGAGCAACGACGGCACGCCGCCTGTGCAGGTATCCTCTGCTGGAAGGGCAGGGGCTGTCAAGGGGCCTGTCTGCTCTGTTGTGCTGTAGGAAGCACGCAGCCCTGTGTGGGAGCAGTGGGATTGGGCTTGCCTTCCCTCAGCTGGGCGTGTGTTGGGCTCTCCTCCTCAGGTGTACTGGCAAGCCCTGGGCTGTACGTACTGGGTTCACTGGCACATGGTGGAGATCATTGGCCCTTCAGGGCAAGAGGAGCATGAGGGCCAGGAGAAGGTGTCCACCCTGACACACAACCACAGACTGGCAGCAGGTGAGCAGCCTGTCAGCTGGGCCTGCAGCTTTTCTCCCCAGCCCTTCTGCAGCTGCACGCTGGCGCTGTGGATTCTGCTGGTTCTGGGTGTCTGAGTGCGTTGCCCTGGCTGGTCCAGGCACTGTGGGAACAGGTCGGGGGTGCAGTGAGGTAGAGGTGCCCATTTTGAGTGTGTGCTTTTTCTGTTCTATAGCCCAAAGAGGTTCAAGTGAAGATGGTAATTCCCATCTCTGCAGCTTCTGGGGTCTCCTGCCAGCATGTTCCCCTTCTCTCACTGCCCTCCTGTCACCTCCCTTTCCCACAGCAGGCTGTGGGATAGTGGGGATCCCTTCCGCCCAGGTGGTCCGCATGAGCTCTTTGCCTGGGAAATGTGGGGTGCGCAGTAGAGGATAGGAGAATTGGCAGAGCTGACAGTGCCCTTCCTTGCTCTGCTCTCCTGCAGTTGCGCAGCCGTTTTTCTGCAAGCCCTCTGGGGGGCTGTACTCCCTGCCTTATCTGGAGGAGCAGCCGACCAAGGCTGCAGAGGCCCTGAGCCGTGCCGAGTGGTGGGAGCTGCTGTTCTTCGTGAAGAAGCTGGAAGTGCAGGAGCAGAAAGAGATCACCTGTCTCATCCAGCAGGACCAGGGAGAGCAGGTATGGGCCAGAACCTGCAGTGGGGAAACGGGAGGGAGGGAGGGAGTGAGGGAGAACATTAGGGAAGGGACCGGGCCCAGAGGAGGAGACAGCAAGCGTGAGCTATGCAGGGACAGCCTGAACAGGGCAGAAATGGGACTGAAATAGGATGGTGAGTGGGGGATGGCAAAAGCGTGGGGAGCTGGGCACAGCAAAGGAGTGAGGAGAGATGAGGGGAAATGCAGTCTCCCATGACCCTGGAAGAGTGACTGTGTCCAGCGAGGTTTGGGTAGGCAAGGCAAGCCCATGGGGTGATTCTGCCGGTTGCGGTTGGGTGGTGAGTGCAGGTGGGAGGTCTGGGCTGGTGGTAGTTGGGTTGGGGACAGCCAGGGGAGGGTGGCGCTGGGGAATTGCCCTGGGGGCCTCCGGCAATGCAGCCTTTCTGTCCGTTCTGGCACTGGCTGTCACAAGGGGCGTGGGGTCTGTGGCGAGTCCGTGAGGGTTAACTTGATGCCATCTGTCCAGCTGTCAGAAGTGGATGAAGAAGCCCTGATCCAGCTGTCGGTACCTGCGGAGCTGGCACAGAAGGTGCTGCGGATCTTGGAGAAGCGGTGCCAGGGCAGTGCTCAGCGTGACCTGCGTGGCTCCCACATCTACGCCAAATACTTCCTCGGTAGGGGGGCCGAGCAGGATGGCGGTGGGAGCACCACGGTGTCCTCGGAGGGTGCCGACTGCAGGAGCACTGGCCCTGAAGCCACGACGGCCAAGGCAGCAAAAGAAGACCTTTCTGCAGTCACAGTGCCATGTGGAGCCCGTGCTGCAGCGGTGAAGTCAGATTCCCAGCTGTTCAGCGAGCTCCTTGAGATGGAAGGGCTGTTCTTCCCAGAGGTGACGGAGGAGCAGATCGAAGGTAGTTGCCTGCTATGCGCTGGGGCACACACACGGTGCTGGTGGCGGCTCCGTTGCCTTGAGGGAGGAAGGCTCTGGGCAGGGCACGGGAGGCGAGGCACCTGGAGGCTGCCTGGGGAGGGGAGGGCCTGTGGGTGCTGGGTCTGTGGGCACATGGCACCCCGGGAGTTGCTGGGGGTGTGACTGCTGCCCTGATGCCTGTGTCCTTGCCTCCCTCCCACCAGTGCTGGGCAGCTCCGAGGGGATGAGCAAGAGGGGCTCGCTGGCCAAGATTGCAGCCATGGTGGACGTGATCCAGAGCAGCAGCTCAGAGGTGGGGCTGCGCTTAGCCTGGCTCAAGCACATCTTGAAGACCCTGGAGGAGGAGCCTGAGCCCGAGCAGCGAGTTGGCAAAGCCCAGGGCGGGCTGGGGTCCGGGAGTGTTGGGTGAGCCATGGGGTGCTGCACACCCCTCCTGTTGGCTGGGGAGGGCCGCATCGGCAGGGTGGGGGACAGTACTGGAGGTGGGAGTGTGGGAGGTGGCAGTGGAAGTGTGAAGGCTGGTACGTCCCTGCCTGCTCGGCAAGAAGAGAGGTGGCTCTTGTGTCCCTTTGTCCCAGGCAGTCTTGTTCCTGGGGCTGACCCAGCTGCAGTAGAGCCATGTGGGCAGGGCCCAGGGTGCCAGCGGCAGTGCCAGGAGGCTCCTCCTGAGGCATCCTTTCCCGTGCAGGGAGAAGTTGGTGAAGGTGGCAGTGGAGCTGCTGAGCACTGAGGTGGCAGAGAAGGCCCTGGTGGTGGTGACGCTGCGGCTGCTGGCCGTGCTCATGGCGAAGTACGACTGGCGCGTGCCGTTTGCCACGGAGGGTGGTGTGCGAGCTGTGCTGGCCTGCATGCAGCAGCACGCCTCCTCTGCCCTGGTGCAGCAGGCTGGCTTGATGGTGAGTGTGCAGAGGGATGCTGTAGGTGGGCGGGCAGGGTGCAGGCTCGCCCAGGTGTGGCGGAGGTGCCCGCTGCCCTCCTGACTGCTGTTGACCTTGCAGGCTCTGAAGGTGCTGGTGGGAGCTGTGGCCGGTGAGCCAGGAGGTGCCGGTGGGAAGTCCTTGCCCCTGAACCATGCCGATGCGCAGATGATGCGGGAGATCTTTGCCAGCATCGGCTCTGCCTCCAGCGAGGGCTCGGCAAGCCTGCTGAGTGCCATCCCTGCTGCCATAAGCACCATGCAGAGGGTGCCAGGGTAGGGGCAGAGTGAGGGCAGGGGGTGGGGAGATCCTCTGCGTGTGGGGGGGTGGGCAAGGCAGGCGGGTGGCTTGTGGGTGCAGGGGAGGCTTTGTGCTCGGGGGAGGAAGGGGCCCACATCGATCTGTCCCTGCAGGGGCTGCTCAGGCGTGCAGAACGGCTTGCTGGTGGTGAACATGCTGATCGACAGCCACCGGAGCCTGGCGGAGCAGCTGGCAAGCTGCAATCTCCCCACGGTGCTGCAGAGCTGCTGGTGGGATGGGCAGAGCACCGGCTGCCCTCACACGATGCTGGCCCTCAGCGCGATCAACCGCCTCGCGGAGCACCGGCTACCCCTGGGCTCGGAGGCAGCAGGTAGCGTGCCCCCTGCACCCTCTGCCATGCCACGGCCCCACAGATGCAGCGGGCAGGGCTGCCTTGCCTGCCAGGGCAGAGCACCCCGCTAGTGCCTCTGAAGCGAGTGCCTGGGCTGAGCCCACGTGTCCTTGTTGTGGCAGGCAGAGAGGCCCCAATGGACCTGAGGGACGTGCGGACGCTTCTGGGCAGCCTGGGGGACGGCATCTTGTCCAAGGACATGGTGGTGGCCCTGGAGCGGCACCTCTGTGGTGAAGGCCCCTTCCCCTCTGGCGAGGCATCCCAGGTGCTGCAGGACCACAGGTGCTTCAAGCTGCTGCTGCGCAGCTTTGAGCTGCTGGGGGCGGAGAAGGCCGTGAGCCTGAGCATCCTCAGGTGGGTCCAGGGGGATTTGGTGGGGGTCTGGGGCCTCCCAGAGCAGGTGTGTGAGTGCTGGTGGTGATGTTGGGGGGACATGGTGCATGTTTGTGGGTCCTGGTGGGGCTGTTGTTCTTCTCCAGTGGCAGGGGCAGGTGCAGCCCAGCACATATGTGGGTGCTGATTGGGGTGTCTGGGGCGCAGGGCCATGTGGGGACAATGCAGCACGTGTCTGGGTGCTGGTGGGGTGTCCGAGGTGCCTGGGGAGCCTTGGCTCCCAGTCCCTGTGGGGTGCTGGCCTTCCTGGTGGGGCAGGGAAGCAGGGCTGCCTCTGGCACCGCTGTCTGTGTGTCCCAGCCTGAGTGGGCCCCCTCCGTCACTCAGGATCCTGAACAAGTTCCTGGACGGTTACCAGGAGGATGTGCTGCCCTGGCACGAGTGTGTGGAGCCCTGTTTGTCCTCCCTGAGTGCCCACAGCAGCGACCGGGAGGTGAGGGAGCCCTGGGACTCCCGGCAGGCAGGGGCGGCTTTTCTGGTTGTGCCGTTCATCGGCCGGGCCTGGTGTTGGTGAAGTGGGGTCCCCGCCTGCAGCAGCCCGGCCTTGTTGTGGCCAACGCGCTGGAAGAGGTGGGGAGTGGATGCCATGGCTGTGGCACGTCCTGTTGGCTGGCGTGCCCAGCGCCGAACCTGGCCAGGCTGTCGCGGATGCTGCTGTGGTTTTGGGGTGGAGGGGATGGAGCGCTGCAGCACCCCGCTGCTGGGGCCTGGCGGGTTCTTGGCGCTGGCCCAGCTGCTAACGGCTGCCTGCTCAGCAGGTGGTGCAGGAGGTCGTTGGCTTCCTGCACCGCCTGGCCACTGCCAGCAAGGACTGCGCGGTGGTGATGTGCCGTGTGGGCACCCGCGAGGCTCTGTCCAAAGCCCTGGACAAGCAGAGCACGGCTCCGTCGCTGGCGCCAGCCCTGCTCGACCTGGTGATTGACTGTGAGAAGTACGCCAGCCTCTACAAGAAGCTGACGACCAGCATCTTGGCTGGCTGCATCCAGGTGGGCCTGGGGAGGCCCGGCTGTGCTGGGGCTCTGGGTCTTGGGGCCGTCCAGCTGTCCCCGGCACCGAGGGGCAGCCTTCTGCTCTCTGCCTGCCGCAGGCCTGCGGTGGGCGAGGGGAGGAGGACCCAGGGGCCCTGGTAAGAGCCTCTCCTCATCCTGTAGCTGGTCCTGGGGCAGATTGAGGAGCACCGCCGGAGCCACCAGCCCATCAGCATCCCCTTCTTTGACGTCTTTCTGCGCAACCTGTGCCGCGGTGAGTGCAGGGGGCGGGAGCTGGAGCCCTGTGCCTGGCATGTGCTGGCCTGGTGGCTGGAGGCTCCATGTGCTCTTCTGCCAGGCTCCAGCGTGGAGGTGAAGGAGGACAAGTGTTGGGAGAAGGTGCAGGTCTCCTCCAACCCCCACCGGGCCAGCAAACTCACAGACAGGAACCCCAAGACCTACTGGGAGTCAAATGGCAGCACGGGCTCCCACTTCATCACTGTCCACATGCAGTGTGGTGTGGTGGTCAGGTGGGGCCGGGCTGGGGGGCCTTGGGGCCAGGAGGGCCAGCGGCTGTGTGGGGAGGAGAGGGCTTTGGGGATGTGTGCGAGCCCTGCCCCAGTGGTCCCTGCCCTGGGTGTTGCTGGATGTGGGCAGCAGTGCGTGGGGCTGGCAGGGGCCAGGGCAGGGAGGTGGGGACTGCTGAGCAGCACCGTGTTTGCTGCGCTGCAGGGAGATGAGCATGCTGGTAGCCAGCGAGGACTCCAGCTACATGCCCGCCCGTGTTGTGGTGCTGGGGGGAGACAGCCCTGCCACCATCAGAACTGAGCTCAATGCGGTGAGTCTCGCAGGGACTGCTCAGGCCATGGGGCTCCACGGGAGCAGTGGGCTGGTCCTTGCTGTGCCCCGCGAAGGTCTGGCCCTGGTGCTGGGGCCCTGGGAGGTGCCCTACAGGGAGGTGGGGATGGCAGGAGCTGTGCTGCAGGAGCCTGCTCCTGGCTGTGGGCAGCGGGTACTGGAGACTTGGGCCTGGGCAGCCCTGCAGCCCAGTCTGCAGCAGGCTGGTGTGCTGGGGCTGTGAGCCAGAAGTGGGGCCCTGGCAGGGGGTGCCCTGTGGCTGCGTAGGGGCTGCTGGCAGGGATGGAGGTCATGGCTTTAACGGGGGGTGGCCAGGGAAGCATGCAGGGTGGCTGGCGCTCAGTGCCTGGTGTGCTGAGGGCTTGCTGTCTGCCTGCAGGTGACCGTCCTGCCCACAGACAGCAGAGTGATCCTGCTGGAGAACATGACCCGCTTCTGGCCCGTCATCCAGATCCGGGTGAAGCGGTGCCAGCAGGTAGGGGAGCAGGGGGCCAGGCCAGGGAGCTGGCAGCGTGGGGTGTCAGAGCCATGCCTGAGGAGCTGAGGGTTGTGCTCTCCCATAGGGCGGCATTGACACACGTGTGCGTGGCATCGAGGTGCTGGGTCCCAAGCCCACTTTCTGGCCCATCTTCAAGGAGCAGCTGTGCCGACGGACGTTCCTCTCCTGCACTACTCGGGCTCATGCCTGGTGCCAGGAGATCTGCCAGGACCGGGGGCGACTGCTGCAGCTCTTTGGCAGGTGAGTTGTCTCCTGGCTGCTTCATCGCGTCCCTGCCGTCCCAGGGCCTGGGGGGACGTTGCTGACAGCCCGCGAAGGGACTGCAGGGCCAGGAGAGGAGCAGCCAGGCGTCCCACCTGGATAGGGAGTGGCCCTGTCTCCTCCCTGGCCACCAGTGGTCCTGGAGGGGTCCCCCTTGGGGTCTGCCAGGTTTAAGCTGGGTACATGGGCATGGCTAGGTCACCAGAGAGGTGCCCCACAGGGGCCGGCGCATCCTGACCTGGCGGAGGTCGGTCAGGCGTAGGCAGGGTGTCGTGGCCGCAGGCACCGCACAGCCCCCCAGTTTGGCGGGGGCTGCGAGGTCCCTGAGGCCCAGTGTGGGCAGGGCCCAGGAGCAGTGAGGGGCCCTGGGTGCTGGGGGCGAGTGGGGTTGCTGAGCCATCTTGCCTGGCAAGGGGTAGGGCAGGGAGCGATCGCCACGCTCTGCTTTCCTGGGCGAGTCCCCCTGGCTGTGGGCAGGTGCCTGGCACCACTGTGTGCTGCCCAGTCGCTGTTGCAGGCTGAACCGGGCGCTGCGGCACGAGCAGAGCTTCGCTGACCGCTTCCTTCCTGACGATGAGGCGGCCCTGGCCTTGGGCAGAACGTGCTGGGAGGCCCTGGTGAACCCCTTGGTGCAGAGCATCACCAGCCCAGGTACCCTGCCCTCTCCCGGGCCCGCCCACACTGTGCCCCAGGCTGGGGCACCCTGCTGTGAGTCTGGTTGGCCTCACAGACCCCCAGGGCATCAGCCCCCTGGCCTGGCTGCTGAGCAAGTACCTGGAGAGCATGGAGGCACCCCGCCGTGCCACGAGCCGCGGTGCTGTCTTCGGTTCCCGTGTGCGGCGCCTGACCCAGCTCCTGGTGCACGTGGACCCCAGTGGCCCAGAGCCAGAGGAGGCGAGAGCAGCTGGTGAGCGAGGAGCTGCCCTCCTATGGGGCTGGGAGGACAGTGGTACAGAGTGCCAGGCTGTGGCTGTGGGGATCCGCTGGGGAGGGCCTGGTGGCACAGGAGGCTCCCGAGACAGGGAAGGCTCGTGGCTGTGCCCCCGCAGTGGTCGTGCCTCCCTGGCATCTCCAGAGGGGTACGCTGCTGGCAGTGAGTGTGTGGAGCCTGTCCACGGAGCCGTGCTGAGCCCAGGGTTGTCCCTTGGCAGGCGGGAAAGAGAGGAAGAACAAGGAGGTGCCGGCCAGGGCTGTGAAGGCAGCGGTGGAGAAGTCAAGCGGCTTGTGGGGCATTTCGCAGTGCTGGCGTGGCGTGGTGCAGCAGCAGGTAGGAGCTTGGCGGGCTGGCTGTGGGTGCTGGAGAGGGCATGTGGGACCCTGCAGTGGGTGGGTGTAAGGGGGAGCAGGGCCTGGCAGTGCCCTGGGAGCATGGGGAGGGTGTGGAGCTGTACCTGGCCTCCACAGGGCCTGGAGGGGTGTGGGGACAGCCCTGCTGTGCTTGCCACCCTGGCAGGGCTCAGGCGTTGGCCTGGCCGTGTTGCCAGGCTGGTGCTGCAGGCTGGGAGGTGGGTACCGTGTCGCACTACTTGTTTCCTGCTGGGCTGCTGCTGCGCTTCTGTCCTGCCCCCGCAGCCCCTGCCCAGCCACAAACTCGCCAGAAACTCTTGGTAGCCCCCTGGCCGGAACCTGGGCAGTTGGTGTTGGCAGAGTGAGGCTGGGGCTGTAGGTATTCTCACAGGCCATAGGTGCGTCCCGCTGCGGGGCTCACCCCTCTCGTGGTGCGTCCTGCAGGTGCAGCAGTTCCTGGAGGCGGCAGGGCAGGCGCCGGACCTTGTGGAGCGATACTGCGGGCTGTACCAGCGCCTGCGTGGCGCCACGGAGGAGCTCTTTGGGCAGCAGGCTGCCTTCGTGCTGGCCCTGGGCCAGGGCTTCGCAGGGGCTTTGCTGCAGCTCTCCTTTCTTGCCACTCTGCACGTGAGTCGAGGGAGTGTGGCATCAGTGCCGGGGCCCCAGCCTCACCGGCCCCGGGCGCAGGCTGGGGAGGCTGCCCTGGCCCACAGCCTCGGGGCGAGCTCTGGGTGGGTGGTGTCCTGGCCCCCCACCCAGCCACGGAGCCCTGCCTTGCAGCGCCCCTGGACAGTGCCCAACTGCGGGTGCATGGTGCTTGTCACGATGTGGCCCCAGCCCTGGTGTGCTCCTGCCTGGGGCTGGTGCCTGGGCACCCTTGGCCCCTGCCCTCGAGCCCCAGGGTTTCTCAGCTGCTCCCTGCAGGGACATTCCCTGAGCCCAGCCGTGCAGCCACCTGGTGAGCCCCCTCCGCAGCCATCCCTGTCCCTCTGCAGGTGAGTGAGCAGTTTGCCCGCTATCTTGACGGGCAGATCCAGGAGCTCCACAGGGCTGTGGGCAGCGCAGGGCCGGTGCAGCGGCTGCAGCAGATCCTGGAGCCCTTCGTCGTCTTCAGTGGTCTGGAGCTCGCCCACACCTTCGAGCACTTCTACCGGTGAGGGGTGCCGTGTCTCCACGGGACCAGAGGGCCTGGTGCGGCACGGTGTGGTGTGGCGGGGGAGGCGCAGGCGGCGCTGAGGCCGCGGCTGAGCCTGCCCTGGTGTGGCAGTGGTGCTCCCGCTTTGCTTTTCCTGGCTCTGGCATCTGGAGGGCAAGGCTGTGAGGGCCCGTGGGCGCTGCCGGTCTGCGGAGGCACATTCCCTGTTGGCAACAGGGAGGGGAGACGGGCTGCCGGGCCTGTGTGCCTTGGGGTGAGGCCAGGGCCGTCTCTGTCTCCTGGCGGGTGGCTGATGATGGCTACGGGGCTCGGGCCAGCCCCTGACCTGACGCTGGTGGCTGTGGCAGGCATTACCTGGGTGACCGGCTCCTGGCGCAAGGGCCATCTTGGCTGGAAGGAGCCATCGTGGAGCAGATCGGGCTGTGCTTCCCCAGCCGCTTTCCCCAAGAGATGCTGAGCAACTTGGCTGAGTCGGAGGAGCTCCAGCAGCAGTTTTACCTCTTCCAGCTGCAGGAGCAGGACAAGCGGCTGCTGGAGCTGGACACAGGCCTGGACGAGGTGAGCGTGCTGATGGGGTGGGGAGGCTGGGGGCTGCCCGCGTTCCCCCCAGGGATCCTGGGGCCTGTCCTGAGCCGCCCTCCTGTCCACGTGCCCAGGCACTGGGGACAGCCTCGGTGGTGGATGTGCCGGAGGTGAAGGTGCTGGCCCTGTCCCCGTGCTGCTGGCCCGTTTCCCCATTCTGCTACATGGATGAACCTGGGAGGTTTTTCTCGGCGGCCCTGAGCTCCCCCCTGGATGAGTTTGCTGACTTCTGCAGGCGGAGTGAGTGTCGTGGCAGTGGGTGCACATGGGGGTCTCGCTGGGGCCCAGGCCCTCCACAGCAGCTCGGCCAGGAGTGGCAGGAGTGCTGGGGTGTGCTGGGAGTGCCTGGCAGGGCTGGCCCCCGGCCCTTGCGCTGATGCTGTCTCTGGCAGGCCAGAGCCAGCTGGGCTGGGAGTGCACAAAGCCCCGGCGGTTGCAGTGGACGTGGCTGGGCCATGCCGAACTGCAGTTTGGAGACTGCGTCCTCCACGTGTCCACGCTGCAGATGTACATCCTGCTGCGCTTCAACAGCGCCGAGGTAGGAACTGGGGCCACAGTGGGGTGAGGGAGGCAGCGGATGCTGGAGCATGGCAGGGCCGTGTCCTCCCTTCCGGTGGGGTCTCCAGTGGTGTTTGGGGCACAGGCCCCGCCTTGTTTGGCTGGGCCCGTGGCCAGTGGGTCTTGGCTGGCCATTCCCCTCCCACACCCTCCTGCAGGAGGTGGCTGTGGAGGCCCTGCTGCAGGCCACGGGGCTCCCCGCTGACCTGGTGCACCACGCACTGACACCGCTGACCCACGGCGAGGGAGTCCTGGTGTGGAGCTGCATGCCAGGAGGTGAGTGTGGGGCTGGGGTAGCCCTGGGGAAGTGCTGGTCTGAGCCCCAGGTGGGTGCTGGGCTTGGGGTGCATGAGCCTGTAGGGGAAGGGAGTAGGCTGGGGTGAGTCTATCTGTCGGTGCTTGGGGCGCAGGTCTGTCAAGCTGGGGCCTGAGGCCATGCGTGGGGCTGGGGGTGGGGCGTGGGGTCAGCGTGGGTGGTTGGGTCTCAGGTCTGCGTGTGGGATTGGGGAGCGGGTCCAGGGTTGTGCGTGTGGCTGTTGCTTGGGGCCATGTGTGAGGGACAGGGATGGGGCCGACACCTGTGAAGGCAGCGGCGGGAGGCCCAGGGTTGGGTCCAACAGCCACACGTGTGTCCTGGGGCTCCTTCAGGGCCCAGCTCGGGGCTTGGCTGACCCCGGGCCGGGTACTAGCTCCAGGTGTGCTGCGGCTGAACCAGGCAGCCCTGGCCCGTGCCTCTGGCTGCCACCTGAGGCTGCTGCCCCGGCAGAGGTACCTGCAGGCGGAGAGGGCTGAGGTCAGCGCCCTGGAAAGGAAGAGGAACGTCCTCTGCTGCCTCATCACCCGCATCCTCAAGGTGGAGAAGCAGCTCCACATTGACAGCCTGGTGTTTAGGGTATGGAGGGCTTGAGGGGCAGAGAGGGGGGGCTATCTGGGTGCTGCGCTGCACTGCAATGTGGGGCTCCCTTGCTGCCATAGGTGATTGATGCCTGTCAGAAGGGTGAGTTGGGGCCAGGGCTGCAGTTTCCGAGCTTCTGCTGCCACAGCGTGGATGTGCTGTCCTGTGTCCTGCACCTGCTGAACCAGGGCTATCTCCGGCGCCAGGAGGAGAGGCCTCATGTCTTGGAATACATCTCTGCTGAGCCCACAACACCCCCTACCTCCCAGGCCCAGCCCCACGTTGCCTTCCAAACCGTAGAGATCAAGACGGCAGCAAGCCCAGCTTCTGCTGAAAGGAGACAGACTTTTTCTACCTTCAGGTAGACAAGGACTCGGCTGGGCTGGGAGAACACAGGCCAGGTCCTGTCTGTCTCTTCCTGAGTACTTGTGGGTTTTATTTTAAATAAACGAGCCAAGCGCCACTCAGTCCCAGTTTGTAGTCTGTCCTAGACCTCAGGTGGCCCATGGCTGGGAGTGGGGCCAGGTGATAGCACAGGCTGCTGTGCCCAGACAGCCTTGACACTGTGCTTGCTGGAGTGGTGGTAGTAGCCACACCCTGCCCCCATTTGTTCTCACCTGGCTGTGCTGGGCCATGCCCTCAGGCATGGAGGGATACACACACACCCCCTGCCATAATGGTACCAGCATTAATTTATTAAAATTAATCCCGAAAAGTAACCGTACAATAAATTTAAAAAAAATAGAATCTTGTAAAAAAAAAACCCAGGTGCCCCCATGCCACACCTCCAGCTGGCGGCACCATTGGGCAGGGCTGGTCGGGAAGGGATGGAGAGATGAGGGTGACCCCCAGCAGCATGGGGACAGCCTCGGCAGCACTGTGCCAGTCTCAGCAGCAGGGCTGCACCGGGACTAGAAAACTGCTGAGGCTCAGCCCTGCAGGACAGGGCCAGGCACAGCAGTGCAAGGCTGGCAGCGGGGCTGGCAAGGTGCGCTACAGGGTTGGTGGGCCCTGCTCAGCACCTGTCCTGTCCCCCCGTGGTGTCCATCCCGTTCCCTGCCCCCCCCCCCCCCCCCCCCCCCAGCAAAGCAATCCTGCTGGCTCCGGCACTGGGGAACCTGCCTGGGCCCAGCCCAGCTGGGGCCCTGGCTGGCTGGGGAGCTGGCCGGGCAGGCACATCTGAGGAGAGCAGGGCCCAGAGCCCTGTCCAGGTCCCTGCTGGCTGGTGGCAACCCTTGTCCCAGGCTGCTTTTGGGGGTCATGGGAGGCAGATGGCATGGTGCCCTGGCTGGTGTTGGAGGGTGCATGGACCCGGTCTCACTGGCCTCACCTTCACGGGTCTTGGCCCACAGGGAGCGGTGCAGGTGTGGTATCTACCTCTGCAGAGCAGGCAGGGGCTGGGCCGCGGAAGAGAGGGGACAAGCATGTCCGTCTCTCCGTCTCCCTGTCTCCTCATGCGACCCTCTGCAGCTCCATCCCAGGGCTGCCCCCGTGTCTCACACACTCTTCGAGTAGCCAAAGATGCCCACAGGGAGGTACTTGACGTGCGTTGGCCACTGTGCTGCCAGCTGGAAAAACTTCACATCGTTCCACTCCACCCCATCTATGGAGACTGAGAGGAGAGAGTGCAGTGAGGCGCAGCCCCACTGCTGACAGCCTGTGCTTTGGCTAACAAACACCTACAGCCCCTGGGGCTTGTGCCTCCTCTCACCTCGCAACATGGTGTTCTGGTGCTTGGCTGTGCAGATGAGGCGTGTGATCCCTTCGATGACCTGGCTTTTGGGCTCCAGGTCCTTCTCTTTTGGTTTCTTGCTCAGGAACATCACTGGGGGCCGAGGGCAGACAGGACCACTGTTAGGATGGCCCCCACGTGGCCCTGGGTGGGAGCCCTTACCCCAGGGCCAGCTGCACTGACTGGCCCCTGCTGGGCTGGATCTCAGCCCTGCCCTCCTGCGGGCTCCCTCCCGCTTTTTTTTGCAATGGACTGTGGCCCCACAGCCGGAGACCACCCCAGGGTGGGCTTGGTTACCTTTCTTGTTTTTCTCCTTGGTGACCACGGTCATGGCCATGGTGCTAGGGGGCACCAGCTCCCCTGTGGCGGGGATGCGGCTGACCTGGAGCGAGCGGAAGTTGCTCTTGAGTGTATTCTTGATACCCGTCTCCCGCTTCTCGCCCTCCTTTTTCCTGTCCAGCCCTTGTGTTGTCCAGTAGTCCACTTGCAGGCCCATCACCTCCACACCAGGGCTCAAAGACCTGGGTAAGATGGGCACCATGCAGCACACAGGTGCTGTCCTTGCTCCTCTCCCTCCCCATAGCCCAGCTGCAGTCTGCTCTGGGAGCACACTGTCCCAATAACCCCCCAGGATGTGGCAGCCTGGCCAGTGAGCACCCTCAAACCCTCCCACCCCAGCACCCACTGCCTCAGACTGAGTGGGGTTCCCTTACCCAGCACCTGAGAGGCCACTGCTGACAGATGGGGAGGGTGGCGGGGTGCTCACAGTCTCCTTGCCATAGGGGGCCACTCCACCGGTGGCTGGCGCTGAGCTCAGCAGTGAGGGGGTGCAGACTGTGGCATCATCTGAGTCCACTGGGGAGGAAGACTGTGGGTCAGAGGGGGCTGGGGGGACACCAACGAGGGCCTCCCCACAGCGGAGAAGGGAGCCAGGGACTGCGGGCTCCCGGAGACTCACCAGAGGCGCTGAAGGACTGCTCCACTAGGCCCACCTTCACCACCTGCAAGGACAGACAAGTCAGATGATCCCCAGCATCAGCAGGGCTGTGCACTGCCCCTCTCCACCCCCAGCCCCAACTGCCCACTGGTCCCTCAACTCACCCCCACGAAGGGGACAAACTTCTGGCAGGAGTCCTCGTCGGGGCTGCACAAGGAAGAGACGCTGGTCAGGGTCTGGGTGTGCTGAGCACCGAGTGCCATGCTGCTAGCCTTGTGGCCCAGGGACCCCCACGCTGGCAGGGGCCAATGCTGGCTCACGGCCGCGGGGACTGTTTCCTCTGCCCTCCCTCCCGTGGGACCCCCTGTCCCCGACATGGCAGCACAGGGCACACTACACAAGGAGGCAAGGAGTCGGCCCCTCCGGTGCTGGGAGAGGACTTGCATGCGGGAGGGCAGCCCTGCCCCGCTTTGGGGTCATGGCTCCTCTGCACAGCAAGAGGGATGGACGCACATGGGTTGGGGGGGGGGTGGGGGGGCCAGGCAGCGGCACAGCAAGCACAAGCCAATACCTGATATAAAAATCAAAATAGAGACTTCTCTTCCTTGGGTGCCAGAAACCAAGAGAAGGGAGAGGTGAGAGTGCAGCTGGAACACGAGCGTCAACCCCCGGGCACAGCGCCGGCTCGCAGCCCCCAGCCCAGCCCAGCCCAGCCCAGCCCTGGCAGCCAGTCCCCACTGTTGGGGCTGCCGCAGCCCACAGCTGCTGGACGGGCCGAATGCACCAGGGGGTGGCAGGGGATGGCGCTGCAGGCCTCTCACTGTGGAACCCCAGCTCCCCTCAGCACCACGCTGCTCCGCTGCTCGTCGGTGGAGTAGAGTGCGGGGCCTCACTCGCTTGTACCCGGTCTCCCACAGCCCCATCCCAGGCACAGCCGAGACCAGGGCCACATGAGGCAGGACAGGGGCCCCGGGGCCACACTCACCTCTTCTGCTTGTATGTCAGCATGGCCTCAGAGATGGGAAGCTGGTGAGAGAGGCTGGCTCCAGCGATGAACTGGGCGACGCGGCCCGCAATGTCCACAGTGTCTGCAGACGCAAAGAGCCGTGAGGGCCTTGGTGGCAGCTGAGCTCCCCTTCAGGGCACTGCTGGCCCCGGCCTGCCCTGCTCCTCACCTGCGATGGGTGGCTCAGCCCTGCTGAACAGCTCCCGCCATGCTGTGTCCAGGAAGAGAGTGCTGTATTTGTTATCCACCGAGGCCAGGTACTTGGCCAGAGGGTGAGAGCCTGTGGGTGAGAAGGACGACTTTGGCTCCAGGCCAGGGGAGCCTGGGTTGGTGGGAGAGGACAACCCCGGGGCCAGGCTCCTGGTGGCTCTCACCCAGTGGCACAAGCAGGAAGCGAAGGTAGTTGAGCCAGTCAGGTGTCTTGCTGGCCAGCTGCTCCACAAAGAAACGGAGGACAACACTCAGGTAGCTCTGGTCCCCCGCCACTACCACCTTCACTGGGGGAGGCATGTGGGAGTTACAGTTACAGCTGCCAAAGGGAGAGAAAAGGAGACTGTGAGGGACGTGCAGTGGCTCAGCAGGTGGGTCAGAGGGCAGGGGACATGCCCTGCCAGGCCAGCCGACCCAGCATCAAAACCTCATTGCCGACAATTTCCAGCTTGCTGAGCACTGCCGTGGGCACAGCCAGCACTGGGAATCCCCTGCTTTCCCCAGGGCCAACACCAGCTCCTATAGTTGGGTCCACAATCTCAAAGGGTCCTAAATGAGCCCCAGGGGAGCCAGGGCCATTCCCAGCCCTGCTCTGCAGTCATAGGGAACCGCCACGTTAAGCCCAAGCTATACTCACTATCGCTGGATGCGGGAGACAGTGGTGTTGAAGGCTGCCTGGATGTCCGCCACGGAGCAAGTGGATACAACCAGCTGCTTGTGGGCCTGGAGCTGCTCACTTACATACTGCCAACGCAGAGAGCTCACGTTAAGGCACCCTGGGGGGCCATGGCTGTGCTGGCCAGCACCAGCCCATGCCTGCCCTGGCCCCCCCCGGGATAGAGCTGGGGCCCCTGTCCCCACCCATGCCATGAGGGAAGGCTGAAACCATCAGGTCACCCCTGGTTGCATGCCCGAGCATCCCTGCTCCTCCTAGTTCTGCTCCCGGGGGCTGGCTGCCCCAGCCCCCTGCTCTCGCCTTTGAACACAGCAGTCACCACCCTGCGATGGCAAGGGCAAAAATGTCGCAAGAACCAGGCTGTGCTCCTTGAGATAAAGGGTTTGGTCCAGGGACCCTCTGATTTAAATCCTGCCATCCCACAGCAGGGCCCCGCTCTAGGCTCAGTCTCCCTCTGCTCATTCCCTTCTCTTGCTCTCTCCCGCTGTGGCACTCCAAAATCCTTCTGTGTCTCTTCAGGTGTCTGTGTGAATCTGAACAGTGGTAAACCAGGCAGTCACGCTAGACAAGAGGGCTTAGAAGATGCCACAACAGGGTCTGGGAATGGGCGTTGCTCCTTTTTCCCCATCAGGACAAGAGCTAGAGCAGGAACATGCCAAGGATGCATGGCTTGGGTCAAGACTCTACTGCCTCTCACTGAGAAGCCGTTTCTTCTGCCACACACCCTGCCCTGATTTTCCAGCACTGTTTCTGGATGTCAGATGTAGCTGCAGGATCCCAGAGGGGTCTCACTAGTGCTTTATGTAACTGCTGTTTGCCTGTGCGCACACACGTACGTGGCTCTGCTCACCTTCAGCAGTCAACTCCTCCATGCATGGCAGAGGCAGGGGCTTGTCAGGGGCTGGGCCCATCCTCACATGGACACGACGGTGATCAACACGAGGCAGGATGGCCTCACATGCCTCCCTGCCCAGAGCCCCCAGCTCTGACAATGCAGTTAATGCTCCCTGGGAGTGGTGCGCTACGCTCTCCCATCTCTGAGTGGGAAACGGCACTTCTGCTGCTTCCCAGGGCCTGGTGCTAGCAGGAGTCTGGCACCTCTGCCAAGGCATCCAACAAAGCTCTGACCAGTGTGGTCGCTGGGAGCCAGGACCAAGCAGTGAGAACACAAGGCACAGGCTGTTAACCAGCCTTTCTGGGACTGCTCAGGGCATCACGCTTTGACGATCCAGCAATGCTGGTGTATGGCAGATGACAGAGACACACCAGACTCTCATGTATGTAGCTCAGCACTGTGAAATGCACTGTCTCCCTGAAAGAAGGGCCACATTGGGAGAGAGGAGGGCACAGATGCTGCCAGTTTCCCTAGGACACCCTGCCATGGTTGGGAGAATCCCCTGGGACCCTGCTTACAGCTCCCCCCATGCATCCAGCTCCCGTCACGCCTACTCACCTGCCCCTGCCACTCAGCGACATTCACCAGCACAATGCTCTCGGGGAGCTGCTCATCTGAGACCAGGATCTGGTTCAGCTGATCGTAAACAGACTTTCGGGGCACCTATGACAGCATCACCATGAAGGTTAACCCCAGCTGGCTGCCTTGGCCATTCTGCCCATGGCTGAAGGCCTGGCAGGGCTCTTGAGTGAGAAGCCTCCGGGTGAGGCAGCTTTCAGGGCCTCACCTGGGTGCTGTGCCATGAGTCTGGAGAGCTCTCGCTGTCCAGGCTGCTGGCACGGCCACCCTGTCCCTTTGAGCTCTGCCGGTCCTTCACAGAGGTGCTGCGGGGACGCCACAACTGCTTGCTCTCTGCCTTGCTGTGAGCGAGAAGCAGGAGAGGTGACACTGTTGAGGAAATCCCATCTCCACCAACCTCCACTCACTCCAGGGAGCCAATGTGAGCCCACTCAGCCCTGGCATGGGGCACAGACCCACCTTACCTGGGGGACACAGCGCTGGGGAGCTCGGCTTTGGTCCCAGGGCCCAGCTGGGCCAGCCTGTCCACACTGCCCTCCCTCGTGGCAGCCTCTGCGGGGGCCAGCTGTGAACACGGCTCCTCTGCGGCCAGCTCCTGAGGGCCACATAGTCACTTCACACACACCGCTCTCCCTGCCCTGCTCCCTGCACCCATGGGTGTCCCCACCCAGGACAGGCCTGGTGGCCCTGCTGGAGAGCCAAGGCTGCAGCGCCTCGAGGGGGCTGGTCTGCATCTCCTGCAGACCCTACCCCTCCTTCCACTCTTGCTGCTCTCCAGCCCAATCTACTTGTCCCTGCGGTCCTGCTCCCAGGCTGGTGGGCACCCTTGGTACCCCAGAAAGCAAGGTGGGACCTGAGGGAGCTCCAGCCCCACTCCGCATCCCGTAGCCTGGACTCACCACTGCAGGGGCCTCCGCTCCTGGCTCTTCCTGTGGTCGCAGCACTCCTGGCTTCCGCTTGTCTGCCTCGCCCTGGGGGACAGGGAGTGGGGTCAGAGCAGGATGGAGCGCCCTGAGCAGGGCAGCTGCCAGTGACCCGTGCCTGGCCTCACAGAACACACGCTCCCGCAGGGGAGCCCGGCGTCCCCCTGGGACTGGCCCCAGAGGGTGCCCCCCATCACTACCTGTCTGCCTGCGCTGGGAAAAAGAAGAGGAAAGAAGGGAAGGAGCAGCCCCAGGCAGGTGCTGCCAGGAGCTGTGGTCTCAGAGGGCACTGCAGGGATGCTGGGCTGGCTGGGGAGGGAAGGGGGCAAGAGGTGGTGGTGGTGGTGGTGGTGGTGTAACTCACAGGGCTGCCCGACTCTTGATCCTGCCCTTTCTGGCTGTGCAGACTGCCGATCTCAGTCTGGGAACCAGAATGAGAGACTCCCTCAAAGAAACGCCTGCAGAGAAACAGACAGACGAACGGACGGACAGACAGACAGATGGGAGAGAAAAAAGCAGGAATAAGAGAGGAACAAAGTCACCATGATCCCAGCATACCCCCGCCGGCCTGTCCCAAGCACAGAGCACTGTGGAGAGGTCCCCAGTGGGGCACAGGGCCAGACACCCAAGCGTCCGAGCAACTCACAGCCCAGGAGCAGACCTGCCGGCAGACCGCCAGCCCCACACACCACAGCCTGCTGCAACAATGCTGGGTGCAGGGACAGGATGGGGCCACCCCAGACCAACAGGGCTCAACCTGTGAGCCTGGTGAGTTGGAGGTGGGGTCCCTGTCTCCTAGTCAGCAGCCATTTCTCTCTCAGGTGATCCCCTACCACTGCAGTGCAGGGTGAGGAACTGCCACCTTGCCCCATCTCACTGGTCTACAGTCTCTGTCAACACCACAACTCCAATGTGCTGCTGAGCTTCTCTGACCCCTCTGCGCCACCACAGCTTCCAAAGATTTCTGCTGCCTTCCCTTCTGCTCCCCCTTTTCCAGGGAGGGCTCCTTACCTCTGACTGCTGCTGCTGCACACTTCCAGCAGCAGCTTCCACCTTCCCTTTCTGCTTTGCCCTTTCCCGAGGCTCTGAAGACCACAATATTGCACACAGAACCACACTGCAGGTAGCACAGCAGCACAGCAATGTCCTGTTTTTTTCCCCAGCACTTAAATTTGCCTTTTTTTAGGTCTCTGAGCTGACGTTTCAGTAAAGCTGCACAGTGCCACTCCGAGGTCCTCTTCCCAGGTCACAATGGTCAACACAGGAACTCCCTTGGGGCAGCAGGACTGTCTCTGCCACCACAGTGTGAGCTTCCAACTTTGTTTCCCCTTTTTCCACACATTATTTATTTGCCAAAGACCCCAGCTTCCCTCTAAGCTGTATGTATGTATTTGCTCACTAACTCCCAGAAAAAGTTTCTCCTGATTTGTCTGGTGTGCAAATGGGGATGCCAGGTTGCAGGTTTCCAGCGATGGCCACAGAAGCATAGGATATAGAGCAGTTCTTCTGTTAGGACTTTGCCAGGGTTTCTTTTGTTTTCTATTGCCCTCATCTGGATATACCTGCAGCTTTCTGCAGGATACCTTCAGCCCTCCGAACATCCTGGCTGCTCATTTTACTTTCCTTTTAACATGTTTCTTCATTTATATACAGCACACTGTGCTGCCAGGCACAACAGTGTTTGTCAGGTTCTTTGCTTTTACTGCTCCTACAAGGATATTTCATCTCAGTAGATGATGGTCCCCACCACAGAGCAGCTCTTCAGCAGCAGTGTTCATACACCGGCTGGGAGAAGTCAAGGCTCGATTTTCTTCTCAGTGGCTCTGTGACCAGCTGCTTCATGACATGTTCATTTACCAAAGCTACAGGTTTAGAGTCAGCATTGTGCTCTGGTGGGACATTTTCTCCAGGTCACGCAGGGATAAATGATGTCTCCTGTTATTAACATATTTCTGCTCTCTCCACTCCTCCAATCTCTGCTACAGGATCTCAGGCATTGTCACCACCCTGTACAGTCATTACTCTACACTTGGCTTTTCTCAGTCAGCAATTTCAATCCGTGCAGACTATGTTAATGACTCAAGAGTCAAACCAGAGAAATACGTACGTTTTCTAATAAGTCAGCCCCCCAATCAGCACCTCTCCCACACTCCTCTGTACTGACCCGGTAATCTCACCAGAATATGACATACCCCTGGTGCCACTGGCACCTCAAAAAGGTATCATCTTCATCCCCTCCTTTTTCTTAGACATTGGATGTGTCTAGATTGTATACACTTTGTCCAGCTTTCAACACCTCATTTAAATGGGGCTGTCTCCCCCTTCCCCGTGGAAGCTGTGCCTGTTTCTGCCCTCTCTCACTTGCAATTCAGAAGCTCTCCTCTCTAGAGGATGTGTCACACGAGCACAGAGCTGTTCTGCAATTCTCAGCTTTCCCTGTTCTGCAGTTTAAAGGCTCTCCTATAGGCATGACCGAGTCTGAGTCTCAGAGATTTAGGCAGATCTCAGCCCTTCTGCACAGCCTCCTTCTGTTTTCAACTAATTAGCCCCCTCTTTCCCATCCATTTTCCCAGACACCTATGGAGACATTTGCTCCTTCACCTCTGATCTTCAGTCAAAGGCTCTGAGTGTTGAGGTCTTACCTAACAGCCTCAGTTCTAGCTCCAGTTTTGCCTCAGTGCAGGAGCAGTCTACAGCTGCATGGCCTCCCTGGCCGATCAAAAGGATGGCTATCTGCTCCCAACACCACTGGCCCAATCCAGGGCACTGGGTACTGCTCACCCTTAAGGACTACCTTAATGCCCTTGCTCCACAGAGACCTTCACAGTGTCTAGCAAGGTAGTCTATGACAATAAATGCAACGTGAGGATCACATCTTGAATTTACAGGTTGGGCTGGAAGGTCATCACCCGCTGAGAAGGCTGTGCAGGGCCCTGGAACCACGCAGTCTACACTAAAGACCTTGGCAGCCGGCTCCCACATCTCCTCAGAAAGAGTATAGGCTCAGTAATGTGAATTCAAGGGGACACACACTCAGCACTGCCAGAAACTGAGGCCCTAGAGAGCAAACCAAGCTAGGGACACTTTGTGAACAGGCTGAAAAACAGCCCAGGGCCCGATAGGCTGACCCACCAGAGACAGCAGCAAACACCCAAGGAAGACTGTAACAGCAGGTACAAGCACAAACCAGCTCTTACTCTGGGACGCTCTCCCGGTGACCAGATGTTTGCAAGTAGGCACTTGCAGAGCCAGAGCGGGGTCTTACATTTAAATACTCTCAATAGACTTTTCTTACAGTTTACATAGTTTTCATAGTTTACATACATAAACCATTATCTGAACACAAAAAGACCTTCTTTTTTCTCCCACAGCACCTTTGTTTCTTTAAAGCCTTTGATGAGAGACATGTGAAACTCCTTTTAGAGTCCAAGCAGACTACCTAAGCAGCTCCCCCTTGCCCACAGGCCTGCTGTCTCCTTCACAACGACCTGTGGGTTTGTGGAAGACATGACTTCTGTCATGTTGCTGTTCATTCCCCAGTGCCCCATGGGTTCCTGAATCCAGCAGATTTCAATTCAAACAGTTTACCTGTGGCAGACCAAGTCTGCTACCCCTGCTAAACACCTTCAGCAGGGATTCCAGCTCATCCAAATTATATTTAAATACCGAACTATAGAAACAATAATGACAAGTAAGCTTGGCGTGGCTAGAAGAGACCCAGCGCACTGTGAAGCAGCCACGTAGAAAGACAATAAAAGGCAACTTTCTCACAAAAGGACAGCAGGGAAACAGAACAGCCATGAGCAGAGAGGCCAGTTGAACGCAGGTCACATGAGAGAAAAGCCTGGTTTCACTGCACGGTCCACTGGAGACCCCTGTGCCAAGTCAGCAGTGCTTGGCAGAGCAAGTCAAGCCACCGAGTGCCTGGGGAATGGGGTGAGGAACATGGGTGATGGTTGCTAGTCACATGTCTCCACAAAAGGTGGGAACACAGCGTGCAGATCTCACAGGGACACAAGGACTGGGCCAAGCAGTCACAAAGTGTTCAAAAGACAGGCATGCTTTGGTGTGGAGAGCCCTGAGAAGGCCAGGACTGTCAGCAGAAAGATATGAGAGCTGGGAAGAGCGGGGGCTTAGATCAAGTAGGTACTCTTCCAGCAGATCAGTGAGTGTCAGGTGATGGACTGGCAGGAAATTAAATGAGACTAAATGTGAAGGAAACCACTTATAATGGGCAGCTTTGAGACTATTAAACAGGACACACAAGTGAGGAGCTTAGTGGTGCCAACAGAAGATGGCGATGGGAGTGGAGACAAGACAATGCCTGCATCAGCCCAAGCAACAGAAAAGTGTCAGAGGGCATTTCTCCAGGTCCCAATAGACTGTGCTGTCGGCCTGTGACTCCCTGCAACCCTTACCTCAGGGTGGGCTTGGGTGTGCTGTGCACACTCTCATTGTCCTCAATCTCTGGGCCGCTGTCACTGTTGTTGCACTCTTCCAGGCTGTCATAGAGCAAGCCCAGGTCTTCCTCCACTTCCTGGATCTGGTCTACAGGGTCAGAGTCCAGGACCTGTGGGACCAAGCCCAGAGGGCAATGAAGAGATATGGAGTCACCTGCAGCCCAGGCCAGGCACATACAAGCGCCCTCCCGGCCATGAGGCACACCACGGCACTGCTCCCACCTCAGGGAGCCAAATCCAGCCTGTGGAAGAAGCAAGTGACACTGTCGTTGGGCCAAAGGAGGGTGCCATGAGCATGACATCCGAAGGAGTCTCAGACACCCATCATACTTACCGGGAGCTAAGACACCTGGGAGGACCTCCACTGGCTGTGCCGCACGCTCAGTGCAGGCTCCCAGCCAAGGCCAGCTACCCCCAGGCTGATGTTAGCTCGCTCTCAGTCATGAACAGAACTGCCCCTGTAATGCCAGCTCCTGGGGCAGAGCCAGTGTATGACAGCACTGTTCTTCCCCTGGTCCCTCTCCCCAACAGGAAGGTGGTTTTGATTCAAGCATGAGGCTCAGAGCTGCCTTCCTGAGGCAGAAGGCTTTGGAAAAGCCAAGCCCCAGTCTGTGCCATGTCTCAAACCACCTTTGGTAACACCCCTGAGCACCTGCAGCTCATGCCTTGTGCTCCCAGTGAGTGGGAACCAGCACTCTGACACCTACACATCTGCAGGAGACACTGCCAGGTAGGGCAGCCTTCCTGCTTCTTACCTCCTCCGTCACTTTAAACCTCTTCAGCAAAGCCACAAATTTCTGCTTGAAGTTTGGTTGCTAAAACAAAACAAGGGAAGAAAAAAAGATCAGCAAAACTACCAAACCAGGTTCCAAGATGACTAACGTACAGGCCATGGTCGCTCTCTTTAACATGCCATCCGCTCCCTTCTGGGTCCACAAGCCCAAGGCCAGCTATGATCTCCCTTGCTCTTTAAATCTCCTGTAGAATTTGGACTAAATCTGGACTCCGCAAGAAGCCACTGTATCTGCGCATGAGGGAGGGTGCAAGGACTCAAACTCTCTCTGCTACAGGCTGGAATAGCACTTTCTCTCCATTTAAATCCCCTTTCTCCCCAGACCATCTGGTTGAGGAATGCTGCCTCAGCAAGAAAAGATGGGGAACAAACTCAGGAAGACAGTGCCCAGGGACATGCAGGGCTGAAGCAGATGGGGACAAGGAGATGCCTGGAGAGCAGAAGGCTGGCAGGCCAGCTCCCCACTTCTGCTGACAGGCAGAAGAGCTGATAATGGCTCACCCTTCCTTGCGCCCACCTTCCCCTTCCTCAGGGAGGGAAAGCGAAGAACCATGTCACAGCAGCAAGTCAAAACTGCGTTGCACACAGATCGTCATTGATAGGAAGCCAGGCTAAACACGGTACAGACCATGAGCTAGGGTACAGCTCTGAGCAACAAGCTAACTCATTAATGGCAAGAGGTTTGCCCCTTCTTCTCAGAGCCAAGGGCTCTCTCCCCTGCTCTGCACCAGTGCCAGCATCCCCTCCAAAACCCTCTCGCTCCCTGCAGGGAGAGGAGAAAGTGAATCCCTTCCATCCCTTTGATCACGTTGTAAAGGCTGATGTTACTCTGGTCATTGATGTAGTTCGGATCATTTTCCTCCTAGCCTTCTTGGTTTTCCTCAAGTCATCCTCTTCATCAAACAGATCCTGCAGGCAAAAGGTCACAGCACATCAGAGCAACTCAGAGTGCAGGGAGCAGCATCTCCTAGATGTTCCCCTGCCCCACGCTTGCCCCCTATTTTGAAAAGCTTTGGTCCACTCCGCTCCCCAAGTCTTGCTTCCCATTTCTCCCACCTCTCTCCACGGAGCTCCTTCTCCCTCCTTAGCACTGTCCCCCAACAGATCTTCCTCCCCAGTGCCTTTGCCCCCAGGCCTCTCCAGGGGGACAAGTACCAGCGAGATTCAGAGGAAAGACAGCAGCTTTCTGCAACAGTCCTTGTTACAACCTAAAACTCTTCTCTCTGCACTCACCAGCCTCCCCGTGACCCATGTGTTGTTCTCCTGCTCTCCCCTCTCAAGGGTTAGCTCAGAGGGCGCAGCACCTGAGCTCACCAAAAGTGTTCTTCCAGGGATCAGCCTCAACGATACACACAGCTCCCAGGGACACGGGGCCCTAGATGTATTAACCCAGCAGGACAGGACAGGTAATGTGGAGGACCCTGAGCATGGGTTTGTCCCTGTGCTTGATCAGCACACTACAAGTCTTTTTTGCCTTGAGTGCAGGCATCATAACAAGAGGACAGCAAACAGCAGTGGCACAGCTCATCACAGGGCTGGGATGGGTCCACCACCTCTGACCATTTTCAGACCCAGACTGTACTTCTTCCTAAAAGCTCTGTTCTTTCTCAGAGAGGGCAGCTTCTGGCCTGTTATCACAGGGAGATGGGAGAGAACCGTGGTACAAGGTGGAGGGGGCTCAGGAGGGGTTCTGTGCTGCAGACCAGACAGCTCCAAGGACACATGGGTGATACCTATGGCTCTCCAAAGTCCCTTGCCTCACCATGGACTTGACAGCAGCGCACAGTTCTTTCTGCTGTCAGGTACTGTGGCTCTCTGCCCTATGAAACCATGACAAATGTTTACAAGGGAGATGAGAGGGCTCGGAGTGATCGAGACCCTCAACCCCTGATTCTTGCCCCAGAAATGGGACCAGGACATAAGCCACCCTGCCAGGCCTCCCTTACCTGACCCTGCACAGCATCATCGCTGGCTTCCTGCTCTGAGGAGAAGCTGTCATCCTCTTCTTCAGAGTAGTTCTCAATGTCTGGGGAGCGATCTGAGGGCAGACAGTGCAGATGCCACAGCTAAGCATGATGCCTGTCATGGCTCCAGTGAAATGATTGGTATTGCTGGCAGGCGCTTGGGGACACACTCCGTTACCCATGTCCTATCCCAAACGCTTGCCTTCAGGTCTGTGATGAGCGCTAACACACCTGAAGCTTTGATTTTAGGACCTGAGGGGACGCTCCCGTCCTCATGGTCAATGGGCTGACTAGACAAAGAGTAGATGCTGATTTCAGCCACTCGGATGTTCACGTCCTTCATGTTGCTGTGGAGGCCCAGCAGCTGCCCGCCATCCGTCGGGTGCTGCATCACCTAGGCAGACAGACAAGCCCCCTGCCAGGGTGACACAATGGCAGCTGGCAACCCACACCCTCTGTCTTATAGCTAGCCAATAAGCCAGAGCACTCACAGCACCGAGCGCCTGCTAGCCGGCTCAGCTCCCTTCCCAGCGCTGGCACAGGGAGGCCATGCGAAGCTCCCCTCTGTTCCCAGCACCCTGTACCTCGGCCATGTTAATGATGCCCACTGCAAGGGTCTTGTAGCCCAGGATCGTGCGGTTCTTGTACCTCTTCCTCCGCTGCAGCATGATCTGCAGTTTGTTGCCATCTCTCTTGAGGAAGTGTGGGTACTGGGGAAGGGAAGCACAAGGAAGATGGCAGCATGAGGGCAGGGCTCAGCATGACACACAGGTAGAAAACTCGTCCTCAGTGCTGATGTACAGCAGGATCTGACCTGCTGAGCTTTGAGGTGCCCCTCAAAGGCCACCTGCACTCTGCATCACCCTCCAAATCCACACTGCCCAGCAAAACAACCCCTGGAGCAATGGAGCAGCTGGCCAGCAGCAGGAATCTGTGCTGTTATGATCTGAGCATGAGCAACCACAGGAGGCCCCTCCTCAGAGGCTGCCCCCTTCACACTGAGCCCCCAAAGCCGTGCTTGCAGCAAAATGCCAGGTGAGGGGAGCGCCAGGGAGCCCAGGGGACCAGGCAACACAAGGTACCTGCAGTGAGAAGGTCAGCTCCAGCTCGGTCTCCATCAGGCCGCCAGGCGGGAGGACGTATTCATTTGATCTCAGGACTCGCTTTGAACCCTACAATGAGATTGGTAGATGGATGCAGCTAAGCTGGAGCGTCTTGGCCACAGACTCCACTGCACCACACGTACAAGTCAAGGGTGTTCACAGTCCACAAGGAAAGAGCCAGTGCCTTGACTCTGTTCTGTTCCACCTCGCAGAGCCACCTTACACACACCGATCAACCCTTCATAAAAGCCTGCAGTTTCTCCTGATCTGCCAAAGGCCCCTTCTCCTTGCCCACCTGCCAAGGAGCACTTGCTCTTCCCAAACCTGCTCTGCTTAAACTGGCTCCTTGCACCTGGAGCCCACTGGACGCTGTGGAGGGGGGACACCGCTAGAGCCAGAGGGAGCCATGCATACAGCACCAGCAGGGGAAGGGAAGGGTCCCAACACACTGCCTAGCCAGGGAAGGGACAGGTCTTGGAGCACATCTCTGCCCCCCAGCAGATGGACCCAGTGCAGACCCCTGCCCAAGCACAGCTGGCAGGATGGCTCTGCTGGGACCAAGGCAGGATGTCCCAGGGGAACAGGGGTTCCCCCACCTGCCCAGCTTGTCTCTCAGAAAACTCCTCCTAGTCTTTTCCTTGGGCAACAGTCCTTAACTCTCCACATGGACACATGGTTTTTTGGCCCCCCCCAGGAGAGCAGTAAGAGAGGCACTCTAACCACATGCCCAATCAAACTCTTTCCTTTACTTCTGTCCTATCTTTACTATCTCTACAGCTTGGCTGCTGACAGAGACACCGAAAGACTTGGGGGATGAAAAATGCTGTCTGCATGCACCAGGCTCTCTTTATCGCAGGGTGGCACAACTCATGGACCCCCCAAAAGGCCCATGCCCACTGGCCGTGGCCCTGCAGGGCTGTGGGACCAGCTGCAAATATAAAATAGCCCATGGTGGTTCCTCACTCTCTCCTGCCTCCCTGTGAATGGGCCAGCAAGCTGAGACATTGATCTAGGGAGGCAACAGGATAGGCCAGTACAGCTGTTCTTGCAAATCAGTTATCACTGAATCACAGAATACGATGTTGGAAGGGACCTCAAGGATCATCTGGTCCAACCTTTCTTGGCAAAAGCACGGTCTAGACAAGATGGCTCAGCACCCCGTCCAGCCGAATCTTAGAAGTGTCCAATGTTGGAGAATCCACCACTTCCCAGGGGAGATTATTCCAGTGGTTGATTTTTCTCATTGTGAAAAATTTTCCTATTGTGTCCAATCGGAATGTCCCCAGCAGTAACTTGTACCCATTACCCCTCGTCTTTTCCATGTGACTCCTTGTAAAAAGGGAGTCTCCATCTTCTTTGTAGCCACCTTTTAAATACTGGAGCATGGTGATAAGGTCTTGCCCAAGCCTTCTTTTCTCAAGGCTGAACAAACCCAGTTCTCTCAGCCTTTCCTCATACGGCAGGCTTCCCAGTCCTTGGATCATCTTTGTGGCCCTTCTCTGGACCCTCTCCAGCCTGTCCACATCTTTTTTGTACAGGGGGGACCAAAACTGAACACAGTGTTCCAGGTGTGGCCTGACAAGCGCTGAGTAGAGTGGGATAATGACTTCTTTATCTCTGCTGGTGATGCCGTTGTTGATACAACCCAGCATCCTGTTGGCTTTCTTTGCCACAGCAGCACACTGTTCACTTATATTGAGCTTGTTGTGCCTTTCCCCAGAACCGCTCCCCAGCCGGGTAGATCCCAGCCTGTGCTGCACTCCTGGATTATGTTTTCCCAGGTACAAGACCTTACATTTGTCTTTGTTGAACTTCATAAGGTTCTTGTTAGTCCACTCTTCCAGCTTATCCAGGTCTTCCTGCAGGGTGTCCCTCCTTTCTGAAGTGTCCACTTCCCCACCCAGTTTGGTATCATCAGCAAACTTCATCAGGGCACACAATTGCTTTTGTGATCACTCCTTAATTTGAACTGTGGGCTAGTGAGCAGATGGGTCAAAGCTAACCAGACAGGCACAGCAGTCCAAAGGAACTGGGTCTCCCCTCATATATGTTGCCACTTCCCAGGACCTCATTGCATCCCCATACCCTTCCCAGCTTGATCCTGACAGATGCTGTGGCCAGCAGGATCCCAAGCTGGCCATGGTCAGAGACCCTTCAAGCAACTTAGACAAATCCTAGGTTTGGCTAAGGTTAGGTGAGGTTAGAGCCTTGGTGAGGTTAGAGCCTCCAGTTCTTCATCACCACTGCAAATGGGACAGCAGCCCCAGAAGTCATGACAGGAACATGCAGGTGGCACCGTACAGAAGACCACAGCTACATCCCCTCTGCAATCAAAAAGAATGGCAATGAGCACAGGCGTGTTTCAGCACCCATCGAGCACCAAGAAAGCTTGCTGATGGGAATGTCAGCAGGGTCCAGCAAGCCTGGGTGGTGCTGATGTAAAGCCTTCTTCCACCTCCGTTGCTGATGTTACCCATGCTAGCAAGGAAAAAAACCAAACAACCTATAGAGGGGAGGCAAGAAAGGCCTCCACATTTTGCAATGATGCAGCATTACAGTTCTCACTGATAGTGGAGCAAACACAAGCTCTAGCAAAATCCTCCTTGGTTTTTCAACCAGCCCAGTCGGAGCTGTTTGCAACATTGTTCCCTGCAACTGTGCCAGGAGCGAGGCTTTCCTGTGAAAGGTCTTCCTAAAACTGAAGAGAGGAGGTGGAGCTCATCCCCTTCACCATCTGTGAGCCTTCCTGGCCAAAAATGCACTGACTCTTCCTTCCTGAACTCTAATAAGAGTTGCTAGGTGGTCACTATGACAATGACCATTTACTTTAGCACATTTACCATTTGCTCTTTGTTGCAGAGAGATTATCCACCAAAGATTTATTCTTTCATAAAACCACACACACCACTGCAATTATTCTTCCTGAAGATGCTATTTCTGGGGACAGAGTTACAGCAAAGGAAAGGTGAGGACAGCCTGGGTGGTGTGTCCAGTGAGCAAAGGTTTCATAAACATTGCTGTCCTGTGTGTTACTGTCCTTTACTATTATGGAAGTTACACACCCAGCTCCAGTCCTAGGCTCTGGCCCCCAGTGAAACGCCGCTGCACATCCACGTGGCATTGCAAGGACTGGGACAAAGGCTGGTTCATTATCACAATGCAAGCACAAGGGAGCAGCAGGGGAGCTCAGAGACCCCTAAACAGCAGCACTTTTTAGGTCCAGGACAGTTCTTTATGGGTGCAGTGACCTGGCAGGCTGCACCCTGGCTGAGCTCAAGCCCTAGGAGATACCTGGCCTGGGGGGTCACACGAAGGGAGAGAGATCATAATGTCTAAGCTCAGGCAGAGGACCAGCTCCCAGGGCACCATGGAGCATAGCACTCAGGACATGGGGTAGAAAAAGGGCTCGATATTGTACAGCAAACGCGTGAGGTACAGTCCTCTCAGCAAGTAAAGCCACTACCTAAAGCTCAAGTTCAGCCTGCAAGGTAAGCTAGGTTTCATGAAACGGATGGCACTCGCGTATCAGTAGGAAACACTGATCTCCTTCAGGAGCAAACCATGACCCAGCAGAAACTAGCATTGCTCCAATTAAACAGATTAGAAACCAGCACCTGGGTGCTACTACCTGCCTGTCAGCAACAGGGAGTTAAGAAGAATTTGGGATTTCTAGTAAGGTCGACACAAACCTCATGAGGTTCAATAAAGGCAAAAGCAAAGTCCTTCCCTAGGGCATCCCACGACTTTGCTGCCTGCGAAGAACCCCAGGCAGCAGAAAGGGACAGGGGGGATCCTGGGGGACATCAAGGTGCTCCTACGCTGGCAGCATGCCCTGTTGCAGCAATGACACCAATCTCAGCCTCAGCAAATGTGCAGGCAGAGAAAAGGGATTCCTCTCCTCTCGTCAGCACTGGTGATACCACAACTGGATTCCAGAGCCAGTTTGCGCTCCCCAGTACAAGACAGACATTGACAGACTGGAGCAAGTCCAGCAGAAGACATCAGGATGGTCAGGGGCTGGAGCACAGGATATACACGGAGAGGCCGAGTGAGTTGGGTTTGTTCAGCTGGAAAAAGAGGAGGGTGAAGGGGTACGTTACTGCTGCCTACAGACACTTAGCAGGAGGGTGCAGAGAAGACAGGACTGAACTCCTCTCAGAGGTGCCCAGGGACAGAGTGAGAGGCAACAGGGATGAGCTGGAACATGGGAAATTACCATTAGATGTTGGGATTTGTTTTTTCTCTATTAGTGCAGTCAAACCTTGGGACAGGACACAGAAAGACTGAGGATTCTCCATCCCTTGAGAAATTCAAACCTCAACTGGACATGGCCTTGAGCACCTGACGCAGCTCAGCTGTTCTGCAATTTGAGTAATGTCAGGCAAGACCAATTTCTCAGCAGAACAGTCGAGTATCACCATCAGTACTACAGGAAATCTTAATATCAGACCGTTACAGTGAAGATCACAGACAACAAAGACTGTCAAGGAAGTGAAAAGCAATAGGGAGAGGTTGTGGTCACAGATCTTCACTACCTGATAGACTGAAAACATACAGGAGCTTTCACTACTACACACAGTATGGTGCCCAGGTCTGGTTTGCAAGGTACAATCCCCAATTTCAGGTATAAATCTGTCCTGATAGGTCTTGTTTAAAACACAGGGTTGAGGCTAGAAGAGAATACCAAACCTGGAAAAGGAGAGAGAACTAACATAGTGTGGGAAACCAGGCCAAGGCAGACAGCGAAGCACTCCCCAGAATTCAAGCTATAGGTGCATTTTGGGAGAGAATAGCCCATTAAATATCATCAGCAAATTTATTATTTAGGGGGTAGCTGGGATTGCTCAGGCAGGCGTGGAAAATCCTACAAGTGGTTGCAAAAAGATTAGCAACAAAGCATGAGTGAGGTGTAGACAGAAAACTCTGCATGTACCTTCCATGAATTGCAAGAAGGAGCAAAAAATCAAGTTCCTGCACGGAGCAGGACCGGGGCAGCAGGCAGGCTTGGCAGAGGCAAATGAGCTTCTCAGTCTGGACTGTTCTGTGGCACACATTCTGGTCTGCTATGTAGGGGCTGCCAGCAACATCCCTCTACAGCAGGACCAAGGGTTGAACCTGAGGCACCAGCCACATCCTGCAAGCAGCTGCAGGAGGATCTGCATCCCTCGCACAGCACCCATCACAGGAGCTGAAAGTTTTGGGAATGCTGGGGCTTGTTTTCTTCTTTCTTTGATTGTTTCCTCTATTCACAGCTCAAGACCGGGTGTTTCTGAATTACAGTAAGTCTCTCTGCTGAGAGGGAGCACCACATTTCCCTTCACACCATAATCAGTTACGACGCCAAGACAGATATCTGCACCTTTATGGAGCTGAGCCAGGCACACCTGGATCTCTTAATGCCATGCTGAACAATACATAGAAGGAAATGCTCTATGACATCTCCAGCCTGTTAAAACAAGTAACAAGGGATAAAGGTTTAAAAACCACTCAAGTGATATGAGTCACCTTTTTCACAGTAGTTCAGACTTTATCTCACTGGAAGCCACTGAACATTAAATACTTAAATCACCTCTGGGAAATGGGTATGTTCTGTAGACAATGAAAGCTCCCTTAAGTCCTTTGACAGAGGTCTTTTCAGATGAAGGAGCAGATAACAGCACATGTCACACTTGGAAACTGCCTTTTAAGACCAGAAGGGCATGATCACTGTGAGAAGGAGATCAGACATTCTAGACAGCCTTATGCTATCCTTTGGGTCATGTACATTCATTAAGCAGACTGTCTCCAGCGCTGGGGCTGTTGTCTTGGTGCCGGCCCCATTCAGGCAGGGTCAGAGCTTTGCTTCCATACAACCTGCCTTTCAGAGTAGCAACTTCCTGACAGGCAACTTCCTTCACCTAACAGGGCTACTACTGAAATGAGAGAAAATATAGCTCCCCTTTCCACCAGTCCTCAGCTGTCCCCTTGGGAACTTGCAGGTCCTCCACAAATTACGTGCATCGGCTGTTTCCATCCAAAAGATGGAGATGGCAGCGCTTGCTGGGCAGCCTTCAAACAGCTTCTCGCTAGCGTGACTCATCTGTTGCCTAGGAGAGGAGCAGGAGGCATGGATCCATCTGAGGCCATTCTGTAGGCAGACTGCACTGAAGCTGCCTACAGCTTCCATCTGCCTTCCAGAAAGGATCAGCAGTCCCCGACTCTGCCAAGGCGGCTGGTCAGGCAGGTGGAAGCAGCCTGGGCAGGCACACAAGTACACCCCCCTCCCACAATGTGTGTTGAGCCACAGGGTAATGTGGGCAGAAGCATTCTCCTCCAGTTTCCTTCAGCTTTGCAGGGAGCCTACACCAGCATGCAGCCAGGGGTATGTGGCCACGCAGAGAAGAGGTGACCATGTTTAGATTAAGACCCTGAATGCAGCCTCTGTTCCTGGCAGGGAAAGGAGCCCTGCAGTGAAGAGCCCCTGTGGCCTCAAACAGTCACTGCTGAGGCCTGTTAATTTCTTTTGCCGACAGGGTGCAAGGTTGGCCTGTGGCAGGGACGGGGGTGATCTCCTTGAAAGAGCTGGAGTCCCACTGTGCAGCCTGTTCCACAGTCCCACATTTGCAGTGCATGAGAGAGGGGGCAGCTGAGGACACACACCCTCAGAACATGCCAGCCCCAGCATAAGGGGGCTGCACAGGAGCCTAAGGTTCCCCGGTCCAGAGAAGCACAGACAGCTTGGGCCAACAGTGCAGGAGATAAAAGGAGTGAGGGAGCAGCCTAGCCCTCCCAGCCACGTGGGACCCACAGCCCCACCTGGCTCCCAGCCCCCCAGTCCTGTGCTGCTGGCACCTGCGGCCCAGCCATGATTGCTCCCACATTTCCAGGAGCCAGGCAGTTCTCTCCTGCCCAGGTTGTCCTGCCCTTGCTAAAGCCTGCCCCAAAGGGGCACAGGCCTTGGGGTTCTTGGGGCTGAAAGCCCAGTGCTTTCGGCTCTCCGGAATGGCACCATACACACAGTGATGGAAAGGCCAGCAAAGTGCGACATTGACCAATAGTGTGTGGACCACAGCATCCTCCTGCTGTCCTCACTCCAGGCCCCGGGTTTCACACATTTCGCTTTCAGTTCCTTCTGCGCAAGTGAATCAGGTCTGCCATGAAGGCAAACCCCATCTCCCAGAGCTCCACTAATACTGCAGCTTCCAGCACTAATCCAGGATTTAGATCCTAATGTGTACGGCACAAAGAGCTCTGTGGGAGCGCAAAGCTGCTGAGCTCCCGCCCCACGGTGCTTTCAATGGGATCAGCAGCTTTTCTGCCAGCTGACAAGAATGAAGGAAGGACACCAGCATCCCAGCTGGCTTAGGGGAGCTGTGGAAAGGACAGCATACTCAAGAGGCATCTTGCTTCCATGCTGTCTTTTGGCAGGTGGAAAGGATGTCCCTGCGCCCACAGGGACCTATTTCTTCACCACCAGCTGCAGAGAGGGAGGGGGGAGGATCACACATACCAGGATGGGGGCAAATTCCTTCTCTCCTTGGTGAGAAAGATCCTCTCCCCTCCCCTCTGCCTGGCTCAGAGTAAAGGGACCAGGCCTAGCAGGGATGCACAGAGACAGGGAGAGGACAGCAGAGGCAGCAGTGAGATCACACAGGGTGCAAATGTCAGCAGAAGTCATGCACAGAGCCGCTGGTCCTTTGCACCCTCCCCTTCCCACCTTTCGCTCCCTGGGGAGGGGATCCAGATGGAGGGCACTGCCAGAAACCACCCAGTGCTGAGCCTGCCTAAAGGGTCAGAACAGTGGGGTAGGGGATGCCAAATTCCGAACAGCAGCTCGAGAGGAGGGCCTTGGCTGAGGCAGGCAGTGAAGCAAGAGGCACTCTGTCCCAGTGCAGAGGCCTAACCAAATTCATCCCTGATACAAACGAGCACCAGGCAGCTTGCTGTTGTGCCTGGGGCATCGTTCCCACCTGCCTAAGAGCCAAAATCTCGCCAAGGGTGCTAACTGAGACAGAAGCAAGGGGTTGGCACAAGGCAAGGGACATACAGACCAGCACTTCACAGAGGGCACAAGGATGGGCTTGCTGCCATCGGGCAGCAGCGAGGAGAGGAGCCTACCTGAATCTTCACAGCGATAAGCACAGAGCTCAGCTCTTTGTCCAGCTCTTTCAGCACCGTGAGTTTCTTCAGGCGCAGACTGCAGAGCCTGTAAGACAGAGAGAATGGGACACATTCAGGCACCACCATCCCTGGGGCCCTGCCACATGGTACCCGGTGCTCGGAAGGCAGCCTGGATGCTTGGCCCAGCCGCAGGCACAAGCTTGGCTGAGGAACACTGGCATTCACGCGCCACCGAGACAGCCCATTGGAGAAAAAAGGAAAGAAGGAAAATTAACAGAGCTAAAGCAGGCTTAAGGGATTAGCATGCAACAGGAAGTCCAACAGCAGGCCATGTGGTAAAGAGATCCCTTCCCAAGCAGGGCTGTCGCCAGCTCTGCTTAAATCTACCTTGGCCACAGTGCTGTTTATTTATAAACCAAAGCATTTAAATCCACTCTTATCCTGGACTTAGTTAAGGCAAATGTTCCCATGCAGACATCACAGCTCGGCTCTTCTCTTGCGCAGTACCACACAGAGCTGAGTTGGGAAGCTGGGATGCAGCAGCCCTGCAGGAAGCCTCATACAGCAGAGCCACCCTGACAACCTCAGATCCTGAGGACTCAGCATGGTAAGTGGCATTTCCAAGAAAAACCCACGAAGGAGCCTGAGGCTGAGTGAGAAGAGCTGCTTTTGCTGCTCGAAGGATTAGTCAGTGCCTGTGAGACAGCCAGCCACCCCGACCTCCCGCCTAGGAGCCTGCAGCAGGACTCCCACGGAGGGACTTGCGAGGAACTATGTGTCAGGGAGCACAGGCCAGGCACGTTTTTACAACAAGCCACACCGTCACTCATGTTTTGCAAACTAGCCTCTGTGCTCCACGCTCGATGTCTGCATTGCTGCAGCCAGTGGTACCCAGGAGTTTTGTGGATACCAGTGTGCTGTACCTGAGATTTAGGCCACCCTTCCTGGAGAACAGATGGGGGACTACCAAATACCTTTCTGTCTGACACACTGTGCTCTCTGAGGGCAAAATCTATTCCCTCCTGCTTTTTTTTTTTTTTTTTTTTGAAGAAAGAAAAACCTGCTCTTGCTACGCTAACATACAGCAACAGTGGAGAACAGCCCAGAGGTGGAACAATACCGGAAAGGAAAGGACAGACAGCCATACTGCAGGACAGGTTTAGGACTTAGCAAGCACTCACTTCCTACCATGTCCCCGCTCTCCCTGCTAAAATGATTTTAGCTTGTGCAGAATTTTGCTGGACTGTGACTGCAACCCTGTTGCTCTGTCCTTTGATGTTGGATATCAGGGCATAGTGGAAACCAGAAGTCAGGAAGCTGGGAGTGCAGGCAAGCTCTGCCCGCCTCTTTGCCAGATGGCCTGGGTTCCTTCAGCCAAAGCCCAGGGCTATAGCCCCCTAAACCCTCGTACCCTGTGCACCCCAGCACTGCAATCAGTGATCCCATCTCTGTCCACTCTTCCCCTCTGAGCCTCTGCTTGTAGGAAGGGAGAAATCTATCATCTAGGGCAGGCTTCTTGCTCCCCAGAAATACGTAGGCACTGTTAGGAGTGAGTTGTGGGGAGCGTGGCCAAAGACAAGGAGGCCATCTCGAAGACGGGGAGGGCAGGACCGAGTGCTAGCCAGCAAGATGGGGTACAGCAACTACACCAGATGTACTAAGGAAAACTTGCAAGGAGGCTAAGCTTAGCTAACACCATCACTAACCAGTGCTAACTTTGACTGTCCCTAGTCCCTAGACAAGCCACAGAGAGGAATGAGGCTTGAACATGTAAGCCAAGGACAGAACATCTACTCAAATCTTCCATGCAAGCACTGATCTAGTCGTGATAGTTACCTGCATGGAAAAGTTATCCCCAAAAGATTAAAACTTCCATAAGGATATATCCAATCTCGTTAGCTCTTCATGCTCCTCTCTGAGGCACTCAGGAGTCCTGTCAGTACCTGGTATTTTTTGTCGAGGAAAAGTACGCACATACTGATCAGCTCTGCCCACTTGGGCAGCTCTTTTATCTCCGATAAGGCACTTTAAAGCTTCTTTCTTCTCTTTCTACCCCTCTCTGGTTTTCAAGATCTCTTTTACACAGTGGGAGATCCCGTACTCTGCCGCTGGTCCTTCCCATACCACATGCAGGAAGGTGGTTACCCCCTTCCACCCTCTGCTCTTCCCCTGCTGCAGCACTCAAAGATCTCACTAGCTCAGGTGTAGCTTGTACCCCTGCAACTCCAACTCCTTCTCAAAACAGTGCTTTCTAAAATACTACTACCCTTCCCGCAGGGATTAGCATGCATAAGCCTAAATGTACTTATTTGCAGCACAAGAGCACACAATTTTTAAAAAGCTGCTCCTTAGCAGCTTGGCTGTCCCGGATGACCCTCCTTTGATGTGTTACTTAACCAGTCCCTGCACCACCCAGATTTGTGTCATCGCTAGGTATTTAGTGCCAGTACCAGACAGCAGTGGGTCTCACACTAATCCCTGCAGATCTCTGTAGGACAGGAATGGATCCACAGTGATCAGAACGGTATGCCTCACCAAACGCTTCAGCCAAATCCCATGGCAACTACCCCACGGTCTTGCCCAGCACTGATCACTGTGCGATCCCCTCAAGTCACTGAGCTTTTTGGTAGATAAGTTATAAATCTGGATCTACTTGCTCATATAATTAAACAGGCTAAGTAGCAACCGCTCTTGAGCTGTGGAACTACTGCGAGGGCTTCCTCCATATCGAGTTGTGGTGAACATGATTGTGTAACACTCTGACAGCAGCAGTGACCGACAGCAACAAGGAAAATTAACTCCAACAGGACAGACTGACAGCCTCCTGGAATTCCAGTACTCCCACACTCCACTCACTAGTGGTCATTTACTTGTGAAAGGTACTCACCATTTCCTGGCATTATCTTCAGAAACGCTGCCTTCTTTCCATCCCTAACGGGGATGGCCAGTCAGCCAAAAATCCCCTTTCATGGATTCTTAAACATGCAACAAAATAAAGTAGCTCCTAATTTTCACACACTCTACTCTGCCTCCTTATTCAACCCGGTACCAGGCAGGAGCACACACCCCACCACCACTGCTGGCTGAGGAGGTAACAAAGAGGAGTACATGTACACATACACACGTACACATACACACATTCACACCTCCATCACTGCCACCACCCCTAGCTAAGATGATGGTAACGAAAAGGAGGACACGCACATACACATGCATCCTGACAGCACCACCCCCAGCTAAGGAGCACACACACGTGTGCACCGACACACGTGCATGCAGATACACACTCTCACTCACCTTAGGTAAGCATGCACTGACTTTCAAAGTTGGGATTCTGAACTGCAAGCTATTACATTAAATAAGACCAGGAGAAATAAAAGATAAAAAAAGAGAGAAAGGAGCAAACCCAGAAACTCACTGAGTTAACTGTCTGACAGCACTAAAACCTCAGAGGTGAAATTTTCTAGAGTATGCAATTTTCTCGAGTATGTTCTTAGACACTGAAGTCGTACTTTGAAAACATCCAAAGCATCATTCTAGGCACATTTTTTCCTTTTTTTTCTTTTCGCTCTGGGTTGCAGCCTCCCAACTGCTTCCTCCCTCTCTAGTTAAATGACGAATTTGGAGTTTTTGCTCTGAAGTCCAATGAAACACTTACAACACTGTCACCAACCTGGCCCGCGAGTTCATCTTGAAAATCAAAGCTCCTGTAACACATGCATTTTGCGAAATTCAGTGCCAGCAGCAAAGCACTGGCTCCAGATATGGTTTGCAAATTTATCCAACCTCCTGTCCCAACAGGTGACTGCTGCTCACAGATAACACCCACAGTGGCTCATTTTCCTGTTGCATTTCAAGGCCGATGTTTCAGTGAATGCCACACATCTCTAAAGCCCCTGATGCCAGGGGAATACAAACCAGAGGTATGGCTCCTAAGGCTGGTAGAGAGGGAGGGAAAATGGGATGAAAATACATCTATGCACAGTACAGGAGGAGCAGGTTAGAGCCTGTGCCTTGCCCGTAAGCCTGAAAGCAACTAGTAAGGAGAGGGAAACAATTTTGACCTACCTACAGCCTCAGCAAAAAGGTTTGTGGGTACACTGTACACAGTGAGGGAGCAGGAGCTTTAGAAGCACCCGGCAAAACTGGAGCTGCACAACTACCCATAACTTATCCACAAACTGGCAAAGGTGCCTGGCAGAGAAGAAGCTTGAGATCTGTGTGAACAAGGAACCTCAGACATCTCTTTTTTGCACAGGACACAGGCATTGAGGAAGCAGAGGTGCCGAGGAGCACTTCTACTGGGATCATACATGGAAGGTGAAGGCTGGAGTGTAAAGCGAGGCAGCAATGAGGGCTCTTTGAATGGTACATCTGGCCACTAATGGGATATAAAACCTTAACAGCAGGTCTCACACTCCTTTTGAGCAGACATGGTACATTTTTTCTGCTGGCACTGTGGGCTGTTCAGTGCTTGGCTTAATGACCACTGGTGAGTGGCAGCTCATTCCCTCGGCAGGATTATTTTCCTGAACATTTGCACTGATTTCTTCAAGTGGCAGCAGCCAGGCTCCCTGGGTATTGCCTGTAGCTCCCATGCCACCTACAAATGTTAGAGCACATCCACCTTTCCCAGCACTTGGCCCTTCACACAACGTTGTCAACACTACCACCCTTACCAGATGCACAGTCGTGGGCTAAGCCTTCAATAGCAGCAGTTTATCAGCTCCTCAGTATTTTTCCTGACTTTGGCAGCTCAGGTTTGCCTTTCAAGGTGATATCCACCTCTGAGACTGGGTTTCTGGAGACATGCCAGATGTTTGGTGGGGCTCACAAGGTATGGTACGCTCCTGCACCCCTGCTCAGTTGCTGTGCAGCACCTACTTCCAGCAAAGGTTCTCACCAGAGGGCAGAAGGCAGGCAGCCAGGACCAGACACCCCGGGCCATGGGGATGCCCTGCAGCTCGCCCTGCAGGCTGGCTAGCCTCATAGAGCAGTTTGTAAAAGCAGCTTTACCCCCTCTGTCAGAGGGGTGTCCAGCCCTACGGCTCACCTCTGATAGTGGCCAAAGCAGGTGCCAAGGGAAGAGCACACAAACGGGGTGCGAGCAGTGAGATACTGCCCGGAATGCGCTCTCGGCCACAGCTCTCTGAAATCAAGATACCCCCTGAGCCGTAAGTGATATATATGCAGGAGACACCACTGATGCATGCAGAGGGGAGGAGAGATCTACTCCACTTTCAGAAACCAAGTCCCTGTTGCCAGCAAACAGGAGCGATGAACTGGGACAGCAGCAGGCTCTCCATCAGGCTCTGCAGCTCAGGCATCAGGACAGGTAGGTGGGCCAATTACATGCTTTAAGATGAACTGGGATGAAGGCCGACGTCAGCCTGCTTTGAGAGCAAGTGGAAAGAGAAAGCGTGACAGAGCACACAAGGCTTGCTAGCACACTCTTGCCACTTTGCCCCCCAGCAACTGCAACTGCTGCAGCCTGGGAAGGGCAAGTAAAGCAAGCTGCACTGAAGTGGTGTAACACAGTAGGACGCAGAGGCCAAAGGCCACGACAGCACCCTCCTGGGGTCTCCGCAAGGAAAGAGCTAGGGCCAGGGCCACCAAATGCCTGCTGTGTATCAGATCCCCCAGCTGAGCTATACAAGGTGGTGCGCAGCACAACAGCCCTGGTGCTGACCAGCAAGCCTCTCCTTGCCACGAGAGGGATGTTTTGGCTCCCCAGCATCCTGGCTGACAGCAGCTTGCTACCAATAGCACACGTCTGCCCCGCTGCTGGGGCCAGAGAAGACTTCTGTTACTGCCAGTTGCAGTAGGTTTGACTCATCCCAATTCCCAGATGAAATTCCCAAAGGAAATCCCAAAGCATGAGGGATAGGAAGACAAAACTCCCCAGGTTGCTACATCCCTTCATTTCCTGTAAAGCATTTCACAGCATATGGCTCTGCCTGCCTTAGGAAATCCAGCCTGTTTTCCCATGTTACTATTCCTGGTCCCCTCCATCATCCCACCTCCTTCCAAGTGTGTCTAGACAGACCAAACCCAAGGCCAAAGCTCAGACATTATGGAGGACCAGCTGACACTCTTGTCACCATCCCTGGAGGTATTTAAAAGACATGTGGAGGAGGCGCTTCGGGACATGGTTTAGTGGTGGACTTGTCAGGGTTAGGTTTATGGTTGGACTTGATGATCTTAAAGGTCTTTTCCAACCTACATGATTCTATGATTCTTCTTTTTGTCTCTGAGGGTTATAACAGCAAAGGAATGTAAAGCCCGTGCTGAGAAGGGGTTCATTCTCCCCACAGAAGCAAGTTGGCCGCACTACGCGGGAGGAGTACAGAGGGCAATGGCATGCTGGGAACAGCAAAGAGTGCCAATGTCGGCAGCGTATACATTACCAAGAGCAAGACGGCATCCTCAGTCAGGACAAATGGGAGGCAAAGGGAAGAAAACAGTGTCCTGCAAGTAGATACGTCCACCTTTCCTTGTCTTCATGGCTGGCTGCCTGCAGCTGCCCAGAGTCGTCCTCGCAGCCTTGTGTCCTGGCTAGCACATGCTCCCTAAGATAGCCATTCAAGACAGACTGCAGCCTCTTTTCAAAGAGGCTAGTGCAGGCCCTGCCAGTGCAGCATATTCAATGGGATCTCAGCACCACTGTACTGAATTGGAGCACCTATTTTTTTCATTTTTCCTGTCCTCACAGGAGAGAAAGCCCACCCCAACAGCCCCCACTGTTCTCATCTGACTGGGAAGTCCATTCTTAATTACATGAAGCGACACCATCTCACCACGCATGTACATTTATCAGGCATGCCCTGCTCCGATCAGCCCTTGGAAGAGTGCCTAACTCTTTAATCTCTGGGCAGATGACCTCAGAACAGCTCTGGTTTGGTCAGTGACTTGCCCTTGAGCTTGTTGCACCCAGCTGCTCTGTTAAACACACCCAGAAGCGGCTTTTCCACTGTAGGGAACATGCACAGGTCTGTCCAGGAGCTCTGACTGCCACCCAGAGGCCTCCTGGGAACAGCCTGCTCTCCCATCACAAGCTCTTAGCACTCCTCTGTGTTCAGATATATATTTCATATTATTCCAATACCACTGAGACGGCACAGTCACTCACAACAGATGCACGGGAAAGAGCAGCTCACACCCCAAAGAGATACAACAGTTAGAACAAGGCATAGCAGACATACCATGCTGGGTCAAATGCACCTACAAGATAAGGAGGCTCAGAGAAGAGACAAGAACATCGACAGACCGTGTGCATGTCTCAGCCAGCAAGCAGTAGCTACTAGTGACCACCCACATCAGCTGTCAGAGCTGCTTACTACACTACAGGCTTGGGGACGAGTGGCTGGAAAGCTGCCCGGCGGAAAAGGACCTGGGGGTGCTGGTCGACAGGCGGCTGACTAGAAGACAGCAGTGTGCCCAGGTGGCCAAGAAGGCCAATGGCGTCCTGGCTTGTAGCAGAAACAGGGTGGCCAGCGGGAGTAGGGCAGTGGTTGTGCCTTTATTCTCGGCACTGGTGAGGCCACACCTCGAATCCTGTGTTCAGTTTTGGGCCCCTCACTGTGAGAAAGACATGGAGGTGCTGGAGCGTGCCCAGAGAAGGGCGACGGAGCTGGTGAGGGGTCTGGAGCACAAGTCTGATGAGGAGCAGCTGAGGGAGCTGGGGTTGTTCAGTCTGGAGAAGAGGAGGCTGAGGGGAGACCTTATCGCTCTCTATAACTACCTGAAAGGGGGTTGTGGTGAGGTGGGTGTTGGTCTCTTCTCCCATGTAACTAGCAATAGAACGAGAGGAAACGGCCTCAAGTTGCGCCAGGGGAGGTTTAGTTTGGATATTAAGAAAAATGTCTTCACGGAGAGAGTGGTGAAGCACTGGAAGAGGCTGCCCAGGGAGGTGGTGGAGTCACCATCCCTGGAGGTGTTCAAGGAACGTGTGGATGTGGCACTGCGGAACATGGTTTAGTGGGCATGGTGGTGTTGGGTTGATGGTTGGACTTGATGATCTTACAGGTCTTTTCCAACCTTATTGATTCTGTGGTTCTATGTGAAAGCAGCCAGGTGCAAGGGAGGATCAAGCACAGCCTGGCAATGGATTCACTGATTTTGTCTGGAAGACATAAGATTCACTCAGCATTACAGAAAAGGTCTGTTGGATTTATCTAGGAGAATATAAAATTCTTTCTAAATACCTGACATGATGTGCAAAATCATTCTCTTCCCTAGGGCTTTCAAAACTGGTATCTGATAGCTGTAGCCAAACTGTAGCCACAACTGTTCTTGGACCAGCCACTATGTTTCCTTCACAGGTTTTTAACAGGTTATGCTTTTGAAACATCCTTGTTAAAAAGAAATCAGCCGAGATGCATTATTGAGTGTACATCAGCCCTAAACACAGGGAGTCACATGAGAAGAGGCAGATAGACCAGCAGCGGTGCTGTGCTCAGGGTACACAGTACTTTTCTTCCTCAAAAAGCTACATCTACTAGAGGCTTTCAGCTGCTTTTGTGCTCCCAGAACGTTAACAAGCACCGTGTACGTGGAAGATCGGAACTACTCATAACACTGCATTTCAAATGAAAGAATGGCTGTTCAGGACAACAGCTAACATCAAGATCCCTCTGCTTGTTTGCTGCCCATGGCATAGCGAGGAAGGGTGGGCTGTTGCAAGCAGCAGGGCACGGCTGCTTGGATGCACGGCTTCTTCAGTGCCGTTGCAGAGGTCACAGCATCCCAAATCAGGACAGAGCAAGCCTGGCTGCAACAGAAAAACAGCGCTCTCGCACAAATGCTCGGCCAAGGCCACACACCAAATCAGGGAGTGTTCCCTGCTCTCACCATCCCCACTAAGCGCAGACAGCAGTGACATTCTCAACCCAGTGAAGCTGCCCAGGATTCCCACTGATCAGGCCTGATGGCTCCAGAGCACGTGTGCTTTCCTTCTCAAGGCTGCTGAGCCGTCCTCTGAGGTTTGGAGGCGTCTCATCACATGGGCAAGCGTATGCCAGCATCTCTCCATGCAAATTGCTTCTAACCAAGACAGATGCTGCTTTCTCAGACCAATGCAAATGCCATAGTGGAGACAAGTCAAAGATAGGCCTATACGATTAAATTCTCCCTTCCTATTCCCAGGCAGATTTCTCTAAGTACAACTGTCCTTTGTAGGCTCCGTAGCTACAGACAGCTCCGCAGTTTTGGACTCAGCAATACAGGCAGCCTTGAAAAGAAGTGGACCACTCTGCCCTACTGGCTGTTTGTGTTGTGGACTTGTGTCTAGGACACAAGTGCTTGCTGCTATGCTTCACTTCCAGCATGGCTCAACGTGGGACACCGTACACAGCAGACAAAGAGACAGCTAAAGTCAATATATAACCTGCATGCCACCTCTTGACCTGAGGACTGCTTCCTCCTGAGAAATGCCTCCTCCTGACCCATCGCTGCTGTGGACTGAAAGCTCCCACATGCTTTGCCAGCCTGGAGAGCAAATCACACACAAGACAGGCATCCTTCCTACCCTGATCTCAGGGGTCATTCCTGCCAATGTGGCTTGCAGCCGGCGCAGAACCTGGGCAACAGGAAAGAGACCACTACAGCCTGTCAGCATTGGCGGGGCAATTCCTACCCCTCCTTCCTAGCAAATCTCCTTTCTCCAGACAGAATTCAATATAGAGCCCTGCTCAGCAGACCGTATGAATTAGCAGAGACTGAACCTACCAGTACGTTGAGTTAAGGCAGGTACCACTGTTCACTGAGGCAAGCTACAGCCTTCTGCACATCCAGATTTCCTCTGTGCTATTAAACACTTTCTTCCTGAGCCAAGCCACTCCAGGGAAAAGCTGCTCCATCTCTGATGGCACTGGCACAGCCCTGGAACCAGCACAGCTACTACTGGTAGTGTTTTATCACAGCTTCATGCCTTCGAAATTTGAACTGACACATTTTGCTGCTCATGAGGCTTCCCTGCACCCTCCTTATACCCAGTGATGTGGTTTTTAAACTTCTCTCCTTCTACTCTTCCATAAACACTAAATGAAGTTGCCCAACAAGTTCCAAAGCTACGAGGAAAGACTAAAATACTCTTGGGAACTGCATGTTTCCCAATAAAATTCTTTTCCTCCTAACATTTAATCTGATTCAAGTCAGATACAAACCTGGCACCTCATAATGGCATTTTACAGTCTGGTCATGCTGCTCTGTGCTAGAAAAAGTCAGCAATAGAAAAATACCATACCGAAGCATCATGGCCTAGTATTATCATCCCCAGGATCTGCACAGGCTGGAACACTGCTATCTTAACAAGGTTGTTGTGCTGTCTTCCCAGATGTATTCAGACTCTGTTCACAGCTTTCCCCACTAGTTTTGATTTAAATCTTTTCCTTTTAACCAGTTTGTAATTTGGTACCCACCTGTACCTTCAGAGTGCAGCGCTGCTGAAAGCACTGCTTTTCACCCACCACCCCAGACCTCTGGGTCTCTGTGGACTACTTCCCAGACGGAAGCAAAAGGGGTCCAGGCTGACTAAAAGTGAGCTTAAATTTTCTGCATGGAGTTTCCGAACAGGTTTTTAACCTCTCTGATATCCAGGTCTCTTAACCCACTGATCTAGACCAGTGAGGCCACTGTGCTGACCACAGACGAAGCAAGGACCCTTGTCTGAAAAGTGGGGGAGCTATGAAAGGACAGTTGTTAAAATCATGGGAGAACAATCACTCTGTGCATTCAGTGTCAAAAGCAAGATCAGCGAGTGGAATGGAAACCTTGAGATCTGCCTAGAAAGACCCTGTTAGTCACTCCAACCTGTCACTGTCACAGACATACCAGAGCTATCTCACACACCACATGGCAAGGAGCTGCAGCTTACCTGGTGCTACAGAGCAGCTTTCCTTTTAGCACAGAGATGCCTGCAAACACTCTAGTGTGCACTGCTTCTCCTTGTCAGTCAGCTTCAGAAATAGCCCCTCCTGGCAGAGACGTCCATCTTGTCACACCACTGCAATCCAAAGCTGCTGGGCTGTTTCTACCCAACCACGCATGCTTTTCTGAGGCAGAGATGCCACACAACCCATGCAGCTGGAGTGGAAGTGAGGAGGCTGCACGCATTGGTTCACGCTAGATCCCTAGCTGAGGGGTACGATGGTATTTACCAGAAAACCCCAGGAACAGAATAATGCCTCGTGCTCAGGTCCACCCCTGTAACATCAGGCTCCCTGGGAGCAGGCGTCGAGAAGCGTGGACTGTCTGCCCTGCAAAAGTAGAGGAGCTGTGCCCAGGGAGCAGCCTGAGCTCCAGCGGGCTGGAGCAAAGGCAGTTTCCCCTTGAGGACCTCTCCAGGCAAAGCACGCAGGCAGCTGCTGCCTGCAGTCATTCATGCTCACTGGCACAGCAAGATTCCCCAGCAGGCTGCCAGGCTGCCTGGCAGGCGCAGTCCCTGCTCTCAGAGGTGCTGCAGCTTGGGCTCAGCAGCGTCAGACAGTTACTCACTGGCTGACAGGGCCCTGGGGGCTCTTGCAAGCAGCACACAGATTAAGCAGATGACACGCCATGTACCTGGAGCTGCTCACTTCCAGCCACTGTCCCAGTGCAACAGGACACTCTTTCCAAGTGTATTGGGTTTGCCTGGCAAGGTTATGGTAGCAGGGGGAGCTACAAGGGTGGCTTCTGTGAGAAGCTGCTAGAAGCTTCCCCTATGTCCGATAGAGCCAATGCCAGCCGGCTCCAAGATGGACCCGCCGCTGGCCAAAGCTGAGCCCGTCAGCAACAGTGGTAGCGCCTCTGGGATAACAGATTTAAGAAGGGGAAAAAACAACTGCGCAAGGGCAACCGGGGAAGAGAGGACTGAGAATATGTGAGAGAAACAACTCTGCAGACACCAAGGTTAGTGAAGGAGGGAGAGGAGGTCCTCCAGGCGCCGGAGCAGAGGCTCCCCAGCAGCCCATGGTGCAGACCATGGTGAGGCAGGCTGTGCCCTGCACCCATGGAGGTCCACGGTGGAGCAGATATCCACCCGCAGCCCGTGGAGGACCCCATGCAGGAGCAGGTGGATGCCTGAAGGAGGCTGTGACCCTGTGGGAAGCCTGCACTGGAGCAGGCTCCTGGCAGAACCCGTGGCCCCACGGAGAGAGGAGCCCACGCTGGAGCAGGTTTGCTGGCAGGGCTTGTGACCTCGCGGGGGACCCGCGCTGGAGCAGTCTGTTCCTGAAGGATGAACCCCATGAAAGGACCCATGTTGGAGCAGTTCCTGAAGAACTGCAGCCCATGGGGAGGACCCATGTTGGAGAAGTTCGTGGAACACTGTCTCCCATGGGAGGGACCCCTCACTGGAGCAGGGGAAGGGTGAGAGGAGGAAGGAGTGGCAGAAACGTGTGATGAACTGATTGCAACCCCCATCCCCCTGCGCCGCTCGGGGGGAGGAGGTAGAGAAATCGGGAGTGAAGTTGAGCCTGGGAAGAAGGGAGGGGTGGGAGGAAGGTGTTTTTAAGATTTGGTTTTATTTCTCATTATCCTACTCTGATTTGATTGGTAATAAATTAAACTATTTTCCCCAAGTCGAGTCTGTTTTGCCTCTGACAGTAATTGGTGAGAGATCTCCCTGTCCTTATCTCGACCCATGAGCCTTTTGTTATATTTTTGTCTCCCCCGTCCAGCTGAGGAAGGGGAGTGACAGAGCGGCTTTGGTGGGCATCTGATCCTCGGCTTTTAGTTAAGTTTGCTCCTGTGATGTTGTTGTCCCTTTACTTTTGTCCTTCTCTTAAAAATTATAACTAGCTAGAAGGGTCAACCCACCGCACCAAGGATCACTGTGCCCATCCAGCATCTCAGCAAGCTGCAAGGAGAGCCAGGAGCTATCATGACAGATATTTCATCTAGCAAAAGGATCCGTGAATAACTTGGTGTGCCTCCTTACCCCATCCTGTATTACAGCCACACCGGGCACATGCAGCCATCCAAAGACACCTTGGCTAAGACAATATGAATTCGTAACATACATGAAAAATTCAATGCCCTGCCAACCACTTATTTAAAGCACATTTTTGTAGTGCTCACCGGAGCACCAGAGTGCCTATCGGAGAACTCGGGAAATAGAGGGACAGGTGATTTATCGTACAATCCTTCCCACAAACCTGTGGGAATCTGTGGCTGAAGTGAAGGACTTCCTGCACGATAGGTGCACACAAAGCCACCTGGTGCAACAGAGGCACTCCTTTATGCCCGTTATCTGGGCATGTGTTGGTGAAGTCAAACCTGTATGTTCAGATGCAGTGTCCTTGTTTTCTTTCTAAGTACTCTGAATTTTATACAGGAGGTCGTTAACCCGTTTCTGAAATGAGTCATCCCCAGGACTTCTACACGGCCAGTTAGAAAAACGTATGCCAGTGCACATACCTTGGGATTGGCCCACAGGCAGCTCTACACCAGCCAACCGAAGCAGAAGAAACAAAAATGTGGCTTTTTTGGTTCACTGATCAAACTGTAAAAGGAGCCTACAAAAGAAATAAAAGCTAGTTCCAGCCCAGAATAATACTGAAAAGTTCTGAAAACAGCCATGAGGCGACACCTCTGAATCTGACTCTATCTAACACGGAGGAAGTGGTTAAGAAGGGCAGGCAATAAGACTGCAAGTGACAGTGAAATTCTAGCTAGTTATAATTTTTAAGAGAAGGACAAAAGTAAAGGGACAATAACATCACAGGAGCAAACTTAACTAAAAGCCGAGGATCTGGGCATACCAATCGGGTACCACGCAAAGGAAAAACCTAGTTCAGAAATACGCAGAAACAAGAACAAAACCCAAGCCCAGCGAAGCCAAGGCCCCCAAAGCATTCATCAGCTTGTTAGTAGCATGTTATATTCACTGGTGCTCAGTTTGCAGCTATAAATAGGCTGCCAGTTCAAAGGAGAGGTGAATCCCTTCCTCTGGATAATCACATATGGAGACAGAGGAAGCTGTTCCCCCAGGGATGCTGAAGAGCACTGCTACCTAGGTACAAAAGCACAGCATGTTTTGTTAGCACGATTCCTTGGGTGCAATTGCCCTACCTTTCCCTTGTGTAAGATATAAAAAATCGATCAGATTCTACATCAGAGCATCACCATTGCTCCTTATCATAAGTGGCAGGTGGCAGGATCAGCCCAGATGTGGTGGAGGGGATGGAGGCACAGAGGCTGAGTTGAGGGGAGACACACGTCCACAATACCTGGAGGCTCAGCAACTATCCAGAATCCTGGAAGCTGCATAGACCATCTGACATGCTCAGAGCACCTAGCCTCACAAACACAAGCCGTATCTCCAGCAGTGGCAGGGCCAGGGACGCCCAGCCCAACAGCAGCAGTCCTGCCTGCTACCAGGCAGAAGATGCTCAGAGCTGCTCTCTGGACCAACCTGACACAGGAGAAGCAGTTCCACCACCGCCACTGCAGATATAGCACGCTTCCCCTCAACGCCTGCACTAGAGCAGCAGCCCAGCATCTCCAGGATTCCCGTATTCAGCCCAGCATGTCCTACAGTAGATCAAAAAGCTGGGCCTCATCAGCTCCCCACCAAGCAGCACTCACAGCCAACACAGCATGCCCCAGAGCCATGTCATGACACAGGGAAGTCCCACCCAATCTTAAGTGAATCTCTCATCCACTGCAACCCTGGCAATGCTGTCCGGAAGAACCATTTTGCAGCATCACCGGGGCTGGCTCCAGCATCAAGTGCACTGACACATAGAGGGAACAGGAGTACAGTTTGGTCCTGTCCACAGAAGCAAATACCACCGAGGTCCTCTGATGTCACCTAAAGATGCTGGTTTAAAGGGAATAACCAGTTGTGATGAGCAATTCCACACAGAACAATGTCGGTCTTCACAGACCTGGAGTGCAGCCAACCCTGCTTTGTACAAGGGGCAAAGACAGTCCAGGAACTGAACTAGCGAGGGGGAGAATTTAAAATAGGTTTGTACACTGAAAGAAGGAAGAAGGTCTGGAGGTCTCCCTTTCAAGGCATCAGCCATTGATGGAGGATGCTTTTGCTTTAGAAAGTCTAAAGAGCATTGCTACTCAACCAGAGAGGAAATCACAGCAGTGCTTTTCAGTGGAAAGGCAGAGGCGCTTACTGGGGTCCACAACCAGCTACTGCACTCCTTGCCAGAACTTCTCTGCCAACACCCACCTGAGGCTGAACAGTGCTATTTCAAACTGCCACAGTAGGTTCAGCTGCACCCACTGCACGCTATCTATAAGTGGCTTCTACCTGGTGAAGGGTATATGCCAAGCCTGCACTAGTTTAAGATTTTTAACATGGCAAATTCAAATACAGCTTTACAAGAATAATCCCTGCTTAAAATCAGCATGTAATTAGAGAAGCATGTACAGGTCAGTTAAAATTGGACCCCACTGAAGTTATTCCTGCCCTCATCAAGAATATATACAACCCTATCATCCTTCCCATTGCAACAGCCAAAGCATGCGCAGCACAGGGCCAAGTCATGTCTTAGCTGTGGGACGTGTTGCTTAGTTGCTTAGAAGCAACTAACTCTCCAGCACTGTCACGAGGCACAAGGTGATCTGATCATACCCTAGTCAAAAGTGAATCCTCTCCATGTAGAAATCAGCCTTGTTCAGCGCGGGGTTTTTGTGAGCTTTTTCTGAAACTTCTTTGTTTCATCTGCACGCAATCGTACCTAATTATGCCACATATCCCAAGTGATCCAACTCAGGTTCAGTGTCAAAGGGGCTACTAGGCGGCATCGATCCATGGTCTGTGTCATCAGAGGAGATGAAAGGTGACAGCAAGGACAGGATGGGAACAAACAAACAGCACAATCAAAGGAAGGAAGAAGGTTCACATCAGAAGAAAAGGCAAAAGCATCTTGCAAGAGCAGGACCACTGGAGGCAAAAACTGCCACTTCTGGGGAAGCCAAGAATGAACGGAAGTCAGATAGCAAGTCCTGGCAGCACAGCACCTGCCCTTGAAAATCACCTTCCCAGGACCTGCAGTTCACAGGGCACAGTCCTCCAGGTCAGGATTTTACAACTGGACGTCGCTAATAAAATACACAGTCCTGCTCAGACCCCAGACCAGATTCGTCAGTCACGGATGCACAACTAATACTTTTCAGGTGGGTGTGCTTTTGGGGACCACACAACAGTGGGTATTCATCTGGGCTGAGAACCTCCATCCTACAGCAATCCTGTGTCTCCCTTCAGATTTCACTACACTTGAGCCTCAGCGCAGCACAAATGTTTGCAAGAAGCTCTTTATTTCATTTCCTCTGTAACGGCCTTCCTCCAAAGCAGATGTGCAGATAAAAGCCAAGCCAGCCTTTCTTAGAATGGACACAAAAGTTGAGGTATTCTATTCAAATCTTTTAGAAAAGAGAAATACACCTAAAAAGTACATTGAAATTTTAACAATCATCCTACTATACAGCTAATAAAAACTATTTTCTGTGAACTTAAAAGAAGTTTTTGCAGTAGAAAGGCTTCATAGCTTTAAAGAACTCAGAGTGAGCACAGGGAACTCAGCAGACTTACATATGGAACCAGAGTTAGCTGAGTGCTAGCCCCAGCCTTGACAGCCACTTCCTGCCCTGGGCACCCAGAGAGAATACCGTGAGCAAACAGAAATGAAACCCTTTGGTTCATTGGCAAGTTGCAGAGTTGAGAAACCCAACTGGAAGCTTGAAAAAGCAGATTTTCCTCTTTGAACCTCCAAGCAAAAGGGGAGAGTGTATACAATAAGATCTCCTAGCTCCAGACTCTTGGAGGGCATTGAATAAAATCCATTGGTTTCTGACTACTCAGGAATAATAATCCTCCATCCAATTAACTGGGCTTTCTATACAAAACAAGTTTAGATGAATGTTCTTATAATTCAGTACATCTAAAGTAGTTTTAGTGAGTTAATTTTAAGGGACTGACTTCGGAGATGTTAACTGAATTTTCATTTCCATACAAAAGCAGATTAATTACTTGTGAATTTTCAATCTAGTAAACATGAAGTGAGTCACTCTCTCACTTTTAAAAAAGAAAGCTAGAAACGAATATGCTGAATAACCCTGTAATTTTTATATGGCTCCGGGAGGAAAGACTGCAGGGAGTTCGCATGTGACTGGGTACACTTTACCTTGGTGATCATCCTGAGCCCATGCTGCTGTCAACAGCTATGCTATAGGTAAGTGGTAAAGGACTTTCCAGAGACAGATTACTGACTTCAATCTGCTTCTGTGAGAAGGTACATAAAGCTTTTTCCATGTAGATGAGATGCTCCAGAATGTAAGAAACCAGAAGCAAGGCTGCAGCAGAGCCCCGGGGAGTCTGCTAGCAGTAGCAGCAGCATTACTATTAGCATTTGCTACTCCGGCTCTGACCCATTTTGAAGAAAGGAAGTTTATGTTGTCTGACAGCCTTGCATTTTTCTTTCTCTTTCTTTTCGTTTCGTTTCTCTTCTCACCACCAAAAGGGACAAGGGATCCAACTATTGTCCAAGCCTCTGAGGACTCCTATTAGCAGCATACAGATCTTGAGCTCTGTCAAAGAGCCTTGAGGTCCATTGCATTTGCACTGGCAGAAGTCACAGATGAGTGCATGTTGCCAAAAGTAATTAACATGAAGATGCATTGATCTTCTTGTGCCTAAACAAGATTCTCCTCATCGGCCCAATTTTTTTAGCATAAGTCCTAGTGAGTTTTCTGAAGCAAACCTCTCTCCCTGAGACATGCCTTTATGATATGAACTGGTGAGGCACTTCCATCTTGAAATTTATGCCCCCACCTGAGTCTGGCATTTTAAGACACCCACATTTAGTGCTTTTGATCTAGATTTGGACTTCAGTCCCAAAGCACTGGCAGAGCAGGAGACTGAGGTTGTCTTCTTGGCACATATTACTCACATATTCAAAGACTGGTTACTGGGCTAAGAATTGGCAGCACGAGAAACTCTTGCTCGCACCACCCAAAATCAATTCTATACATGGAGAATGGCATAAAGCCATCAATGTTCATGAAAACCTGACCTGCCTCACTAACATAAACCAAACTGGCTTTTCCCTTTTGGAAGCAGAGCAGCACCTACTGGAAGCGGCAACATTGAATAAATTTCTTTCACATTTGAGGCAGCTAGAAAACTCAGCACCCACTTGGCTACCAGCTATGCACATTTGCAAAGAGGAAGAGACAGGTTAGACCCACCTAAATGCTGGTTGCCCTCAGCAATGCAAGGGCAGGTCTACCTACTACAACAGAAGAGGCTGCTGGTGTTCACAAGGTTTCTCCTCTGTCCAGCCTTATGCACACACTGTTATAAGTACATTCATTCTTAAAAGGAAAGCATTTTTGTTGTACCGTGGTCAAACAGGAGCCCTGGGTACAGTACATGCTTATAGCAGGACACACCGCTGCCCTCCAAGACTTGTCAGTCCATACCCTGCAAGTCCAGAAGGCTATTAAAAAGCCCATCTCCAAGGTAGCAAAGCCTCAGACACACAAGAGCTACCATGCCACACTTCCCAATGTTTTCTGCAGGCTACAAGTCACTGCACCAGCCAGTGGTACAGGATAAGTCCCTCCTTGTCCATGTCCGCACTTCGCTTCCTGCTGCGGCAAGCTCAGGCAAGTGCATCCTGCAAGTTGCTGCTTTGCGTAGCAATGCACAAATACAGCCCATGCAAACGCAAGCGTGCCCACGGCCGAGCTCCACTCTTTGCCTGCCTTTACCAGACTGCGAGCAATGTATGTCCAAAGACCCTTTACCAGGCACTGCCCTGTCTCCAGCACACGATACACAGCCATGAAAACGAGACAGGAAGGGTGGCCAACTTGCTGCGAACCACTCCCACCGCGGGCTGGCCTGGGATGTGCAGTTGCTGAGGCAAAGCAGATCCGGGCGCAGTGGCAAAAGTTCCTCCCACCAGAGCACTCATCTGACGGGAGTCCTGCAGCAGCAGTTGTGCATCTTTGAAGACCTCTCAGGTAAGAGGAAAGAGACCCATTCAGAGCAGGCTCACAACACTCTTGTTGGGAGAATGAGGGGTGCAAACAAGAGCTACTCAAGCCAGCCAGGTTGCCAGAAGTTAGCCAGTAATGCTCAGCTCCCCTCGAGCCTGGTCTGAACCAAACCTAGCATTTCTTTGGGTGACCAAATTTCCCTTCCACTGATGCAGTGGAAGACAAGCAACAGCAATCCTTCCACACACACACCACCCCCCGGCTCTTCCCCTCCAGATAAAAAGCAACTAGCCAAAACACCGCTGTTTGTACTCATCTCTTAATTTTTGCTACTATAATGGATCACTAGAGCTTGGACGATTCAGCTCATCCTCCCATCCCACCGCACAACTTAGCAAAGCTGCTGGTCACTCAGTCACACCTCCTCAATACCCCGCAGCACTGCTCCTTGTTTCGGGAGAGAAAGCAGGGCGCAAAAAGGGAAAGTGAGATGCCCAAGATCATAGAGAAGTTGGACCCAAAGGTCCCCCTTTGGACTTGAACCTCAGGTCACCAGATGCCACTCTAGCAGGAACTGGTATTTTTATAGAAGCCTTTATGATTTACATTCATGCCACTTCAATAAAAACAGATGGAGGTGGATTGTGTTGGGCTCATGTTGCCTTCATCAAATCCCCTTTTCTCCCTCCAGACATTTCTGACAGGCAGATTTCCCTGACCTACTTTTCCAGAAGAAAAGAAGTTTCAGCTACTTCCCCTGAATTGCAATGAGCTTCCGCAAGCCAGCAAGCAGCTCCTCAAGAGCAGGGGAGTGAGCAGCCAGCACTTCCCAGGAGAAACAGCCACACGGTGAGAGAACCAGAAGCCCCCAAGCCCTGCCATCAATACAAGCCCACCCAAACATCCATGTACACTGCAGCGCAAAGACACGGGCTAGCAACACTTGATGCAAGCTGGACTCTGTGCGTGAACAGATATCTACGTCTCCCTGTGCAAAGTTTAAATACATTCTGTTTCTGCACATCTCCATATACACAGAGGTCGGAGAAGGAGAGGCCCAGCAGCAATCACTCTCCCATCTCCATGAGCCCTCTAGCAGATGTTACGATGTTGTCATCCCTTTCCAAATGCTCAGAGTCTCTCTATGAATTGGCTGGATCCTTGCAGAGGCAAAATGCAGGTGAGAGGACTGCCAAGAGGCAACAGCAACCACCTTGGAGTGGAGGTCACCAAGGTAAACTGTGGGTTCACCATTCTACCCTTTCAGTTTTCAGGATCTCATTTCTGAGAGCAGAGATGAACATTTGCAGTGCAAGGGGGTCATCATACAGGCCTGGCAGCCAAAGTAGCTGTGAGAGCAGAGTCTGAAATGTGACCCATTTCAGCACGTGGATTTGCACGCCTCCAGAGCTCCTGCGCAACAAACACAGTGCCAGCTCAGCCCTGGGTGCCCGAGCAGGCACTGCGCATTTCATGGATTAGAGCTGAACTGCAGAATGCTGATGAGTGAGTGCCGTTTTCCCAGTGTCTGGAACAATATGTGTTTTCGGTTCCCAGTTATTTCCTCCTCACTTTCCACTGCACTATGAACTACCACTGCCAGCTTCTTAAGATGGGAGAGTAGAAGGTCTGGCTGGCAGAGCTTACACGTAAACATGACTGAACAGCCAGGGCACTGGGGACATGAGCATAGGTATAGAATAAAATGCTTGCTACTGCACTACTGCATATGACATGAATATAAAAAAACCCACAAAGCTCATCAAAACTTGCAGCTGGTTCAGACCGTTGCCACAGTAGGTTTAATCACTTGTCTCCAGCTGCCAGAGCGCCTCACACAGTGGCTTCTGTCAGAGTCTGATCGGAATGTACTCCTTAAACCATGCTTGATGATTTCCCCGGGATTCAGCGTTCCTCTTTCTAAGGAAAGGGAAGAAGTCTAATATCATCCGGTACTTCACAAAAAGAAACCGGATGAAGGGATGTGCCTATTTAAATACCCGTGCTGATCTCTGGAAAGTTTCAAGGGCTCCAAACCAATATTTTGCCAAGAAGAGACATGTCAGATTCTTAACACTCTCAAGTCAAAAAGAAAAATTAAGATTGAGCCTGAACAGCAAAGCTTCATTCCTGAAGTGCAAACCTAAGCTACATCCAAGTCTTCAGCACAACATCACAAACCCTCCCTAAAAATTTAGGCAGCTAAAGCTCTGCGGAGAGTAAGTATGTGTGAGTGTCTGTGAAGGATGGTCCCTCAGCAGACACTCCCTGGGCTGGAGTTCTTCAGTACTATAGCAATCTTCTCCAGGAAGGAGTATTTCGATTTAGGATTACACTGAGCACGTACCTGAGTGCAGATCCCTCCAGATCTCCACTGGTGAGCTTTCACCATGACAACTGACTACGTATTACTGCTATTTATTCAAACAATTATTTATCCGTGTGAGGACTTTACCCTTTGTTCCACAGCAGCTTCGCTTTTTAAGAAGCTCCTCTGAGAAACCTTGCTGAAGGCCTTTTGGAAATCCAAGTAATATATCAGCTGGGTCTCACAGTTCTTATGCCTCAACAATTCCAAAACATCTGAGAGGCAAGTCTGCTTTTTACAAAAAGGCCCACACACCAACATCGTATCTATCCATGTGCTCCACTACCTCTGTTCTTTAGCTTCTATTAGTGGGCTTGATGCTTACTTACTAGTCTACAGTTTCTCAAATCTCCCTTAAAACCCTCAGAAAGGTGTGGCTTCCCATCAGCCACTCCCAATCTCCTGAGAAAGACACTGGCTGAAGTAAGAGGCTACGTATTGCAGTCAGTAGTCCAGCTATTACGGACTCATATATGTTCAGACTGCTCCTGTGAATCTAGTCCTGGGCTACTTGTTCGGGTTTTTTCCCCGTTTTTTCTGTAAGTTCAAGCTGTAAAAGGCTTTTCCAATGCACCCACTACAGAGAATGGTTCCAGCCAAGGAAGCACCCAAGCTGTTCACCTTCAGAGCCAGAGGGCCATGCTTGCCCTTCTTACGTTCCTTCTGCAAGCATCCTGTCAGTCACAGTCAGGACTCCAGGCTAAGGCAGTTCTAGATCAAAACAATACAACCATATTCATGTTCTTAGCTCCTAAGAACCCTAACCCAAGCAGTGATCATGCAGGTATCCAGATAATGTCACACAGCAGTATACTTACTTGGGGTTTTTTTTCCCATTTTGTTCAAGACTCCGCAGTCTCAAACTACGTTAAAAGAAAGTTCATTGATTCAAGCTATCAAGGCTAAATAAACAGCAGAACTACAGCAAGGCTACATGAGTACCTTTAATCCAGCCTTATTTATTGTTCAAACTTCTCTAACGGTGGTCAGGTATGTCCATTCTTCCTGTATTGAAACACCCCAACCCCTTTTGCAAGAGGAACGTCATCTTCTAAATCAAGTAATACAAAACTATTTAAATAAAAGAATCCTCCATTCTTGGAGCAGAGCTTCTTAATAAATGACTGGCATCCCAGATTCAATTATATGACACTGCCCATGCAGTGTCCAACACTTCTGTGTGAGTCTGAGCTGTTAGTACCACCTTGTCCACCAGAACAAAGACAGCAAAGCCACCGTGCCTTGCAACCAAGGGATGAGAAGGGATGACAAACCAATCTTGACTTGTCACAGTTATTCTCAAGGTTATTCATCCTCAGATGGAAAATCTTTCCCTGAAAACAACTTCAGTCTATGAACTAGCCTGTCACATCAGAATCGACAGGCAAGGAAACAGTCATTGATGCTAAATTAACTGCAGTTACTTTGACTCAAGCCTCCCATTTCTCTAGCCTCAAAGAGAGAGAGAAAGAGCAAACAGCTTGGCAGCCTCTGAAAAGTGTCAGACACACTACTGAACCTATACGGCTCCCAGAAACGTGGGAGGAAGTAAGACTAACACAGAGACTCTTCAGCAGAGAGCTTCCCCAGAACACGCACAGCTACACCAGACTTCCTCTCCTTCCTTCCTCCAAGAAAGCCTCCGGAGCTCCCATAGGCACATTCAGTTGCTGATGTGCAAAGGGACTGTCACGGCACACCACTCTCCGCGGGACAGCTGGATGAGCACAGGGCCATAGCAGGAGAAAGCCATGGTGCTGATGCTGCGGCACTCAGTGCCCTCTGTCATGTCCGTGCTGCCATGCCGGCCTCCACTGTTGTCACTTACAGACATCACATTAAAATCCTAGCAGTCTGATATGGGGGGGGGGGGGGGCACAGGGGGCTGCTCCCTGCAAACAGATTGACACAGCAGAGCCCTTGAACACTGCTCCCCTAGCAACCGAGACAGCAGAGAGAAGGTCTCTTTGCCAGCTTTCTACCTACCAGCTGCCTCCACAATATCTGCACCAGCAGCTGCTTCCCCGGCACACACAGGAGACACCACGGACAACAATGGGAACAGAGCACCTTTTCTGCAGCCATGCAGAGTCGGAGAGTCGGTGCTCTTCCTGAAAATGATGCTTTGAGTTATGTTGTTGGACAACTTTAACTGCCCCGCTGCCAAGTCATGACTGCTTGGCCTGTTTTCCTTTGGTAGACACGTCCTTAATGAAGTATCAGAGCAAGAACAGTCTGCAGATTCACCCTTGGAGGTGATCTTAGGGAAGGACTCACAGATCAGACAATGGTTCAGAATGACCAGAAAATGCACCAATGAGAACCTGCTCCAAAAGACTTCTCAGCTCTTGGATCCACGGCTTCCCTAAAATTACCAGTCATAGAATCACGAAATGATAGAGTCATTTAGGTTGGAAAAGACTGTTAAGATCATCGAGTTCAACCGTAAACCTAACACTCCCAGCTCCACCACGAAACCATGTCCTGAAGCACCTCATCCACAGATCTTTTAAATACCTCCAGGGATGGTGATTCCACCACCTCCCTGGGCAGCCTGTTCCAGTGCCTGACAACCCTTTCCGTGAAGGAGTTTTTCCTAATATTCAATCTAAACCTCCCCTGGTGTAACTTGAGGCCATTTCCTCTTGTCCTATCACTTGTCACTTGGGAGAACAGCCCAGCACCCACCTCCCCACAACCCCCTTTCAGGTAGCTGTAGAGAGCGATGAGGTCTCCCCTCAGCCTCCTCTTCTCCAGCCTAAACAACCCCAGCTCCCTCAGCTGCTCCTCATCAGACTTGTGCTCCAGACCCCTCACCAGCTCCGTCGCCCTTCTCTGGACATGCTCCAGCACCTCCATGTCTTTCTTGTAGTGAGGGGACCAAAACTGCACGCATCATTTGAGGTGCGGCCTCACCAGTGCCGAGAATAAAGGCACAACCACTGCCCTAGTCCTGCTGGCCACACTGTTTCTGCTACAAGCCAGGACGCCATTGGCCTTCTTGGCCACCTGGGCACACTGCTGTCTTCTAGTCAGCCGCCTGTCGACCAGCACCCCCAGGTCCTTTTCCGCCAGGCAGCTTTCCAGCCACTCATCCCCAAGCCTGTAGCCTTGCATGGGGTTGTTGTGACCCAAGCATAGGACTTGGCACTTGGCCTTGTTGAACCTCATACAACTGGCCTCGGCCCATCCATCCAGCCTTGTCAGTAGCTAGCTGCTCAGCCACAAGTGTACCCTCCCCAGTACAAGTTACAGAAGACAGCCAGACTCTAGGGAAGGTTATCCCCAGACCTCTTGAATCACAGTACGATCAACAGCTCTCTCATGCTCGGTCAAAGCAGAATCTCCGCACACTGATGACTGCAATATTTGTCATCAATAAAATGATGTATGACTGTGAGATACTGACTAACCATGTCTTCGTTGTAAGGGCATTTGCAGCTCTTACCATGGACCACTGCTGCTACTCCTCACCAGAGTAATCTATGGTAGACCTCCATGTACACACACAACATGCACAGCCAATGAATGGGCTCTTGGAAAAAAGGCGGATAGGCAGAGTAGAGACAACCATAGGCAGAGTAGAGACAACCAGCTGAGCTCAGCAAAAGGGATGAACTTCCAAGACCTGTTTCCAATGCCCTCTCAAAGCACTGCAGACAGCCTGAAATCTCAGCATCCTCAGATACTTAAAAAGCTGCTGGACAGAGATCCGAAGCGTCAGAAAACTCCCATCTGGGATCTAGCTGCAACTCAGCCAAGAGGTCAGGCACAACCAAACAGGTCAGCATGCTCATGCCCAAGAAGCTTGATGCAGCTCCAGTCTGGAAATTAAATAAAAAATCTTCAGTGGCTGTGAAATGCAGCCACTGTTCCCTTAGTTAATAGAAGTGGCAGGAGATCTCTCCCCAGCGCCACTCACCAGAGTCCTCCCTGGAGAGCCACAACCAGGGCAATACGCTAAGGGTACCTTTGGATCTGCAGTCACTCCTCAGAGGGCACCCACAATACCCACCTTCCATCTAGCACCCTGCTGTTGGTAACCAACTGCTTTCACAGTAGGTCAACAGCATACAAACACTGGACTTGCACAACACTTGACAGCTACAAGCCCAGGTACCACCTGAAGCTCAAGAACACTGTCAAGGTCTCAACATGCTCCTGGGCCTGTAGAAGGCTTTCAGGGTCTGCATCCAAAGGGTGAGCAGTGATAAATCAAAGCAGTAGGTAAGACTGCAGAAGTTAAAAAAAACACATTATCCAAATCAGGAGCCACTGTTCTTAAAATTAGATACAGGGATACTCGCTCAAACCGGAACACTATATCCACAGCAGATGCATCCTCCTCAGCCCTAGTCTAGGTGCTGTTTTCTCAAAGGGATCCCATCAGAACAGTTATTTTTAAGACTCAGATCTTTAACTTAAGCTTTTTGTTAGGCTGCATGGCTATCTGGGCGAGGGTTCAGCCACTCACTGGACCCCATGACCAGTACAGAAATAGCTCAGAGTTATCCTACCACTGACACTTCTGACCTATGATTTCCTGTGCCCCGCTACACACATGCACTCCTCTGGCAAGCAAGAGGCCAACACCGCTCCCATCACATTAGCACAAACCCTCCACTTCCTCCCCTGCATGGCTGGGGACCTCTCTGAGGAGAGCCACTGGTGAGGCCCAGCAGCACAGGACACCCTCCTCCTGAGCCAGGCTATGGCCACACAAAACCCTGATGTTCAACCTCAGAGACCATCTGTCCCAGATCAAGGAGCAAACATGGGCACAGCCAACTGAGACATCAGGAGCAGGCTTCTTGCAGATAGTTTTGACTAACCACAGCTGGCAATGAAATCTCTTTTAAACCTTGCCAGGTGAGCAAAGCAGCCCAAACTCTTCCCCTTTTTTGTGGATGAGCAGAAGATGGACATGCTGCAGTCCCCAAAGCCCACTGCTCCTGAAGGGGCAGTTCCTCCAGCCCTTCTCTGTGCACTGCCGGACAATCCCAAATTTGCACTGTGGCACAGAAGAAGGGAGTCTTGGTCACAGGTGTCTGACTACAGACCTGTGGCCCGGGAATTAGGAGGAAGGCTGGCATACACACTAACGCTTGGGTATTGCATTCTAACGTGAAAAGTAACAAATTTTGAGCATCTAGCTCAAAATTTAAATTAAATCCAAACCAAAGGCAGAGTGAGTACTAAGTTCCTTTTGCAGCAAGACACCAGTCTAGGCTGCTCTGTTCTCTGCAAGCAGCAGGATTTATTACTGGAGCGTGGACTGATGTTTGCAAGCACACAGCAGTGGCAGCCTTCCACAGCTATTACGATCTCCTGCCCGGCACACGTATTCCCCTGCCACTTCCAAGGACAGTCTTCGCAGAGGCCTAATAGGTTACGACCCTTCCTCCAAACGCTGCTGAAACCCTCAGATCCTGCCAAGTTCCTTCACCTGGGTTTGTCTGGAGGTTTAGTGTTACTGGGGACGGTGGCTAATTTTGTCTTGAGGTATTCAAGAGAGTCTATTAAGTTTGCACTGGGTGCCCACAAAGAACTGCCTTGTGCTGCCAGGGAATCCCTTGACTGTGCTCACTGTGGCTCCCTATCATGTTCAGCTGAGAGAAAACAAGCAGAGAGAAGGAAACCAATGCACAGAGCAGTGAGGGATACTAGACAAGTGCCTTACTAGCACAAATTCATGGAGCTGGGGGCTCTCCGGCGGAGAAAACACAGCATTGGTTTGTTACTGCAGAAAAGGCATTAGTAACAAGGCACAGACATAGCAGGATGCAGCTCCACGGGACCTTCCAGAAGCAACATGTTTCAAAGGTGGGTTGGGCAATTTCATTGTCCCAAGTTAGGATTCGGAATTACCTGGTAGGATGGAAACAGCCTGCTCTCAGGGCAAAGCAGAACTGCATCAAAAGCTGACCTGCAACTATGCCCATAGTGTAAACAGTATCCAAAAGCCAGTCACCTGAGGAATGAGAGACAGGACACCAATTACTATCTCCCAGACCCTCCTCAGCCTGACAGTAAACAAACAAACCAACAAATAAATAACTGTTCCAGGAGAGGACTGACTTTATGGCAGCCACCAGCTGCTCCCAGCACTGTAAGCCAGCCTCCCCATCCCAGCACACACACTGCCCCGACACTTCCCACTCAGGATCTGCCACCAAGTTGGCGGGCACACAAGTGCTGGCCCCTGAGGGCTTGCTTTAGGTGCCCCTTGGACTCTGCTCCAGCCCCAGCACAGGCTGCCATGCTCCAGGAAAGGAGGTAGCCAGCAACATTCACATGTCCCTGACGGGCTTGTTTCCAGTTGCAGGAGGGCACAGCACCCAGCTCTGTTAGGGTGGTGCTGCCAGCAGGATTTCAGGATGTGTCAGGCAGAAAGGGAGAACAGAATGCTGACACAAGTCGCCCACACGCATGATACTGGTTCATACAAGCCAATTTCAGAAAGAGTTGAGAAAGTTATTACCATTATTTGTACCTTTGCCTGCTCAATCTTGTTGTCCTAGTTACCAAAGCCCTGGTGACTAAGGCAACCAGCCTTGGCAAGTAAGAGGCAGAACGCAATGAGATGTAACACAATATTTAAGATGACTCCAAAATAGCAAAAGCAGAAACAAGTAACAGCAATTCCGTGCCCTCAGCATCACCCCCTGCCCCTTGGTCTGTTACATTTCTCTTCAAGCCCACAGGAGTTTGGGAATGGACACTCAGGTATGTTTGTGATATACCCAGAAGACAAAGGTGGACTGCAAACCCAACTCAAATGGGCAGGAGCTCCCCCTGCACAGCCCCGCCTCACACAGCAAGTTAACTGTACGGCCGCTAGCATGCACGGTCCTGTGCTCAGACTGAAGATCAGAACTTGTGCTACCATTCAATAAACAGCTCTCCTCTAACCATGTATGGCCTCTGCAGCATCCAGGCTCCATGTTTATAGCGTGCTGGAACATTTCACGCAGGCATTGCAAGGTATCTCCATCTGGGAATTGAATAACATGACACTCCTGTGGTTTCCGAAAGCATTAAAAGCTCTGCAAGAATTCAAGTCCTGATCACATATTTGCTTCTCTGTTATTTTTATCACACACATACAATACCTAGAACACCTCCAGGCTCAAGGCTGTGTAAAGCTAAGTCGAAAGTTACTTTAAGTGAATTGTGTGTCTTGGACGGTATAAACGGAACAGCTACTGCAGTGACCATGTGCCACAAAATGATCAGACACACATGTCCATCTGGCAACAATTTAGTCTCAGAAAAATATCTATATTATAGGAAAGCACACTTAAAACATGCAAGGGGTTGAGGTGATCTGGCACAAATATGGTAGCTGAGGGTAGGGATGCTGATATCAACCTTCCTCCTAGACAAGGATTGACCTGCCACTGTTATGTTGAGGCTATTGAATCCTCAGAAGCTGCAGAAAGACTTTGCAATGCCCATGACCACATTTGGCTCTATCACCTTCATCTGCTAGGTATATGGGATAAAATAGCCTTGTGCATCCCAGCAGGCGTTACACCCGGCTGATTAGCCAAGGCCACTCTAGGAGTTCTACGTCCTTCAGCCCCCGACATGCATCACTGAGAGGTATGATGGGAACTAAAGGGTCAGGTCCAAACACTTTGATGCTTCCAGCTTCCCTAAGCCACCAAGAGGAGCTGATGCTTCTGCTATCCACAGTCCAGCACCTTCAACTCTCAACTCACTTGGATCATGACCCAAGTGCATATTCAACTGCATATAAAGCCCAAAACATAAGCAACTCTTGCTGTTTTGGAACTCCAAGCAGCATTTCACTAAGCTTAGGTTTTTCTCCACAATTGCTGTTAAAGTTCACAGAAACAGAAGAAAACAATGTGCTTTATACTTGAATCAAGATTCATAAAAAGACATCAGTTATGCAGAACCTTTTGGAGTGAAAAATAAAAACTGGAACAGCTTTTGATGAACACTGCATGTTTTGCTTGACCTGAACATTAAGTACACAGTTGTGCTGGGCACCTCACAAGAAACATGAAAACAAGACTGTTATGCTGGGATGGGTGGTCAGATCCTGAAGAGGAGACGAGAAAATTTCAATCCAGATAGGCATATAATACCCCACGATGCATAATAATAAGGTTATGTTTAAAATTAGATTTAAAAGAAACAAAAAGAGACTTCTATCTCTCTCCAACCCTTAATTTCCCTATATTACAGCTGTGTCTACCATTTAATTAAAAAGCTTCTTATCTGTTAGAAAACATCCACATAAAATGGGAAGTTTCATTTTCTCCCTGGTGATTCACGTTGTCACGCTCAAAAAGATATTTACCCAAGGCCTTGTGAGCATCCTCATGAGAAGATGTCGGAGCTTCAGAAGGAAATTTTTGAGTATGTGGAGCCAACAGTGCTGCACGCTGAATTCACAGGAGTGAAGGAGACAGTTCTGCACAGGTTGCACGTTCCAGGGAGGACCTCAGCTAGGAAGCATCAGGTCCTAAATTACCTTGGGAGCTTTAAAAATTCTGCCTTCAAGGGCTTAGCGCAAGGCCCTGTTTGAACTACACTCCGCTCAAACAAACTTCAGAGGAATGAGCTCCCTTGCAGCGAGCACTGTTTTACGAGCCATGTTTCTGTTTAAGTTACCAATATTTTTTCACCTAAAATGAAAACAGCACAAGTTTTCAAATTACTTCCAAAAAGCTTGATTTAAATTGTGGTTTAGCTCACTCTGACCTAAATGCATTTAGGCCCGGGAGACAACAAAACCCTTTAACTATGGCAGGATTAAGCAAGCAAAGGCAGCAGAGAGGTTGCAGAGAGGCAGCGGCTCCCGCTCATCTGCCCAGCTGGAGGGAGGGCAGGCAGGCACGGCGCTGCAGCTCTCTGCGTGCACTCTGGGAAGGCCATGCTCTCTGCCCCTACCCCTTCAGAGGCTGCTTTGCTTGTCCAGCACGCAAACTGCCCCAGGGCCCAGCCTTCGCTCCCCCTCTCAGAAGCGGGACTATAGCGAATAGTGAATAGCGAAGACTATAGTGAATAGCGAAGCTAATTGGGAAGCTGGGACTCTGGGCTGGGGCTTGAGGGAACCTAAGCAGGTTGCCACAGCAACTCTGCAAATCCATGTCACCGGAGACCACCACACTCAGAAAATTCAGACAGCAAAGCCCTTCTAGCACCTGGATGACAGCCAGTTACCCTGATTTCTGGCAACAGGACTGCAAGCCTAAAATCAACCCAGCTCAGTCTTATGAATGGAAGATCTCCAAGGGACACCAGAGCAGCCGGGACATCCGGCACAGGCTCGGGATCCAGCAAACCCAGGCTGTGAAGATACCATAAGGCAGATCCCTGAACCGCCACCGTGATCGACTCCCCAAGTTTTTTTCCATTTGAGGGAACGATGCATTGGAGATCTCTGAAGACTATATACATCGGTTTCAGAGCAGCGTGCATGTTGTGTGCAACACAAACAGCTTGTTCTCTGTTAAAAAGTAGCCTGAGCTGCTTTGGCACAACAGGCAATAAAAACATAAAACTAGACCTACTGAAGTGAGTAGTCCTCAGAACCACTTTGTAAGGGCTGACAATAATTCAGAGCACAGCGGTCTTCCAGCATTTTCCCAAATCCCAGAAATAAAACTGGGCATTTTCCCTTCCTTCTTGTTTACATCATCTCTCAAAGCTTGAACTTAAGTACCTGATACTAAACACCTGGCTTAAGCCTCAGACAACACTACAATCCCTCTGGCTCACAGTATTAGCAACAGTTAGTAGGCTTAATGCAATTGCTCCTGTCAGCCCCTCTGACTGCTTGTAACTGTCACATAGAAAGTACAAATTATTCCAGCAATTCTAGAGATAACCTGAAACACGAGACTCATACACCCTTTGCATTTCTGTCAGCACTGCTTTTGCCTCCCTCTGCAATATCCCAATTTGACAGCAAGTCCAGCCTCACTTTTGGTGATGCTGCGGGATGCAAAAACTCTGCAAATGAATACTTGAAAAAAATAGTAAGCCCCAGACATGCACACATTTCATTGACAGAGGAAACATAAGATATATTCTTATGTTGGCAGGCGAGTTGGAAATAGATGATCTTTAAGGTCCCTTCCAACCTAACCCATTCTATGATTCTGTATGCCTTAAGTCTTCTTGCAAGAAAAGAGATGTAACCCAGCAGTGTGAACAGTTACAGAATATGAAGAAAAAATCCAGAAGATACAAGTGACAACCAAGCTCTAGGACAGAGATCAGGCAAATGACTATGAAAAGCCCCTGCATCGGCTACAGCCACCTCTGCTTCCAGGTTTGGTAGCTACATAAAGCACACGGTCCCTGCCCCCGGCTCTCCATGAACAAGCTCTGCGTGCACACCCTGCGTATGGACCAGCACCCCATCTCTCCAGAGTAATGCTGCTTACTCCTCAAAATGCAGGCTGAGTCAGTCTCCCACAAGCTAGTTTTATTCAAGCATCCTGCACAAGGAAGAGCTGCTCACAGACACTAAAGCACTGGGTTTCAGACTCAAGGTCGATTTCCCCCTGGAAAAAGAAAGGCTTAAAGGAAAGACTCTTCAGTTGTAGAACAAAGAACTGTGGGGGTTATTTGTTAGCTGTTTCTGGCAGTTTTTTCTTGATTTTGGAGTGCTTTTGATAAAGCTGGTATCTGAGCACTATTGGTAATCTGTCCAGCGCACACCTCGGACTGAGAGCTGCACTCCTGATTGAACTGTCTCTAGCATAAGATTTCAAAGCCCTGTGAATATGCCTGCCACTCACTTGCTGAATGATGGTTGCTTGCAGCCCCAGGTACACCATGGCAATTTGGGCTTAAAACACCTCTGTGCCCAGAAAATTCTGTAACAGCTTCAAACATAACGAGAAAGGATGAGTTCTTACACATGCACACACGGCTGCAATCTCCTTGGGAATCCCTATGCTTCAGTGCAACTCTGCTATGCTTTGGTGGTTTTGGAAGAGCCTTTCTTCTGGTTAAAGACATATTTCCATCTCTGCAGAGAATTTTCTTCAAGGAGTCACCTGGAGAAGATGCCGGGGAAGAGGACACTTGATAACATACCCACTAGAACTGGCACTCAGTGAGAAATACCTTACTCTACCCAATTATCCTCCAAATCACCGTTAATTGAAGCCAGCCCAAACCAAAATGTAAAGAGGACTACTTATTCACGTTAATCAAAGGAATAAGAAGACATTCGTGAAGAAATAAAAAGGAGGGTTTAATCTGTTTACATTAGGACTAAGTAAGAAAGACCTTTTCCTTATACAGCTGCCCCCCCCCCAAACAAACCAGCACGGCTTCATTTTGTGGACCTCATGCTGCAGGTTGTGCCCGTTAGCGAGCACGCAACGGGCAGCATCTAGCAGATAGACACCTGGGGTAACATGTTACTGTTGGTAGGCAGCTTCCCCCACGATGCCCCCAGGCGTCCAGATGGTTCATTTCCAGGCTCATTTTCAGGCCCTTGTAAGAGATGTTCACAGAAATCAAGTATCACCCCAGCCCTCTGGGAACACCGTCATCCCTTTCAGAGGGTACAGGCAGAGAAGCTGGTGAACCAAGCCAGCAGCCCCCACCACCAGAAGCCAATGCCTTGTTCTCCACTCCCTGTGATTCCCCACCACCACCGTGTGTTTGAGCACACGATGAACTGACTCAACGTGCTAATCCAGTAAAGAACGAAGGTAAAAAATAACGAGTCGTTTCCTTCCAGGCCAGCAATGAGATGGCTTGCCACATAGTCAGGCATGCGCTGGAACTAGTGCCAGAGTAGGGGTGCCAGTCCCAAGCTGTGAGGCCAGGACTGCCAATTCATGCCATCCAAGGTGTCACACCCGAATGTAGGTACAGTGGGTTTGGAATTTGGCCTGAGAAAGGAATAAAGCCCTCCCACCTTCTTTTGAAACGACCCAATGCATGAGTCACCCACAGGAAGCACTTTTAATGCCAACCACACATATCACCCAGCACCCCAGCAGAAAGGCAAGCCACTCAGCGAGGCTTCCAGTTAAGGTGAGACAACAGCAATTAGCCACTTTGGGGTGCCTCTCACCTTTCTCTCCCTCAGTGTACCATAGTGCGAACACAGCTTCATCAAGACAGTATTGTCGGCTTTATTTGATCACTTTCATTTCACCTATTTTGTCCTGTGCTGAGTCCTGCAATCTGCTACACAGATTTCTATTGACAATGCTGGCTGTGCTGTGATGAGAGCTCACATGACAGCTTTGGGTCACGCGTCCCAGCTAATTGCACTGCAGAAGACGAAAGATGCCAAACAACACACATTCTTTGGGGGAAAAAAAAAAAAACAAAAACCCAAACCTGATTATTTGAGAAGATACTTATTAGAAAAAACATTCAGTGTCAGGATCTAACATGTCACCTCCTAAGGCTCAGCATGTAAGACTTCCCATTGGGGTTTTTTTCCATATTTTTTAAGATAAGGGGGGACATTAGTCTTAAAGGTCTGTCTGGCCTGACCTCCTGTAGAGCATACACAAACACCATATTTGCTCAGGCAAACAGAAAATGGCAACACACCAAAAATCCACAGAAAAATGGTCCATCATTTATCAGAGAGTAACAAAACAACTTGGGCTGGTGTCAAGCCATCTCTGAAATTTATTGCCCTTTTTGTAAGGTACGTCAAGAGAATAAAAGCCTACATGACTGAAAAAGTGCCTTCCCATCAGATATTGGATGCAATTCCTCTCAACAGACAGACAAAGAAGCAGCCTGATTCCAGGAGTAACTCCTCCAGCAGCACAGTGTCTGATATTCATTCACAGGAGCTGAATTTAACATTTGCAAAGTTGAAACTCAACAAGTTCAAAGTCATTGTTGCATTAAACAGCACCAAAATCTTTACACTTAAAGGCAAAGTTACAGCTTTTTGAGGAGCTCTGATTCCCGTCCTGAACAGCTCTGCCTGGATCCAGAGATGGCTCCTCAAGCTGTTCCCTACAAATCGTTTCCTTTCCCAAAACAAAGTACTAATCAGGAGGAGAAAGCTTCCCTTCCCCACGGTACGCTCCTGGCCTGCAAGTCTCTGACGCACAGCCAGGGAGCTACAACATGTTCTTTAGAAATGGGGACAATTACCATCATCCATCCTCACAACCTCGCAGCAGGGCACAAGCTCAAGCACCCGGAGTCAGCATACTATGACCTGTCTCTTCTGCTGCATCTCAAGCAGATAGCAGAGCTTAACCACACACCAGCATCTGCACAAGCTGCCCACAGCCAGTTCCCATGTCAAGTGCTCGGCTGGTTGGTCATCCGGTGGGCTTTACCATTCCCTACCTTCTCCTCCCTGGCATGGGCCCCACCACCGCGTTACCTGAACCCACAGACTTAATGCTGCGTTACCTGCTGCAAGGTTTGGAAGCACCCATTTCCAGTTAGAAGTGTGAGACTTTTAGGCTGCCCTTTCTGGAGTCAGGAGTTGGACTCAATGATCCCCGGGGATCCCTTCCAACTCAGGAGATTCTACGATTCTATGATATTTGAACTGTAAATGCCTCTTCTATCTTAACACACTCCCCTAACATCTGAAGCATGTGAACCAACAACCCTACAAAAGGCATCAGAGCAGCTGCAGGATTTGCTTCACACCATGGTCAGCCAAACTTTCAGGCAACTTCCAGAAGGGCTGCGGACAGCTTTTCTTTTCTCCGTATGCCCGGGGAGAAGCAACTGAGAGGAAATGGTGGGACTCTGCTTGATAAAGGGTTGATTTTTTTCTTTTCTAAGAAGTAAAATTTGTAATTACCCAGCCCCCTGCTTTGTCTAAAAGCAGAGCAACCGATAGGAGATCAATATGTCTAGTAGACACTTCACAGACAGTTTGCATGCCCCTTCCCCATCTCCTCTGGAAAAGAGGAGGGAAGGCAGGGTTTCAGGTGCACTGGAAGAGGAGGTTTCCAGGCAGGAAGGAGTAAAGGCGAGGGGTGTTCATCCCTAGCAGCACCACTGCCTGGAAAGTCAGCATTTCTCCCCTCACCCACTGAGTGACAAACTTCCTTAGAAAAGACTGGAAAGCAGGCAGATTGTCTCCCCTCTACCAAAAACATGCTGACTAATCCCGCCCAGGACCATACAAGAGAAGATGGAAGTCAGCGACCATGGATGAAGAAATCAAAACCACAGTATCCTTCCAGCAGCCGTGTTTCAGAGCAGATTTTCATCAAAGCCTCTTTTTGTCTTCCAGCAGAGCTGCTGCTAGCTCTAGAGAGTCCCACCAGGCAACGCTCCTCTATGAAGGGGCAGCTTCTCAGCATCCTTGCCACATTACTCCATTCTCCTTTGGGTTGGTGAGAAAACTAACTCAGAAGAGAGAAAACAACTCTTACCAGCTTATCCCCTGCTAGGGATGCCAGCTGCTGGGAGTTAGCGCTGGATTTGCACTCAAATTCGTACTGACCAGTCACCCCAAACACCACTTTCAGGCAGGCTTTTCCATCTGCACTCCCAGGGCACAACACTGTATTTCACACACTGCAGTCATACCACGTTATGCTTGCTGTAATTCTCATGTGTTACTAAACTACTCACACTACAGGTGATTTAGCAAGGCAGCAAGAGGCTGGAAGTCTGCCAACAGCCATTGAGAAACAGCTTGAAATGCATCCCAAAGGACAGGGGGAAAAACTCAGCCACACATCTCATAGCTCAGCTTTCTCAGATCTGCAATAAAGTAGGTGCCTGAAGAACAACCTAACACTCAACACGTTTGTTACACTCTGGAGCTGTGGCCTCAGGAGCTATCTGCAGTCAGGAGCAGGATTTTACATCCAGTTTTGCAACTGGATGTAGCCCAGTAATTCACAGCATTAGAGACAGATCTGATTCTAAAACATAGGCTTTAGGAGCATCTCATCCATTTCATCTAGAAGCTGCAGCCTCCAAGAAACACACAACTTGTCCTGATGGAAAATTCCTTATTTTATTAGACACCTTCCTTCATAGCAAAATCTGCATGCACCTTCAAAATCAGATCTTTACTCTTAAGGAGAGGAAAGCTGCTAGCCTTGATATTCAGAGGGTGACATTCCCCGAAAGCATAACCTCAGCAGCCAAAGTAAAAAGAAACTGAAGCCTGCCTTAAGAATCACAAAGCCTTACGGGAAACCTCCTACTATCAATGCAACAGAAAGCACGTGCCAAATTCTGCGAGGGTGGGGAAGAAAGATGGGCAAGAAAGAAATACCCCTCTAGGTCCCGGGCAACTACACAATTTGTTCTCCGGTGTGTCCACATGGAAGAGCAAGCCTTCTTCCTAGTCCTTAATGTCTCAAGGCCTTCCGTTAGAGAAGAAAAAAAATAAATCGTATTTAGGGGGTACTTCTTGTGGACCTGCATACACTCTGTAAGAGAGCTTATGAGGTTCACTCCCCAAAGCACAGCAGGTGTACGTCAGAGGAAAGGAAGCAATCAGCTTAGGTGAATTGGCTCTAAGTTTGTCCTCCATCAGGGCAATTTAATGTTAGTGAAGGAGTGTGGTGAAACTCAGCACAAGCAATAAATCCTGGTGTTTCAGGCTGTAAATCTTAAGACAGCATGTCAAAACCAAAGTCGAGAGATCCAAGATTGGCAATGGCTGCACATTCGCAGCTTTAAGTGCAACATCATGCAACACTGAAAAGCTCTTTGGAATCAGTCATACACAACCTCTTACACATTCCCAAGCCTGAAAATTTCTCTGCTACCCTGTTTCACTGGCCTGGTCATCTTACTACCAGGTCACTAGCAGTTGCCACCCCACACCATCTGTCATTAGCAGACCTACTCAACGAACAGTTTGTTCAGGAGTTACTTCTCCTCCCAAACATTGCAGGTTGTCCGTGCACAAGAACAAGGTCACTAGGCATAAAACAGACTCCTTCCCTCAACACCCCTTTCATCTAATCCTAAACATTAAGGCTTAATCGTTCAAAATATTTGTATCATAGCTGAAATATGGGAAATCTCAAGGCAGTACAAAACCAGAAAATATAAAGGGAAGAAAATTACCAAGTGCAAAGCATGGCTGGCTCTCACCCAACCTCACCTGTCCTTTATATAATCTGCATGTCACAGGAAACAGAAAAGCTTGAGAACTGTGGGAAGCAGAGAGATCCTAAGCAAACACCACAGGCTTGCGTTCCTACTGTGCTTTAGTGATACAGTTGCAAAATGGCTTCGGGTTCAATAGGACAGAAGAACACAAACTCTCCTCCATTTTTGCCCCCTCTCCCTAGACCTGCACCAGAGACGTGGCCAGTACCAGCTAGCAACGCGTTTGCTTTAAATGGGTTTATTGCTTTTCTAAAAGGCTGAGCACCTCTGTCCCAGGAGAAGGAGGATGACGCGCAACAGGCAGAGCACAGTGCAGGTGGGACGTCCAGGACAAGCATGCTGGTGGAGCCAAGCGTTCTGCACAGACATGTGCTTCAAAGGTAGCATTTCGAATACTTCCCATCACCACCTCTCATCACCAGGAATCACTCAGAAGCAGCAGCTGTCACTTGCAATCCTATGAGCATCCTACAGGTATGGAAGCTATAGCACGCAGAGCTGGCACGCCAAAAAGAGTCCACAGGTACAGGGAGAAGCAGGAAGGACTAACGGTCACGTCACCACAGCTCAAATTCAAAGGTCTTTTGCAGTGCATGCATTTCCCATGTCCTTGACAAGGGTGGAAACTTGTCACTGAGGTCCATTTTTTGTCTTTCAGGTGGGCGGGGTGTGTGTGCACAAGTGCGTCTTTTAGTAACGTGCCCAAAGAGCAACAGATGCTCTACAGAACATACACCACATATTTTGTGGGAAGAAAAGATTTGCTATCGCAAAATAAGGGAAGAAGAACTTGTTCAAAAGTCTCCTTTCAGGCAGTCTGAGATTATCTCTCTCAACCCCAGAAAGAAGCAAGTTATTTCCCCTTCAGTGGCTTCATTTCCCCATAGTTAGTCAAGAATCAAGAGCCAGGACACTCAAAAGGTACTTCTAGAAATCCTCACATTGTCACCAACTTATCTTTTTTGTTTGTTTCTTTCTTTCTTTTTTTTTTAAGAAGATTCCTTTTTTCAGCATTTGTTGTTCCACCTGCTGCTGCTGCTTCTGAGAAAGTCCCTCATCTTGCTCTCTGCCGTATTGCTTAGACAGAGAAACCATATCAGATATCGATTCACCTGCATTGTTGACAACTCAGGGATCCTTCCAGAAGGCTGTCAGCAGCAAATGTTTGTTCTGGATAACAGGAATTGAATTCTGAAACCTCACATGCTTTACTTATACCATCAAATATAACTAGTGCTGGCAGAACAACACCTATCTGTACACTTCCTTTTCATAACTCCTTTCAGGGTGCTGTGCTGTCAGGTGTCACAAGGAAGGTGCTCTGTAGAACTGTCTCCATCTGGACAGCTGAGGCTGTAACCACCCTGAAGGAGATCTACACTGAACGCTTCTAACCTCAACAGAAAGTTTGTTTGGCTTGAAATCACATCTACTCTGAAGGCAGAGACCATGGAGCTTCTCTCACACAAAACTACCCTGGATTTTAAACCTTGATCTACTTAGTTTTGCCATCTTCCCAAAGAGAGTTCCGACATCCTGCACATCTCACAGCCAGCTCTCCTTGAAAAGTCATTGACTCTCAGAGTATTAGAAAAAAAAATAGGTTGTAATTAAGCAGAGTTATTAATCTTTTGTCACTTGGGACCCGAAAGCTATTCATATTCATGTCAACAGGAGTGTTTGCCACTACAATCAGGACTGGACACAACACAAGTGCCTAATCATTCTTCAGAAGAGAATATAAGATCTTCCTGGGGCCAATAACTAACTGCTCTGCCTTCTGTTCACAGCAACGTTTAGCTGGGATGTTGACCACTTCTGCTATCCCACCACCAACCATTTTTGCTTTTCTGCATCTCGCCAAAAGAACACCATGCCCCTGGCACAGGCACAAGCTACCACAGTCTACGACCCAGTTTCTTACGTATCTCACAGCTCTGCTAGCTACCCGGAGGAGAAATAACCATGGCCACAGTGGTAGAAGTGGTCTTTGAAACATGCTTTTCAAGGATTCCTCTTCTCAAGAGGAAGGAACTATCAGGATCTACTAAAAGCTTCAAACTTCCCCCAAAAGACGTGTCCAGGTTACTTAAAAAGAGAGAACCCAGTGGCAACCAGGCAGTCATTCCTTACCTGGCCAGATAGATAGGACTCAAATTTTGGAGGCAACCGTTCTCACAATCCCTGGAAAAACTTCAACTGGTCAGTGTGAAGCCTCATCACAGTTTCTTCAGGTAATGGTCAAGGCACAGAGAGGTTCGGTGATTTCCTTCACAGACACCACATCCCTGCCTGCAAGGGTATGAAACCAAGACTTCCCTGTTCTAACTGGGGTCCAACGGTGTCAGGATTAAAGGAAGGCAGTAACTGCTTACTGCAGTCACAAACAATAATAAGGTTAAGAGATTTCCTTTCCCTCTTCTTGGCTAGGCTCTGAGTAGGCAGACTTTATAAGGCAGGGGGGTGGCTGTTAACCCTTTCCTCCTCCAATTGCTTAAGAGGAGTGTTTAGGTTGTTAAATTTTGCCTCCTACTCATGGCTGACACTTGTCACCTCACTGGTTTAAAGACACATTTACCCTATGTATGTAGGGAGCCAGTGCACCTTCCCGCACAAACAACGAATGAAACAAGCTCCTTGAAACCATTCTCCCATCACTCTGCATCCTTTCACGATAATACCCACACAGATGCATCACTGGAAAGATCACCGCTCAAATTTTGCTTAAACTACTGTTGCTAGTCATGTAACAGCTTAGCCAGAAAATGCACCATTCTCTTCCACTGCCTTTCTTGCACTTACATTGGCTCTTTTCAGGCTGTCTTCTCTCCTTCTTTTCCCCTCCCGACTCTCAATACCACCCCACTGGAAAAAGACAGCAAACCTTGAGGATGGTTGAAAGTCACCTCCGCAGTGCACACAGGCACATCAGCCTGCAAACAGGGGCATGGAAGAGAGCCAAGTTCTCCATCACAGGGGATCTAACAGGACCTTCAACCTCCCTCTAACCACTGATTTCTATGAAACATGGTTCTGTGAGGCAGTTGCCCTTGACAAGCCAGGACAAAATTGAGGGAGTTGGACAGACATTGTGTATTTTCTTAGTAGTTTCCTGTGTGAGGCTACGACTCATTTGGTGTGTTATTCACAATGCCCAAACATTTGGGGAGGGGAAGGAAAAAAAAAAAGGGAAAATTAATTGAAGACAAATGATACCAAATAACTGCTGCCCCACCATGGGCACAGGAGAGTTGCAGTGATGTAACCACATCCCCCAGGCTCTGCTACAGCGAGACTTCATTGCTTTTACAGAAGGAAGCAATTTAGAGTTAAGATATGGTTCCAGGCAGAGAGGCGAGATTTAATCCGTCTCTGCCACTTTTTAACTGTTGGATGAATCACTTCACCTCTGCTTCCCCCTCACCCGTGTCTATCCAAAGCATGGAGCAAAACCCCCACAGAATAGGCAGTGTTTCATTACAGCACATCATGCAGCACCTACCACAACAGGACATGAGACTCTGCCACAGCCTCCTGGCGCCTCCTGTCACACAAGCTGATTTCCAGATAATAAGCACATTGTCAAAAAGCATCTCCTGAGGAAGCATTAGGATCTGCCCAGACAGCCTGTCCCAGCATGCGCAGCATGCTACTCGGTCACACAGCCATTAGCCTCTCTCATGCTCCACTGCAAGCTATGCAGATATTAATTGCCCCTACCAGAAGCAATGTCTTTCCTCAGCACAAAGAGCCCTTAAAACCTCAGCAGAAAGTCCAGAAAATCCCACCTGATTTCCAAATACTGCTCCCCAAACCTTCCTCCAGACTCCACCAGTTCCCATGGTCCTCTGAGCCTGTTCAGGGGATTCCCAGCTGGCAGCATCCAGATTAGCCAGCAAGGAAATCTCTGCTAGTGGTCTGGCTCTCAGATGGTTTCTCTGAGCACCCTCAGGCTTCCTAGGCCAGCTCTCCGGTTTGTGGAAGCCAGGGAAGAATCCCCAGCCATTTCCTCTAGTTCAGCTTTGTCTTTCCAGCTCAGGGAAATACACCAGAGTGGATGGACAGTCTTGTAAGGCTCTATATTTCCCAAGAAGGACAAATTTCTTCCTTTATGAGTACTGGCACTGTGTTGCAGGACATTGGCTTTGGGAGCAACCCTGCCACACCTCAAGATCACTTCTGCTTTGCAGTGCAACTCCACAGTCGCCCTAGCACATGCAAGGAAACGGCAACACTGCAGCATGGAAAGAAGCTGTTGGGAACGAAGTGGGGAGAACAGGAACATGAGTCATAGCTATGGCTTCAGGCAAGGAAAGGGTTATTTGAATTAGGAGAACAGCAAGGAACTTCAGATCTTGGATCTGAATCCAAGCCTCACTTCAGTGTCCAAACTGCAAGGTCATCTTTCTGCTCTATTTTCAAACAAGTTACTTGTTTAACAAAAAGCACGTGACCAAATTCATTGCTGCTACGTAACAGCCTCCCTAGAAACGTTAGAAAGAGCTTACTAAACGATCCACAGGTCAGTGGTAAGGCTACATGCTGCAGCAAACTTAAAAATTATTTTTTATAGGCAACAGAAAGGGTACATTACTTGGGAAACATCGCATCTTTAAGTGGTCATTGCTTTACTTAAGATCACTGTGTTTGAACTTCCAGCTCTACACTTGGGGTCTGCCCAAAAGCAACCTCGGGGCAGGCAGGAAAAAAGTGGAGGTCTGCAGCAGCACATTGATCTTCTCTCATTCTAGCCATGCTGAAATTAGGCGTCAGCATTAGTATGGCTAATGTCACAGAACTTTTCTCACTAATGTAACAGATTTTGAACTTTTCTGCCTACATACGCAGCAGAATTGCTGCACCGGCTGTCCCCAAAGCCAAGGTGGCTTTAACAAAAGATGCTGCGCTGCCAGCTTAGCTGAGAGCAGCAGTCAATGGCATGGCAAGGTGCACACGCACCACACCTCCACGGAGCCACAGCACTAGCAGTCTGCCACGATACCTGTTGCTGAACAGCTCGCTCACTGTGTCTCCAGGCTAAAATAAAATGTGTTAATGAATTAACCACCACAAAGCAGGGAACGATTACAAAAATACCACTTGCAGCCTTGTCTACAGGAGGAAAAGAACAAGTGCTTAAGACACAGTGACAAGTACCTTTCAACCAAGTTTGAAAGTGCTAACGGGGGTGCAGGACAGGCTACATCCTAACACTCATCACCTGGCAGAGCTTGCTGGGGTACACCTCCAAGCCCGCTGGAGACGTGCCAACGCAGCCAAACTGGGAAAAGCAGTGAAATGAGGTCAAGGTTAGTTCACTGACCCACACCAACTTCCTCCAGTTCTCTGCTGCAGGTATTTGTTCAAGTGCCAGGAGACACCTGTCTAGCAAACCCTGCTACAGAGACTTAAAACACAGGGCATCCTCCTCCATCGTCCAGGCTGTCCTGGTAGAGATCTCCACGCACGCTGACAAAAAGGGAACATGTGCCATACAGCAGCTTCTGTAATGCATAGTCTAAAAACTTTCCTACTAATGACGAATGCGGAGTTAAGGTTTCATTACCCTTTGCTACTTCTGAAGTAGCAAACCCACCAAACATCCCATCTGTTTCCTTTGCTGTTATCTTGAGCTAGCAAGCACCTTAGATCTGACTACCTGCAGGCTCAGCAACATGGTACCATGGTAAGGTACATCTGGGAAGAGCGCACAGGGAGGGACTGGAGTGATACGGTAGCAGTGACACAGGCCCGTGGAAGAGACAGCGTCAAACCAGCATGGGCATCCATTTCTGAGGCTTCTTCATAACTGTAAGAAAAAAATTTTACATTTAAAAAAAAAAAAGTTTAATTCTAAAGAGTTGCACAGTTAAGATTCTTCACTCAAAAGAATGATTCTCACCAAAACTGGTAAATTTGTGCGTAGGCTTTTCATCCACTTGCAACACAAGCTGTTAATAACCAGAGCCTGTACAACACAGTTCTCTGCTCAGATCCTTGTGGGTGGAGCCAGTCCCAGAAATAAGGGTGACTTGTCCGTGCTTCCACAAATCAGTATTGAAACAGATAAAGTTATCCCCCAAATAGTATGAACATTTCATCAATACACAGGTGAGATGAACAAAGTGTAAATGCAGAGTAACGGGAATGTTGTCCTTTTGTCTGACTGGAGATCAAGCAACATAATAGGCAGAGAAAAAGCTTGAAAAGTCAAGGGACTTGACAAACATCAAGGCAAAAAATGAGTAAATTATTCATATATACAGTATGCTGTGAAATCCAAACGGACATCCTGAGTCTGCTTCTGATAAAAGAGCACACAAGAAAGGAAGAAATACTTGGAGCAAGCAGCCTCAAGCATAAGGTATGAGAGGACTGAAAGAAATGTCAACTTAAAGGACTGTATTTCAGGGACGCACAAACAAGGAAATTTAGAAAGTCTAACAAAAGAAAAAAGCTGATATTCATTAACAGTGAAAAAATCTAAAAGCCATTAAAAAACAACCCAAGCACATCAAGAACATAGTCCAGCTGAAAAATACAAGCCCTAGAAGAACAAGATGTGACCATTGCAGCTTCACAAGGAATAGCAAACTACTTTGAAAAGTGAAAAATTCAGATTCAGAACTAAAGATTACTCAATTACAGCAGCGCAAGGCAAGACAGAAGCAAGGAAAAAATGTGAGAACAGTGCCAAAATTATCAGCAGGCATGTGCAGGGCTTTTGAGGGAAAGGAGCAATGAGAAGAGAGTGGATGTATTGACAAGGTAGAAAATAAATGGACTGCTAGAAGATAGCTGAAGGAACACAGGGGAAAATGCAGAACAAATATAAGGGAGCTCTTCTAAAAATACATAAATAATGTAAATCTAAAAAAAAAACTGATCCAAATAATACGGATTCAGAGACACTACTTGAACTGTTACTGAAAATCAGACAGCAGAAGAATCAATGAGAGGCTTTGGATGAACATCATCTTCTCCCCTGGTAGAGAAAAGGTATTAAAGAACTGGAAAAGAGTATCAGAACCCTTTACAAGGGAGTTACTCTTATTCTAACCCTGCTACTATTGTAACAGCACAACAGCTAATTGTCAGTGGTTTTCCGTTTTGGAAAATGGGACCAAAGACATGAGTTCTGCCATCATCCCAAACTGCCTACACTGATGAGAATTTAGTTATCACATGCACAGAAAAACAGTTAAAGTACACAGCTGGGCATGGAACCTGGACATTTTTTGTCCAGGAGATGGTCCCACATGCACTGGTTTTGGATCTCATGCTACTTGAGATATGTTTGCACTGAAGAATAGGAAGCATGATAAGAAGGATTTACAGTGGAAGTGTAAAAACCAGCATGAGTAGGAAAATAAAAGAGAACCTAGAAAAACTAGAATAGCAGCCGAAATACAACAGGAGTTTTTATTTAGTAAACAGAATCCCTCACTGGGTTAGACCACATGAGACAGGAGAAACAGAAAGAGCACGAGAGATGACAGTGGGCAGTAAATTATAAAGGAGATGGCATTGCAACAGGCCTGCAGAAAAAGCCAGTGTAATTTCGGTCTGTGTGCTGAGAGGCTGAATCACACTGCAGAGCAGGGAGTGGTCTCTGTAACCACAGTTGCAACACGTTAAGTTACCTGAAATATTGCATCTCTCCTTCTGGTCCACTGCAGTGAGTATACTGAAGTATCCAAACAAAGCCGCATTTATCTAAGAGACTTCTAACTGTAAGAGCAATATCACTTAGGCTGTCTGCTCTCCCGGAGGCAGAGACAGGTTCCTGCTGCCACATCCCACACAGAGGAGTAAGACACTCTCACTTCTTGTTTCCCAAAACGGTATCCACCAGTTTGATGGCATTAAAAAAACAAAACAAAACAAAACAAAACAGAAGCACAGCTTCCCCATCAGCTGGGATGCTGAAAGCTTGGACCAGATAAGAACACAAGGTATTCGAAGAATAGCCTTGCCCAGATGCTCATCTGGCATGCTATAAAACGCAGTATGTTTCTCACCTCTGGCTCTTTTTTGGAAATAACTTCTTCTGAAGTTGACTGGAGACATGTGTTCAATCTAGAATCATTCCACGTTGCAAACAATTACACAAAAGCATCAGCACAGATTTCATCGAAGAACGGATCTGCTACGGGAACCCCCTAAGACACTGGTACTCAGCAATTTATTTTTTTGACAGGATAAAGGTCAGGGGATCTCCATCCCAGAGGAGGGTGCACTATATGCATACCCCATAGCTGTTAGGAATCGATCACAAGTAACTGAATACGCCAGGGGAAGTGGAATGACCACTCAGAGCGTACCAGCACAAGAAGAACAATGCAACATTTTTGATAAGCCACCAGACAACTAAGCTAACACAGCCTAGCTAATGAGCGAAACACTGGAGAGCAAGGCTAGGAGGCAGCGTGGCAGGTACTTCAAATAAAATTAAGCCTTCAGGAAAGTCACTATTAATATTCTGAAAGAGGCGCACCCCCCCATCAATCATACTGGCAGGGGACACTTGTCCCGAGTTCCACTAATGAGCAGAAGGAAGGAATAACAGACACCAACTCAATTATCCTGTGCTCAGAAGGGAAACATAACACTGCTGGAGGAGAAATCCCAAACGTGCCCCTCTGCAACAGACAAGCCACAGAGAGCGACAGATAGTGGACAACACATCAGAGATATCACATTGCGGGCTTGTAGCCAAGCCCACAATATTAAGAATAATAAGCAATCTGATGGCTGCTTAGAACATTTTGTTTTCTATATAAGACTAAAAGGAAATCATAATTCAAACATGGCAAATATCACCAGCTATAAGAGACTGTTTCCTTACAAGAAACTGTGGCCTCTCCCAAGCACTCCCAGTCTGGAGCTACTCCGGTTTGTCACAGCATCATAGTATCTTTTGAGGGAACAATCTGGAATCATTTAACATTCCCAGAGGCGCAACTCTGTAGCTTACCCAGACAGAGCAGATTTCGCTGAGGTTGGAAGCTTACCATGAAAATGCCTGATTTACCCAGGAAACCACTCAAGAATATCTCAGGCAGATAAATACATGTTATTCCAGCTGGAATAAGTGTTTCTTAAAGGAACACCCAGTCCAGAGGCTCTTCATCACCACATCAGCTTCAGAAAAGGAAACTCTTAGGGGTTGTAGAAAAGACAGGCAATACTCTTTGCACAGAGGAAACACACCCCTGAGGCCACAGCTGACAGAGCAGCCCGCTTCATGGGGCTGCGAGATGCTGCCAATCCAGGCGAAAGCAGCTGTGCCAGAGGAGAACACGTTCCTCCGTACTGTACGACATGTACCGCTCACTGGAAGGCTTTCCAGACCTCAGGCAAAGGAAAGCAATGCAAGGAGCTGCACAAATGAAGTCTTACCCGACTCTTCATGAGGAGTCAGGTAATAGATACCGTCTGCCCAAACAGGACAACAGGGTTGCAGAGAGGAGAACATTCACCTCGTGGCACTTCAAAGGATCACCGTAGCTGGCACCTATGGGATATTTCCAGTTGTACTTGCAGTAACTGCTCGCCTTCCAAGAAGACATTCATTAGGCTATAACTTTCCAAAAGACACATTTGGAAGTTTTAATGATAGAGAATTCACAGCATCTTCCGAAACATAATGTCCTGAAGGTGCACATCCACAGTCTCACAAAGTGAGCCCAAACCACATGCATTTCCCTAAGTCAATGCTTTTCTAACTGTCATAAGTGGGAGACGCTGTGTTCGAGCACACTGTGTGGGTGGCAGCAAGACTTGGAATGTTTTGGAATGTTTTGGAGACACGAGATACTCTGGATGAAATGCAGTGTATTTGAATCCTTGCAGGGCCATTCACAGCATAATTTGTACAGGTAGAATCTGCCTTTGCAATCTGAGCTCAACAATACTGACGCATTAGCCAAAATACAACTCGTATCTCAGTGACTTATCACCGAAACAACATCCACGTAACACTGAATGCAACCGCTGTGTCATGGAAAAATAGTAAGAGTGAACACAATCACACAATCTTATCTCGTTTCCTAATTAAGAACGTGCATTTATGGGCTCTCAGATATTAAAGGGAAAAAAAGGAAGACCAGTCCTATTAACAGAGGGTGAAAAATACCACTACTTGGAAAGACCAAGAGCCCAAGCATGTTTGCACAAAGTCCTTTCACATGTTTTTTTCCAAATGTACTGCCTGATCAGCATACACACCCATGAAAACACAGCAAGACATTACCTTGATGCGGACAGACATTTTACTTTGGTAAAGCTCTTGCAGTCTCCATACAGTGAAAACCTGCTACAACCCTTAAGGGTACTTACTTGCATGGTATCACAATAAAGACACTTTCTCCCATCTCAGAACACCGCTATGAAGACTTTTACTAAGAAAACTATGAGTGGAAGTTAGGGCTGATTGATTGACTATTTTAGCAAAAGCATGCTTCACACCCTGCAGCATGAATCAACCGGGATTGCTTTCCTTCTAAGGCATCACGATGGGAAGCCAATAATCCCTATCCCAGTGGGCAGCCTAACTGAAGATGCAAAGAGCATTTTGCTTGGTTTCCAGGTGTTTACTTCCTTCTGCCTCTCTGCATAATAGCCCACTGCCCAGAAAATTCAGCTCTCCCTCCTCTGAGAGCCACTTGAGCCAAAGGCAGCTGGGTTTAGGCTGTGCTCACTCAGTTCATAGGAAGGGCATTAGGAGTTCACCGATCTCTCTCAGCTTGGCTCTGAAAAGACTCCAGGAGGAGGGATGATACCTCCACTCTGAGAGCAAGGCAACTTCCAAAACTAAATGTGGACTGAGTTCAGTGGCACATTCCTGATTCAGCAGGAAAGACTTCCATTATGGGCAACAGTTCATCTTAGAAAGCCAAGATCCTCCTACAAGGCATCAGAAGTCTTACAGTCATACTACTGAACTGTTCAGTACATTGGGGCTCATACTTCACGGTGCCTATTTTTACTGGCCCAGACTGCCTCTCCGAAATCCTGAAGGCCTGGACACAACCTCTCAACTGTCCTGCATTAACAGCCAAACACAGAGCAACCCCACAAAGGCTGATCTAGCCCAGTCCTGCTCCTGCAGCAGCCAGAGCTGCATTTTCAGAAAATGGAACACCTAAGAAGGAGCACAGGGACAGCAAAGCCTTACGATACAGAGTCTAGAAAAAGAAAGCACATTCTACAGCAATAAAATCAGCGCACAGTTTTCCTTTCCCTAGATATGCATAGGGCTGAAAGAATTGAGACTACACACACATAAGAGACAGAGAGGCCCGAGGGAGAAGGATAATTGCCCTTGAATGGACATCATTTTGCCACCACTACCACCCCCAAAGCACAATAAGACCAGACACCACCTGTGCTGGGCACTGGGACAGTACAGCAGAGTTTCTGCCTTGAAGAACATAATGTCAAGACTAAAACATTATAAAAGCAGATCAGTGGAGGGAGAACATGGGCAAGCAATAAGTAAGCACAGTGCACATACACCATAAACCCAGCTCAGATTTGGGGCTTGATCTTCCTTTAGTTTCTGCCTGATAGGTGCGCACCCATGACCCACTCACTCAGAAAAGCTTGGGCTAGCTGAAGACTGGAAAACACAGAAGCACCAGTCCCACACTGGTGACTGCAACCTGACAGGACTTCTCCAGACACCTGCTGACTCTACAGGCATAGCAGCACAGCATGTTAGAGCCGTGGCCTCTGAAGGAAGAATCAGCTTCCATCAGCTTCTTCCCATTTTAAGACATTCCAGAGATGAAATTTCAGATTAATTTTACAGAAGTTTCCTCCAAGCTGGTGTGTCAGATGGCTGGCCCCCATGGCTATCAACACACAAAGAAGCTCGTGCATTAGAACAGGCATCTACACAATGCTAATGGAACCTGTCCTTGTGAAAAGGCACAGGATTCATTGGCCCACAGAGCAGTTCTTCAAACAACTTTCAAACTGATGACACACGATTTCTGCTCACCCACTGGCATCCCGCCACCCTTGTAACCCACCTCTACACTTGGTCTCACTATTCCCAGTCATTCTGTCTTTGGTTTGCCCAAAGCTGTTCCTCCTCTCTCTAGCTCTTGCAGCATTTCCATTTGTGAAGACTACGTACATACACATGCTTCACCATCACTAAGTTCTGTGCTCTGTGTCTGCAACTTCTATTCTTTCTGCAGGAAGTCAACATGGTAATTCTGTCCTGCTTTCCAAATTCCACCTTGGGAGTAATCTACCCACAAATAAACAGCACCTCAAGTCACTTTAAAGCTATTGAATGATCACCGATTCCTGCTCCACACAACAGCCTCAGCATGCGTCATCAAAAGGTGCACTGGCTTTTCACAGACACGCGTTGCAAACTCCTTCCCATTTGCTGCCTCCTCAGCCCAGCACCTCCTCGGGCACCGCAATCACACAGGTTTTCTCTTCTAGCTCGGAGTATTTTGGAACACTTCTACTCCAACCCACCTGGCCATGCAGTCACCGAGTTTCTCCCTACAAACACACCAACCTTCTGAAGCCCTTTCACAAAGGCTGGTGTTCTCCTGCCCTACAGGAACAATTATTTTTCCCCTCTTGAAGTTTACGCCTCTAGTTTTTGTGCAGCACATGAACGCATCACTTGCAGACAACACACCACAGCCCAGAGATAAATGGATCCAGAGCGACTTCCTGAATCTGCCCCGTAACTCTCTTGAGAAGACATGATCAATGTCTGATAAGATGAGCGGGCCAAAAGACACCTAGCTCATTAACACATCCAGCACCTCCCGGCACCAAGACAGGTCTTTGCATTCTTCCCATAAGCACATCTAGCCTGGACATACCCTTAACCATACAGTCATCAACGACACTGACACTTAGCTTGTCTTCCAGCTCTGCTGGAGATACAACCGTCCGTTCAGCTGGCAGCACAGTGAATCCTTTTTGCTGTTACCTACAGTCTGGAGTGCAGGCGACACAGGTAACCCCACGGGCCCGTGGGTGCCGGGTGGCCACGACTTGGCTCGAGGGGACGGGCTGTAGGGCCATCGTTCACTTCAGGGGCGGAGAGGCAGCCTTCAGAAGCGGCATGGCCACCACGATACACCCCACTGAGATCTTCCACGGCCACCACGGCAGAGGCCGCAACATGGAGTCAAGGCAGCCGTGGGCCGATGCTGGCACACCCAGCCCCGCCGGTCCCCGGTGCTGCCGCCGCTCCCACTGGAAGCACACCGGGCGGCACGGTGGGGGAACGGCGGCCGGGGCAGCCGCTCGTCGCGCATCCAGCCCCTGGCAAGGCCCAGCGGCCACCGAGGGGGTGCGGCCCCAGGCCCGGCTCGGCCCGGCGGGGCAGGGATGCTCCAGAGGCAGCCGACCCCGGAGGCGCGGGGGGGCCGGCCGGGGACCGCCTTCCCCCCGCCCATGCCATCCCCGGCCCCGAGCGGCCCCGGGCTCACCGAGGCCCCCGCAGCGGAGCGGGTCGGCCCCCGGCGAGGCCCCGGGCGGCGCGGCTCACCTGGGCACGCAGCTCGGCGCCGAACGGTCGATCTCCCACGTCGCGAAGAGGTTCATGGGCACCGGGACCGGCCCGGGGCCGGCCACCGCCATCGCCGCCGCCGCCGCCCCGCCGGCCACCGCCGGGGCCCCCGCGGCCGGGCCCGAGCCCAACGCGCCGGCCGCCGCCGCCGCCGCCATGCCGCCGCCGCCGCCGACACTGGCGATGGGGGGCGGCCCAAGCCCCTCGCCTCAGCGCCGGCCTCCGCCTCGGCGCGCGCCCGCCCGCTCGCTCGCGCGGCGGGGCGGCCCCGGGCGCCCCGCGGCCGCCAACCGGAGCGTGGCAGGGCTCGGCGGGGGAGGCCCGTGACCAATCAGAGCGCGGCTAGGGCGCGGCCTGCGGCGGAAGACGAGCCAATCGGAGCGGGGAAAGAGCGAGGATGGCGACTTTGGCAACCAGCCAATCGGAACCCAGAGGGGGGAGGCCGGAGCGTCCAGCAGCCAATGGAAGAGCGAAAAGGACGCGGCCGCCGGGGAGGGGCCAGCCAATGGGAACAGCGTCGCTGCTCCGGCGCGGGGCGGGGGGGGCGAGGGCGTGGCGGCGAGCCCTTTAAAGCGCAGCAGCCTCGGCCGCCGCGAGCTCGTTGAGGGGTGCGGTCGGGCGCGCGCCCGCCCGTCCGTCCGGGGCCGCGGGTTGCTCGCGGTGTTGCCATGGCAGCGGGGAGCCGAGCGGCGGGGCCGGGCCGCGCTGCGCTGCGGCCCCCTCCGGCGGCGCCGGGGCGGGTGAGGGGGGCCCCCGAGGGCCGGTTCAGAGCCCGGCCGTGGAGGAGCGGCGCCGGGCGAGGGGGTGTGGCGGAGAGGTCCACCGGAGCCCCCGGGGCCGTTACGAGCTTGGGGCTGCGGTGGGGAGGGCAGCGCCTGGGCCCCGCGGGGACGGGGTTGGAGGGGTGGCCGGGAGCAGGTGAGCAGCACGGCAGGTCAGCGGGCGGGCCTGAGGGGGAAACGACCGCCGGAGGGCCGGAGCGGGGAGAGTAAAGACCCGCGGGCCTGGCGGGTTGGGGCTGAGAGCAAGGCAAGCCTGGCAAAAGGACGCTGAGAGCTAAAGCCACCTCTTCCCTCAGAAGGCCCGGGAACAAGGACCCGCCGGAGTGTCTGTAGGCCCGGCGCAGTGTGCAGAGGCAGAGCTGGGGGCACAGCAGCTGAACAAATCCATTGCTGTGCCGCTGTTCCAGCAGAAAGCGGAAAGGATCCCCTGATGGACCTCACCTTTAGCAGGGCCTTGGCAGAGGATCTGTCTGAAATGGCACTGCCTCTGGAAAAATGGAAAAGGAACAGTAGCAAACCATTGGAGCAGGGTGATGCTGGCTGAGGGATCCTGAAAGGAGGCAGCGATGACCCGGGAGCTGCAGTGCTCCTCACTTAAAACTACCTCAAAGAAGTGGCCAAGTCGGTAACAGCCAAACCACAGCTTCTGCAGGGACCGTGCCAGGACCTGAGCTGTTCAACATACTCAGCAGTGAGAGAGTTTTCCGTTGATGCAGTGTTATTCCAGGCAGACTGTAAAATGCGGTCCATGCCAGTGGAGGGATTAGGGTTTGAGAAGCGGGAGCAGCACAAACTTGCAAAGCAGTATAAAACATCCACAGTTTCTACTGTGGCTCTTGAGCACAGCACTGGTGTTTTCAGAATGTTATCAGTTAGCGTTTCAGGGTCACTTTCCTGAATCTTGAGGTCTAATTTATAGCCTGTCCTTTGGACCTCTTCTTTTTACTTGCACTTGTCAGTTCTACATTTCATCTGCTGTCGAGCTCAGGTCTCTCGGTAACATGCAGGTATTCACGTCAGCTTTCAGTTTGGCTAGATGAGTAATCGTCAAACTTTTCCACCTTGCTCTCTGCACCCTTTCCTAGCCCGTTTCTGCAAGTGACGAAGAGGGTGGATCCCAGCACAGAGTTGCTCAGACCTCTTGTCTTGCTCACAAAGCAGCTTGTTTGCCACTTCCATGCGTTTTCCTTCCTTTAAGCAAATCATTAATGTGTGAGAAGACCTTTCCTTTCATCCTTGACAGCCTTGGTTCTCTAAGAGCATTTACTAGGGGACCTTAGCAGAGGCTTTTGTGGAAGTCCAACCGGATCAAGGATGAGCTGCATTTTCATAGCATTTTGCAGATGAATGTGGAAACCTCATTTTGCAGCAGGAGAGAGTCACGCAATGGTCATGCTGGCCTGGCCTTATCGCAGCATTTCCACCCGCTGTGGTTTGATCTCAACTGGGTATCATCACTGCCTTTCCCCAAAAGCAGCTGGCTGCTCCAGAGGACCCTGCTAGACCTGGGTGCTTGTTTTGTCCCTAGAAAACCCCTCGCAGTGCTTTCATCCATTTGCCTTCCAGTCTTAGTCACTGTTCCCAACTACTTGTGTGGTGCTTCATTAGCATTGAGTGCTCCCAGTTTTCAGGGATGCCCTCTCACTTGCAGGAGGCCAGAGGCGCATCTCTGCTCAGCCCAAGGCAGCCTTGTGAAGTGACAGCCTTGAATGTAGCCTTCCAGGCTGCTGCCACGGGCTGGCAGTCCTGCAGCATTCCTGGGCCACCCCCCTGGCCTGGGAGGGCTGCTTCTCCCCTGCCTTCCTGAAGGATGCCCATCACTTCCAGGCACCTCTGCTCTGTGGCTGTGCCACGCTTTACAATCTATAATGCTTTTTCAGAGCTGTTGAAGCTCTTGGCATGGTCCCCAGGTCACAAACGGCCTTTCCCTGTCACAGCCACCACTTGCAGTTTCTTTCTGATGAGCTTCCTCCTTTTCCTGCATTTCCTGTGGAGGGAAGTTCAATGTGACTGAGGTGGATTTCTCTGGCTCTCTCCCTGCGGCCTGTTCCCTTTGAGTACCCCTGTCCTTAGTGCAGCTCACTTGTTTGGTTCAGCCTTCTGGCTTTTCTACAGATGAATTTATGCGTTTGTCCTCAGGCTGTTTCAATGATGTGCCTTGTTTATTTGGAGGCTTGGCTACACAGCCCGCTCTTAATTTTTTCCCTACCTTAATGTTATATTGATTTTGTGCCTATGAGCTACCCAGAACTGTGCTCTTCCACACATGGTGGCTTTCCCCTGTCTTTGGGGTCAAAATTTTTCTGTGTTTTTCATTATAAGCACCAAAGCCTGGTTATCTTTCAGCTTAAACAGAGCCTGGTAGAGTCATCATCTCATTCAGCTGCTTCCCCACCTCCTCTTAAGCTGGGCCCTTTCTGTGTGTCAAGCACTAGCCGAGATTTGCCTCATCGTGGATATGATCTTCAAGCACATCAGTGAAAGCACCCAAGGAACCCTTGCTCTTTAGCATATGGGCAACCAGCTTGAAATGTGCCTCCAGAACCCCCCCTTTTTTTTCCTATGTGTCACTGCTACCCAAATGAACCATGCCCGCCAGCTCTTCCCCAGCACTTCAATACTGTTTAGAGACCTTGTAGCAGCTGGCATCTTTGTCCTTGGCAGACAAGGCGCCGCGGCGTGCCCCCGTACATTGGCCAAGCCCACGAGGGCACCTGATCCCTTTGGGCCAGCACTTTTCTCAACGACACTGTTCCTGGAAGAGCCATGTGTCACCTTAGCCTTTGCACTCTGGACAAGGTTGAGGTGCAGCAAGACATGGCAGCTGCTTAGGAGTAGAGCATTTCTCTTCAATTCAGGTGTCCCTCTCAAACTGCCTTGGTTTTAGCTGTGAGAGCACCTTTTCTGGCGCAAAGCCGTGTTTTCTCCCTTGTGACTACAACCTGCAGGCCCCTACTGCCAGCAGCCCCAGCTTGGAGCGGTGGGAAAGGGTGCTGCTCTTGGGCACCAGGCCCAGCGCAGGCACGTTTGGCTGTGCTCTGGGCAACGTGGGGCTGAGAGGAGCTCACCCCATGGTGCTGGGGGTGCTCTGACCACAGCTGGGGCTGGAGGCTATATGGGGGATGTTCGGGGGAGACTCTGGCCCTGGGGCCTGGGTGGGACAGGCGGATGCTGCTGGTCCCTGCTCCTCCACCCGGGTACCTCACCTTGGGATGGACTGGGGTGGCTCCCTGCCCTGCAGGACCTCCAGGATTTATGTGCTTCAGACTCAATGTCGCAAGCCTCAATTTTCAAAAGCCTTTTCAGCCCAGGCTGCCCAGGACCACATGCGTTACTGGCTACTGTCTTCCCCTCTGGGTGCGTCGAGGTGGTCCAGCATGTGTGCTGTCACAGCTTTGCATTAAGCGCCTCTTACCATGCTGTTTTCTATGATGGTCCTTTCACTCCTCCTCCAAGCTGCTGCCAGCAGCAGCAGCAGCCACTCTCTGTCCCATCAGGTGTGTGATGCCGCATGTGGCTGTGTTTGAAATTAAGGTGTTTTTTTTTTTTCAATAGACACCATTTTCTCAGAGGCCCAGCCCACACCCCAAAGGGTGTTGTCATCATTGCTTAGCTCCATCCCCTCCATTCTGTATTTTTGACAAATGATTGCCTGGATTGACTCTGTATGTTCATCCCTTTGTTTTCCTACTCGACATACCCAGTTTCTTGCTCCTCCACTCTGATGTCACCTTCCAGCACCTTGCTTATGTCAGGCCTTTTTGTGATGTTACAGTACCCTTCAGCACCCTGTGATCCTTCACTCAGAAGCTGTTCCCAGTTTGGTTTTTTAAATTGCCTTCCTGAAGGATGCCCATCAGTTCCAGCCACCTCTCGCCCTCCGCTCTGTGGCCAGGCTCCGGCAGCCAAGAGGCTCTTTTGGAGCAGCTGAAGCTCTCAGCATGGTCCGCAGGCCATTGCCAGCCTTTCCCCATCACAGCCACTGCTTGCCGTTCCTTGCCGACAAACTTCCCCCGCTTCCTGCAGTTCCCCTTCGAGGATGGTCAATGTGACTGATGGATTTCTCTGCCTCTCTCCCAACAGCCTTTGAGGCGTTGCAGTCAGTGCCCTAGAGGGATTCTTCAGTGATAATGGTGCGGTGCAGCACAGGGCTAAGCTGAAGATGCTTTTCCTCCCGGGTCTGGAGCCAGCAGCAGCCAGGGAGCAGCTATCGGCCTGGGAACCCTGGTGTAACCCTCTTTGGGTTCCTTCCATTTTGTCTCTGATCACAGCTGCATCCACACATGAACTCTGGCACCCTGGTTCCAGCATCATGTTTTAGAGAAGCACGTAAGTACCTGCTCTTGCTCTGCTGCTTATTTTTATGTGCCTCATTAAAGCAGCTCTTTACTGCTTCCCACGCGAATGTTGTCACCTCCTGTCCTAGCCTCTAGCGAAGACCCAGGGGTTTTATGATTGCAGCCTAGGGATGAATCAGCTTGTCTTTAACCCCACTGCTTGGCAGCTGCCTCCAGCACCTCTCGCCTACCTCTGTTGCATGGGTACCTCTGTGGTCACTCCCCGGGCACCTCCATGGACAGAGACCCTCTGCTCCTCCCTACACCCTGCAAGAGACTGCCCTGCTACTGAGTGAGAGCTGCTGCTTCTTTGTCCAGCAGGAAAGATCTAGGTTGGTTTTTTTTCTGTGGTGGTTCCCCCTCTCACGCCTCGCACTGCTCTCCACTCAGTTTGAGTTGTGAGGTCTCCTTTCCTTTTTGGAGGCAGGTTGCTTTGGCTGCTTTGTTTCCCTGATTTTTTTTTTTTTTTCCCCAGCCCTTCTGGAGACTGCTTGTTTTTCCTGGCCTAGGCGAATGATCCCACAGCCAAACTCTTTACCTTAGTGCACTTCTCTAACCCAGAGCTCTGCTCCCTTCACACAGGCCCTCCACCTGCCTGCATAAACCAGCCCACACTCACTGCGGGACACGTGAGCTGAGCCTGGGTGCTGGTTCAGCGTCTCCATTTGCCATGGACACTACAGGTGGGATTTGTATGTTCCTGGTGCCACCCAAGACACCCCAAGGCATCAGATACAACAGGGGACTTACGGCCACCCTCTCAGCAGCTGGAGGTGAGGTGGGCTGCACTTCTCCTGGCACTCGGTGGCTGTGTCTTGCACTTGTCCTCTCACTCAGGTCTATGCCTGGTTTTGCTCTTAGCCCATCTCCAGAGAGCGGAGCCCCTCTCCATCTTCCAAAATACCTATATTTACAATGACCACTTCAAAGTCGGAGTGGAAATATACTGGAAGCCCTTCCCTGTGTGGCTAAGAGCTAAATCAATTAGAAACAAGCTCAGAGTTAAATGCAGTAAGCTGCTCAGGCTGATAGAAGACTGTTTGCAGAGAGGGATGTCCACCAGGGTAAGGGAAACCTTTTGCCTTCGCTGGCCCGGTGTATCTGCACACAAGCCCCCGGCTGTGCCCAGCCCGGCTCTGCCAGTGTCCTGCGCAGCTGGAGCTCCCCAGCAGCCCGCAGACCGGCACAGCTGGGTGCCGGGTCACAGAGGTGCAGGGGTTCCCCTGCCTGCTCCACCAGCCAGGAGGGGTCCCAGTTCCTCTCGGTGGGCATCCAGCAGGCAGGACCCTTGCCAGCCCAGGCTTCCCTGGGCGCCCCAGGTTCTCCTGGAGCCTCTCCTGGCTGGGCAGGGAGCACCCACGGCCCCGGGAGGGCGGGGCGGGGGCAGGAGGCGGCCGTGGGGCAGGAGGCCGGCCGGAGGCGCGGAGCGGGGTGCAGGACTGGCCCCAGGGCGGGAGCTGATGCGGGCAGGAGGGGAGCGGGAGCGGGAGCGGGAGGGTGCTCGGGCGGAGGAACCAGGGGCGGCGGCCGGGGGCAGGCGGGCAGAGGGGACCGGAGCGAGAGGGGGCGGCGGGCGGTGCCGGGCGCTCCGGTGAGGCGGGGGCCGCCGCAGTCCCCGCCCGCCCGCCCGCCGGGAGTGGCCAAGCGCCGGCGCCGCAGAGCCGCCGCCGGGGCGCGCCGGGCGATGCCGCGCCGGGCCCGGGGCCGCCGCCGGGGCCCCCCCGCCGCCGCCGCCACCGCCGCCGCCGCCGCCCTGCCCCGGCGCCCCGGGGAGCCGCCCGAGGTAAGCGCGGGCGGGGGGCGGTGGGCTGCGCCGGGCCCCTCCCCGGGCCTGCCCCCGATGCCCCGGGCCCGGCCCGGCCCGGCCGGTGCGGGCTGCTGCCCCTCGGCGCGCAGGGGGCTCGGGCCAGGCGGCGCCGGGGGCGTCCGTGTGCCCAGGCCCCGCAAGGGCAGGCAGCCCGCGCTGGGTCGCGCCTTGCCGGGGCGGGCGGCAGCGTGCGGGGCGGCCCCGCTCTGAGCCCCGGGACTCGCGCGGGGACCGCCAGCCCCTCTTCGTCAGGTGGGGCGGCCTGCTGAGCTGGGCGCTGGGCTGTCCACGGCTCCTCCGAAGGCTTGGCCAGGCCGTGGGCGAAACGCGGGAGAGGCCCCTCGCCGCGTAGCACACTCCAGATGTGCCACATCCACCAGTTCCCCCGTGCCCGCCAGCCACTGAGCTTCCCCCTTCGAGGCTCCTGTGTCTGGCAGGCTTAGGCTTCGCTGCCTCCCTCAATGTGCCAGGATGCTTCTGGGCCCGGGGATGCACGCCTGCACAGGACGCCTGCTCCCTCGGCCAAAAAGCAGGAGTTCAGGTAGCTTGTGCCCAGGGCCCTGTGCAGTCGGCATCCGCACCGGGAGCATTGGTGTGCAGGGGTGATCATTAACCGCCCGGCCTCCATCCTGCTCCCAAGTGCTCGCTCCGTGCTCAAGTGCCACCTGCTCGCTGCCTGCCGGGTGACCACGACGGTGTCCCAGGGCCCCTGCATGGCCCAGAGGTGGCTGAGCGGGCTCCGCGCGGGCAGCCATCGTGCAGCGCTGTGCCACACAGTCAGCAGACCAGCTTCATCCTCCATTTCAGCCAGGGGGCTGGCTCCCCTCCAAGGCAGCTGCCGAGCCGTGCCCAGCGAGGCCCCGGCTCCATCCTCCCTCCGTCTCTGGCAGCAGCTGCCCACAGCTGTGCTTGGCTGGGGGGAGGGAGCCTGACAGCCCCAGTGCCCTCCAAGACAGGCAGGGTGCTTTTGGGGACTGTGCTTTGCTCTGCCCTAGCCTGGAAAAGCTGAGCACCCAGCTGAAATTGAGGGCCTGGTGCAGAGCTCCTCGTTCTGGAGCTGTGGGCTGGTGCTGTTTCTCCTTGCTTTCAGGTTACCATGCTGAGGCAGGGTGGGCATGGGCAAACAGCTGTAGGCAGAGCTCTTGGGGAGCATGAGGCTGAAAGAAAGTGAGGATGTTGGGCTGATTTCTTCCCTGCCACCCCACAGGACAGCCAGGCTAAAAATAATCCTTCATCTCATGCTGTGCATGAAAATAAAGGAGGCTAGAAAGAGAGCAGTCCTGGATCAGAGCAGTTAAGGACCTGCTTGGGTTAAAAGTATAGATGTGGTCTTGTATGCCTTGCGGGGGAGAATATAACCAGTGCCATTGGCTGGGAAATCCCATGGAAAATAAGGCATGTACCCTTCACAGTGGCAGAGACTACCCAGCGTGATGAGCTACTGCAAGAGGCAGTAGCATCTCGAGTGCTTGAAGGCTGTCCAGCCTGCCCTGCCATAACGCCATGTGTGGCCTGGGAGCTGGGTTTCAGCCAGCGTGTGCCACCAGGATGGCCTGGCCAGGAGTCTCAGGAGCACTTTGGGTAGGAGTCTGCAGGTTTGGAACAAACCAGGCACATAGGATGGGAGAAAAGTCTATGTCTGAACCCCCCCCCCACCTTCTTTCAGCCACCCATGGTTGTCGGTGGGGAGGGGGAGGCAGAAAGGGGCCTGAGGGTGGGGATGGGGAATCCCATCAGCTTCCTGACAGCCCTGCCTGTTCCTCTGTGCAGGATGGTTCCCCCACCACCTGTCAGCAAGCCCCACGTGTGCCTCTCCACCGTGCTCATCATGACCAGCCTCGTCCTCATGGATGCCTACCTGGTGGAGCAGAGCCAGGGCTCCAAGAAGCTGGGCATCTGTGTCATGGTGGCAGTGGGTGACGTGTGCTTCCTGCTGGTGCTTCGCTACGTGGCCATCTGGGTCGGGGCAGAGGTAAAGACAGCTAAGCGGGGCTACGCCATGATCCTCTGGTTCCTTTATGTCTTCGTTCTGGAGATCAAAGTCTACTTTGTATACCAGAACTATAAAGCTGACCGGAAGAGTCTGGATCTCATAGCCCGCAAAGCACTGACCTTGCTGCTCTCCATCTGCATCCCAGCCCTCTACATGTTGTTGGTGGCCACAGAGCACATGGAGTATGTCAGGACATTCAAGAAGAAAGAAGATCTCCGCAACCGCCTCTTCTGGGTCATTGTGGACGTGCTGGATGTGCTGGACATCCAGGCCAACCTGTGGGAGCCCCAGAAGAAGGGGCTGCCGCTCTGGGCTGAGGGCATCATGTTCTTCTACTGCTACATCTTGCTCCTGGTCCTCCCTTGTGTGTCCCTCTGCGAGATCAGCATGCAAGGGATTGGCATCATGCCGCACCGGATGATGCTGTACCCCATGCTGAGCATGCTCACGGTCAACATCACCACCATCTTTATCCGAGGCAGCAACATGGTCTTCTTCAGGGACACCCGGGTCTCCGGCATCTTCATGGGCAAGAACATGCTGGCCATTGGGCTGAAGGTCTGTACGTTTGTGCAGTACCAGCAGCACCGGCACCACGCGACCCTGGGGCCAGACCTGGCCCTGCAGCACAACACCCAGGCCCAGCCCTCCCCAGGGCTGCTCAAGTCCCAGGACCAGCCTACCTGCCCTGAGGAGCTGGCCCAGGACAACACGTGACAAGCCAGCAGGAGCCACAGCCTGGGCACCGCCACGCCTAGCCGTACCTGCAAACCCGAGGCGGGCCGTCGAGCTCCCCACCTGGACAGAGGGCAATGACCCTGCTCCCTCCCTCCCTGGGCGAAGCTGCTCCAGTCCCCGAGGGTCGCATGGTGAGGGCCCCCGTAGCAGCCTCCATAAGGCTGCAGAGCAGTTCGGGACCTCAGCACCCCACTGAGCGAGACGGGGCAGCAGAGCGGAGGAGGAGGTTTGCCTGCCATGCAGAGTGTCTGGCTGGGGCCAGGGCTCCCCCATCAGTGCTCCCCACACAGCACTGCCCTCTGGCCAGCCAGGGCTCAGGCCGGGGGGCTGCACAGGGACTCTGCGGGTCACCCGCTCTGCTGTTGTGGTTGGCCCTGGCTCCAGCTCGGTGCTTGGCAGCAGCCTGCTCCCCACTGTGCGAGCTGGGGAACAAGGCCTGGGTCTCTCCCCCTGCCTGTCGCCCCCCTCAGCCAGCTGCAGGCCCTGGGGTGGCAACTGTCCTTTTTCAAATCTCCCTCTTTGCAATAAAAGACCTGAGCCCTGTAGCCTCCTCATGTCTGTGTCCTGGCCGGCAGGCAGGTCCCCCCAGCTCCCATGGGTGCCTGTCCCTCATGTGCCTAGATGCCCTGCTGCAGAGCACACCTGGGGTGGGGGAACTCGCCCAGGCCTGGGGAGAGCATCCCAGGCACCCGGGTCTGAAGCCATTCCTCCTGGCCAGCAGCTGGGAGAGGAGAGGCAGGTCCTTGTGAGAGTCTGGTGGGTGCTGAGGGTGTCACTGGGGGGTATGTTAAGCAGCTTTGTCAGCCACCACTGCCATCAACCGGTGCCAGCCATGCCCAATGGCTGCCCTCCCCAGGAACACCCATAGCAAGTCCCCACACTCCACCTGGAGGGACAGCAGAGCAGGTCTGGCAGAGACACACTGCCAGGACAGCATTAGAAACAGAAAGAAAATAACCCAACTGCACCCTTGAGGCTGGGAGGCTGTGGGGAAGAGCAGCTCCCCTGGCAGTAGAAGGCTCTCCGGAGATGTTGGGAGCATCTCCTCCTCTTGAAGCTGGTGTTGCCATGCAGGCGGCTGCCCCAGCACCAGCACAACACTGGCCAAGCTGGATGATGCCCCAGAGCTGCCCCTGCTGTGGGGTACTGGGCCCAGGAGCGGGCAGGGAGAGAGAGGCTTGCTCCTCACCACTAATGTGCTGGACAGAAGCAGGCAACATCCCAGCAAGGACACCCTCCTTGCAGGCAGGCACAAAGGCCTCAGCAGGAAGGAGCCATTTTTGCTCCAGAGGGGCAGGAGGGGAAAGCAGGAGCAGGTTTGCTGGCTGCTGGGCAGGGCCTACAAGCAGCTGGGGATGGGGACACATGGACTGAGGAATGCTGCTCCCCCATGGCCCCTCAGCAAGGCCCTGGCAGCAGTGACACACAGGTGAGGCACCTCCAGCCTGTCCAGGCCCCAGTCTTCTTCCCTTCTTGCATTAATGTACAGGTGGAGCTTTGTTCAGCTTTGGATTAAAAAGCAGACCATTGCCACAAATGGGTCACAATAGCCTTGGGCTTTGGTGCTGCCAGATCACTCCCAAGGTAGCTCTCCTCTGAAGGCACAAGGATGGGGCAGGCTCTGCATCCCACATCACGAGGCCAGAAAGAGAAGGAAGAAGCAGCCAGGCATGGTGCAAAGCAATAAACCACATGCAGGTTAAAGGCAGCTGAGGATTTCCAAGTGGTCTCTAGCCAAGCTGGCACATCCCATTTCTACTGCCTTCCCCCAGTTACACGTAAAACCTGTCACCAGAGCAGAACTTGCATCACCCCCAGGAACTGCAATGGAGACAGGTGGGCGTGATGGCATTGCTCATCATTCCATTTCTTGCTCATGCAAGGCCTTTCCCCAGGCCCCGCACACCAGCTGCCCACCTGCACACAGCACGGCTGTGCCCAGGGAGCACTCTGCCCTGTGGAGCTCAGGCACTCTGACAGCATATGCTCTGACCTGTCAGACAGAGATCATCTGCGTCACGTCCACATCACCTCCTTGTCAGCACAGCCACAGGAGACAGGGGCAATCAGGAGTGAGGAGAATCAAGAGAGCTGGTGGTCAAACGTAATGTTGAAGAGAGGCATTGACTCCCATTAAGTTCAAACGCTTCAGACTGTAACAGCACTGACACCAGGAAAATAATACCTCAGGAAAATGGAGGTATTTTATTTCATACAGAATCAGTTTCCTGGAAGCACGAATAGCCCTGTAGAGACCACCTTGAGAAGTCAAGAAGAGAGGCAGCCCTGCTGCAGAGATTGCTGGCAGCAGTACCTGAGCACGGTCAGCAGCACGCCCCGGCTGCGAGGAAGGCCAGCCACACCAGGGGCTGTGTCACGAGGGTGCAGCCCACACAGAGGAGCGTGATCATCTCTCCTTTACTCAGCACTTGTGAGACTATATCCAGGTCCTGCATCCAGGCTGGGCCCCCAGAAGACAGATGTTGTTCTTCTGGGCTGACTCCAGTTGAGGATGTGAAAGTTGTCAAGGGCTGGAGCACTGCAAGGGAAGGCTGAGGGAACAGGGTTTATTCACCCTCAGGAAGAGAAGGCTTTGGGGAGACCTAACAGCACCCCTTTCCCACCTACCCCCCAGACCTATGACAAGGCTACTGAGAAGATGGAGCCAGGCACTTCACTGAGAACCATAGAATGACTACGGACTAAAACCAAGCAGGTGTCCTTGAGGAGGGAAAAAAAAAAAGTTTCACCTTGAGAACTTGAAGCAGGAGAGCAGAGGCCAAGAGAGATGGTTGTGTCTGTCCTTGGACATTCCCAGACCCAACTGAAGAAGCCCTGGGCAACCTGGTCTGAAGTCAGTGCTAGCCCTGCTCTGAGCAGGTGTTGTACCAGAGCTCTCCCACCTGAGGTCCCTTCTCACCTCAGTTGATGTCTGATAAGACCTGGAGTAGAGGCAGCAATGCAGGGTAGGGCTCATGCTCTCGAGCTAGAGAAAGAGATGAGCAGGTACAAGGACAGAGACAGCTGTCAGCGCCATGTGCATCTGCATGACAGACTTGTCACCACCCAGGCATGGTGCAAACCACAAGTGAAGAGGACATTTCAGCTACAAAATGCACTATTCCCTTCAGTTCAGCCTCTGCTCTGCTGCCTAACAGCATCACTGTACAGCAAAAGGCAGGTACTGGTAAGAGGGATGCCCATTTTCCAGGCCTGGTCAGGGCAGAGTGAGTCCCGGTGCCAGACAACAGCACATCACAAGTTCTTCTGTGAGGGCAGACGGCGCTTGTCTTTGATGGCATTCCTCTTTCTTTTCTTGTTCAGGAAGCTCTCCAGCTTTCCACTCCTCTTCAGCTCTGCATACTTTTCGGCTAGCTCCAATTTCCGCTTCTCAGCTGTAGAGGAGAGCAAGGTTTTAAACTGAAGCCCAAATCATCTCTACAGACTGGCCCCTTCTCACCTCTCCCTCCCTGGCTCCAGGCCTGGCTCGTCGCTTGAGTACCAGCGCCAGAACAATCCCTCCACAGCTCTGTGGAATATTACGGACAACTCGCTTCCACTGCTTGGAGTCCTGTCAGCAGTACTCCCTCTAGGTCTTCCTGCCCCATGTTCACACTGAGTACTTACATTTCTTCAGGAAAAAGGGTTTCTTTCCCTGCTTGGCCAATTCCCTCTGTTGTCTCTTCAAAGATAGCTCCCTCTCCCTCAACTTCTGCTGTTTTTTCTGTGCCTGTTCTTGCTGTGTCTGTACAGAAAGGATGGCCCGTGTCAGTAAGCATCTAGGCAGATCTCAAGTCACACATCCTCTCTTCTACGGCATTGCCTCATAGGAGAGGAGACGCTGCACTGAACTCACCATGCGGTTCAGAAGCTGCTGCAGTTTCTCCTTCTGCTCTGCATTCCGGCATTTTTTCAGCTGCTTCTGAATCATCTGAAGAAGAAAGCAGAAAGCTGCGTGACTGCCTGCCTGCCACCTCCACTGTGAAAGGCCTTTGCGGAAGGTGCCCCTGCCAAGCAAGGTTCTTCTGGCCAAGGACAGGCACACAGCATCACCTCCTTTTCCTGCTGCTTGATGCTGTCCAGGAAGCTGTATGTCTTCATAAATATTTCAGGCTTATACTCTCCAGACAGGTCATCAAATCGAGGGTCTCTGTGGACCTGAAGGCAGGGAAGGCAAAGGTAAGAGCTGTGGCCCAGGATTACCCTGTTAATAGCCTGTTTACCCTCCTTCCATGGATCAGACCTTGCTTTTTTTTTTTTTTTTTTTTTTTTTTTTTTACAAGCAGTATTATGCACCCACCATTGAAAACATCTGCAGTTGGCAAAGGTTGAGTCCAATAATCAAGGTGGCAGTCCCTCACAAAAATCATCCTGCTTGCATCCAGTCTACCAAGCAACAGGCATTTCCTTATGGAAGTCTACCAGCCAGGAGCAGCCAATTCAAGGAACAGCAGCACAAGTGCTGCCTCCAAACACCTGCAACTCCCAGACCAAGAGCTGGCTGAACATTGTTGTCAAGGTGATGGATTTGGGAATTAAAACCTATCTAGATTTTCACAGATTACCTGGGTCAGGTCATACAAAAAGAGAGAGAGAAAAAGAGATCTCTAACTGTGGAAATTAAATATATTAAGATGATCCAGTAATGATAAGTCAAAGTTATATTTAGATTAGACACTAGATGGACATTTGAACTTCCGATGTGATTAGTACTGAACAATGACCATAGCTTGCAGTGCAGCCATTACATCTTCTAGAAACACTCGGATCTCGAATCACAGAATCGTTAAGGTTGGAAAAGACCTGTAAGATCAAGTCCAACCATCAACCCAACACCACCATGCCCATTAAGCCATGTCCCGCAGTGCCACATCCACACGTTCCTTGAACACCTCCAGGGATGGGGACTCCACCACTTCCCTGGGCAGCCTGTTCCAATGATTCACCACTCTCTCAGGAAAGACATTTTTCCTAATATCCAGCCTGAACCTCCCCTGGCGCAACTTGAGGCTGTTTCCTCTCGTTCTATTGCTAGTCACTTGGGAGAAGAGACCAGCACCCACCTCACCACAACCCCCTTTCAGGTAGCTGTAGAGAGCTATAAGGTCTCCCCTCAGCCTCCTCTTCTCCAGACTGAACAACCCCAGTTCCCTCAGCCACTTCTCGTAAGACTTGTGCTCCAGACCCCTCACCAGCTTCGTTGCCCTTCTCTGGACACGCTCCAGCACCTCAATGTCCTTCTTGTAGTGAGGGGCCCAAAACTGAATGTTCGAGTTACTCCAAGTTGTGCATTAATGCAGAGCAGCCGGTTATACGGAGAGCAGCCCCTCCCGCACCCAGTCTCTTGTTCTCCCCAGACACGCTAGCACTACCTGCGCTCACCAGACAGCGGTCCAAGCCCCATCCTCCGGAAACAGCCTGTGTCACCTTCAGCAGCCCCATTACCACGTGTGCGCCCTATCAGCATCACTAAGGGAAGTCAGCTCCCGGACTGGGGAGGTGGAGCACCCACCTTCTTTGTAACAGAGACGACTTGTCGCAGAAAAGGTACAGGCTTCTTGGCAGACATCTCCAATGGCCTGAAAAAGAGAAAAATGTACTTAAGAGGAGCAGAGGATGGAATGAGGCCCAGGCTAACGTGTCGGGAGTTTAGCCAGACCCTCAGGAGAACATTACTGCACAGTGCCGAAACAGCAGACTCTCCCACTCAATCCTCACCATGATACCTACAGAGAGCAAAGAGGTGACTCACTTAAGAGCTAGGCAAGACTACTACAACCAAATGATCTATAAGGTGTGGTTAAAACAATCCTACACAAAATTTGATACAGCCCCACTATATCAAGTGAAAACCCACCACGTACATCAGTAAACGTGCCATACTCAATTACTCCTCTCCCTCTCCATGTTTTCATTCATCATACAACCACCTTCTTCTATTCCTGGCCCACCAACTCACCCACTCTTGACTAATACTTACACTGGAAGGTGAGACCAAAGTTGGGAATTTCTGCACGGACCTGGTAGTTACAAAGACAGGCCAATTCCACTGTGGCCAGGCTCAGCAATAAAGCATACCGTAACACAAGGGAAGAAAAGGCCAGTCCCCAGAATAAGGGCTGTACATATCCCAAAAGAGACTTCCTAGTGAACCAGGACCACGAGGACCATGGTGACAACCAATTAAGCGAGTAAGTTCTCCTTGCAACACAGGCCTTTAGAACTTGATGTTTTAGGTGGGTTATAAGGTGGGAGAACAGGGTATTACTCTCCCCGTATTACTTGGATGCTGGGTCCTGCGATTTGTCAGTATATCAGGTCAGTTACTAGAAACATGAAAAGACCTGTGAACTGCCCGCTGAGAGTACCCACAAGGTGGGCATTACATCCACAATTCAGCAACACAATAACACCGTGGCAGGAACATAAACAACCCTGCAGGCATAAGTAAGTTTTCCAGATCCTGCTTAGGGCAATGTTCAGTGTATTTTCTTGTCCCCTGATGTGGCTATGCCCCTGTACGATGCTCTCGAGTCAGCTTTACACAGCATTGCGGAAGCCAGCTCAGTTCCAGGGGATTTCCCTGAAGTCCTTTTTTTAAGAAGCTCCCTTCCACAACAAAAACACAAAAGAAACAGCATGTGGGATTTACAGTGATGCATCACTTAAAGGATTAGGGGAATTAAATAAAAACAGAATTATGCCAACCGTGTGGCAGAAATAGAGACAGTGTGTGAAGATGCTGCACTACACAAAATCCCCCCAACTCTTGGGTAAAAGGTAAAGCAGAAACATTATGCCAATCAACTATTTACAGCAGAAGAAACGTATGTTCCGCAGAGGTTCAGAAACACATTGGGGATTGCCAGTGCAACAGAGGAAACCTGTTCAAATCACTTGGATACGACTCTGAGGACTGAGAACCAGCTAACTACTAAACACTATAGTAAAAGGCATTATTGTGTAGCACATTAAAGGAGATCCACACCAGCTCCAAGGCAATGGCAACACTGTGAGGAGCTCCCAGCATAACTTCTGGAGTGCAGAGAGCACACATGCACAGTTTTTCTGATCGCAAAAGAACCTCTTTACCCCTTTTTGCCTTGTTGCTGCTTCACTGTAGCTTTGGTAGGTTTTGCAGTTTTCTTCCCACCGGTCACCTGCTTGCACACTCTCGTTCTCACATCACTCTGCACCCGCAGTAGCTCCTCAAAAGACATGTGAGATTGATCTGGAAGAGAGTGCAGAACACACCTGAACCGAACAGCTTCTCAAGGCACTTCCCACCCCCAAATTCCACCAAAAGGGGTGTCTCAGAGCCTGAGACAGTGACAGGAGCACAGCATGGCAGAAAGAAGCCACTGCATCTCTCAGCCTTTATTTCTCTCTCATTAATCACTGCAGTCTTTAGTCTCCCCCTCTCCCCAACATGCCTTTGCTTCTCTCTCCACTCAGCAGCACACACGAGACCAGCTCAAAGTTTTTACCTGGTACAAAGAACGGTATGAGCCCTGCACTGGGCTATATTTCGGCCACATTGCAAATTCTGAGGGGTCACCTCTCAGTCCTGACTCTTTCACTTTAACAGACTGTTTTTCTCCCATCGCCTTTAAATGGGCATCATCACTTCTCTCACACCGTAAGACCAGCCAGAAGGTGCAGGAAAACCACACGGCCTGTTCACAGCCTGTCTGTTAAGACTCGGAGACAGTTTCTTCCCACTGTACATCCGCCGCAGCTCTGCTCCACCTGCAACGAAGCGATTCCCATGGCAGAGCCTCCTCAGCACCCCAGAGGCCTGCAAAGTACTGAAATCCAGACATTCAACCTTCACCATCTCACTACCAATAGGATACAGTCTGATTCACTGGGGGAAGAACGAAACCCCCACAACACCAAGAAGCAGTTTCATAGTCTAGCCCTGCTGCGAGCTCCCCACAGTGTTATTTACACCTTCTGTTTCATAAAATATTCCTTCTCTCCTCTGACCGCTGACCAGAAGACCAACAGAAACAACACAAGAAACTGCAAAACCAATCTTACCCAAAGTGCTGATGAATGCACAAGGTATTCTGGAATTTTCTGCTACTATGTTTCTTTAATATCCCTCAGTGACAGTAATCTTTAACACTTCTTATAACCACAATGTAAAAATATTACCAACAATTCTTTCTGGATTTACACCTCTGGGCATTCAGGACTAGCAATCAGAAAACATTTCTTAAGGCAGCACTTGGATACGCTCATTCCGTTCTCTGGACAATGGCAGGGGCAAGAAGGAGCAGGAGGCTTTGCCTTGGCCCCCTTCTGAAGGGGGAAGTCTTGGTAAACACCACCTCGGTGGCATTTGCCTGCTCAGCACCTCTGAACAGTGACAGGCACAGGATCTTTCTAAGTCTTTGCAATACTATGCATTTGGCACAAAACACCCCAGCTGTGGCCGAGGAAAAACAAGCACATCCTGCCTGTGGTAAGCTGACCTTGGCTGGGTGCCAGGTGCCCACCAAAGCTGCTCTGTCACTCCCCTCCTTAGACACACAGGGGAGAGAATGTAATGAAAGGCTGGTGGGTTGAGATAAGGACAGGGAGATCCCTCACCGTTACCATCACGGGCAAAACAGACTCGACTTGGGGAAATTAGTTCGATTTATTAGCAATCAAAACCAGTGTAAGATAATGAGAAATAAAACCAAATCTTAAACACACCTTCCCCCCACCCCTCCCTTCTTCCTGGGCTCAACTTCACTCCTGATTTTCTCTACCTCCTCCTGCCCCAAGCGGCGCAGGTGGACGGGGAATGGGGGTTGTGGTCAATTCATCACACATTGTCTCTGCCACTCACTCTCTTCCCCTGCTCCAGCGTGGGGTCCCGCCCATGGGAGACAGTTTTCCACGAACTTCTCCAACATGGGTCCTCCCCATGGGCTGCAGTTCTTCAGGAACTGCTTCAGCGCGGGTCCTTTCCACGGGGCGCATCCTTCAGGAACAGGCTACTCCAACGTGGGCTCCCCAAGGGGTCACAAGCCCTGCCAGCAAACCTGCTCCAGCGTGGGCTCCTCTCTCCACGGGTTCTACCAGCAGCCTGCTCCAGCGTGGGCTTCCCACAGGGTCACAGCCTCCTTCAGGCATCCACCTGCTCCAGCGTGGGGTCCTCCAGGGGCTGCAGGTGGGTATCTGCTCCACCGTGGACCTCCATGGGCTGCAGGGGCACAGCCTGCCTCACCATGGTCTGCACCATGGGCTGCTGGGGAGCCTCTGCTCCGGCACCTGGAGCACTTCCTCCCCCTCCTTCTTCACTGACCTTGGTGTCTGCAGGGCTGTTCCTCTCACATATTCTCACTCCTCTCTTCTCCGGCTGCTGTCCTGCAGCAGGTTTTTTTTCCCTGTTATCACAGAGGTGCTACCACCACTGCTGACAGAGCCCCTGGCCAAGGCTGAGCTAATGGAACATGGGGGAAGCTTCTGGCATCTTCTCACAGAAGCAATCCCTGCAGCCCCCCCGCAACCAAAATCTTGCCATGCAAACCCAGTACACTGGGTTTTGCCCCATGACACAAGGTTTCTTCATGCTCTGCCCAAATCTGCTGCCAAATTCAGGAAGCAATATGAGGTCAGTCACATTGGCTCAGAGCATGGACTCATCATCCCGGTCACTCTCATCTTGGCAATAACCAAGACTTTCTGCTTCAGAATCTACTCACATCATCCAGAAAACGTAACAAGCATATCCAAGCGCTGCCTCAAGAAATGTTTTCTTTTTGCTTGTTCTGCACACCCAGGAACTCTGCTCTAGCATATCCAAGTGCTGCCTGAAGAAATGTTTTCTTTTTGCTTGTTCTGAACACCCAGGAAGTCTGCTCTGTCAATGCTCGTTAGTCCTCTGAGGAGGGTTAAGGGAACACCGTATATCCAGTTTGCCGCACAAGGGACAACGGAAATGTGAATACAGCACTATTTCACTACACTTCTTCCCCAAAACACCCCTCCCACTTATCTTACTGCAATTTGATATCTTCTCTTGCTTGAGCTCCTGCAAACACACTTGCCCCCTATCTCCTTAGGGATAACAGCACTGTCGTCCTTTCTGATCTCTCTCAGGTTCTCCGTCTTCCCCCGCCTCGCTCTTATACAATCACTTATTGCCTGCCTGCCCAGAATGTAAAATCACCTTCAGACTAAAGAACTGTGCCTGCATTCAGTGCCAAGCAGCTCAGCAATTTAAGGTAATCACGCTACTGGGGTTTCACAGGGACTTAAGAAAACCAGTAAGTTCTAGGACTTGGACAAGAGCATCCGCCACCACGCTGTTCAAATTCAGTGCAGGTAGCTTTAAACTGCTGCACTATAGGAAAAATCTGTGCTAATTATACAAGTTACTGGGGTATAGAGCAATTAATCACTCTTTAGGGCAATATTTGAGTATCACTTGGATACTCAAAGCATCACCGGACAGACAAATGAAAGACTCTGAGCAAGGACAATCAAAGGGGCAAAGAAAGCATTAAAGGAAAGGAAGAATGATGTGGAAGCTACTCTAATATTTCACAAAGACACACGAGACACCATCACCTGCGCTACAATACTCCATTTGGCTGCAATTCCAAAACAATACTGTTAAAATAGCAAAGACTTACAAGTTGTCAATGAAAAAAGAGATAAAGACACCACATAAAAAGATGCAACATTTAGCAAAGAATTAGAAAAGGGATTTGGTATAAATCAGAAAAAGCAAAGGCATGCAGAGCTTCCACTGATAAAATATTTCTGGTACGGGATACCAGACCAGACTTGACTACCCAAAACCTCATGGGGAAAGTGCTTTCCACACAGTAGTATCAGTCCATGAAATACACCCTATGGCCTATTTGTAAGAGACTGCATTAGCCACTCACATTGAGAAAAACGTAATTGGACAGCAGCATAAAAAAAGCAGCCTATTTTGGGGCAGAAGTGAATGGTCCCAGCAGGTGTTCACTGCTGGGCAGCAGATTTGGCAGCTGTGCATGTGAAAAGGTTGCTGGCTTCCTGCTGCAAAGTGGCTGGTCCTACCCACAGCACAAGGGGAGTTCGTGATCCTTGAAATCTGTGCTGATGGGTTCTCCACAAAAAAACCTATTAAAAGACAGGATTAGCTTACTTTCCTTGTTTCTTGCATTCTTTCTTGACACTTTAATTTCCCAGGGTTTTCTTTTACTCCTTTTTCCTCCTAGAATATTATTTACCTTTTCTGTACCATCTTTATAGTCCATTTCATCTTCCCTCCTGCCATTTTTTCCCTTCCTCCATTATTTTGTGGATTGTCTCCTTTCCACCTCTTGCTAAGCTTCTGTTACCTGCCGATAACATGGGCACTTCCTGCCCACCAGCACAGCATCCCCAAGTTTCCTCTCCTCCTGCAGACTCCTGTGACACTGAGAACTATACAACCTGCTGAGCACGTCAAAAAGTGTCCAGGATGCAAAAACGGAGGGCCTAAGAAATGGCTTGTATCTGCCCAGTCATTCCCCACTGAGACAAACTTAGTGCTGGACTCTAATGTAACTAGTTCTGTTCCAGAAATGAGATTACGGAGGGCATGGACAGATGGTAAAAGCAAAATTGCTGTTCCCATTCACATCCAGCTGCAGGAAGGAAAGGGTGACTGGCAGCGGTCTTCCCTCTGAGCTTTGCTAAAGCTCACCATTAGGAGAGGAAAATGAAATGCCTACAGATGAGGGGGCACCCCACGCACCAGTAGAACCCCCTTCCTGAAAGCCTACCTCGAGATGAGGTGCGCCTCCCCCCCAGTCCCATAGAAATGCTGCAAGGAGACTGCTCTGGCAAGACAACCAGTAACTGCTCGCACCTCTGACACACCGTGCTGTGCCATGTTTTGAACACCGATATCCACTCCCTCACAATTCTCTTTAAGGGCCTTTTCACAAGGTTTTCATTCTCACCTTGATCATTTTAAGACAAGGAAACCATGTTGCGTATGCTGCTGCAGGTGAGAACAACCGCCTCGGAACACTGAACCTAAGCACCGCTGCTGTTGCCAGCCGGCTCTTCCAGTTTACCTGTCCTGCTGAGGAGTTTTCAAGCTACTGTGCTTCTAAATTTGCGCAGGGCAATTGTCCTTGAGAAGACGTACGAAATCTTCCACACAGGGGGAAGGCGACTGGGGAGCAAGAAGCCCCTGTAAGTTTTTTTGTAGAGACCTCTCAGACAGCTCAAACCGAAGCCCTGCTGTTGATCCCAAACCCACCCCCTAAGCAGAGCAGGCAGGGGGAGGAATGCAGGAGAACGAAGGAGCTGGAATACGGAACCAAGCCGTTTGCCCATTCGTTTCCCACCGAAGGGGTGGCCGTGACACCCCCGAGCACGTCAGGAGACGTGCTGCGCTCCGGCTGACGCCGGGAACCGAAGCCGCGCAGGCCGCACCGCCTCGCCCGGCCCCCGGACCGCGCCGCGCCAGCGCCCCCGAGGAGGGGCAGCGAGCCCCGGGCTGGGGACCACCACTTTTCCCGCGGGCGCTCCCACCCCGCAGGGCCCGCCCGAGCGGGGCAGCCCTTACCTCTCCCGCCAGCCCCAGCCGCCTCCGCCGCGCCGCTGCCCGCACCCTCGGCCCCCGGGGAGCTCCCGCTGTCGTCGCTGTCGTCGCCGCTGTCGCCGGAGCTCTCGCCCTCCGCCGCCTTCAGCCTCCCGAGGGGCCGCCGCCCCCCCGTCTCCTCCTCCTCACCCTCCGCAGCGCCTCTTCTCCATCCCGCCGCCTGGGCCCGCCAGTCCCGCCGCGGCCGGCCCCCCGAGCCCTCCTGACGCGGCCGCATCGCCGCCCGCTTCCAGCGGCAACGCGCGGCACCGAGGCCCCACCCGCCCCCCCAGGCCCTCCGCCCCGCGGAGCCCCGCTCCCGCCCGGGCCCGCCGCAGACACGGAAGCAGCGCGGTGAGGACGGAGAGCGCCCACGGAACCGGAAGTGGTGGAACCGGAAGTGGTGAGGCGGAAAGCAGCGGCGCACGCGCAGAGAGGCAGACAGGCAAGAAGGGGTATTTATTGGCGCGGGCAGGGCGCGCAGTGCGCGTGCGCGAAGCCGGGCCCCGCCCCTTCCAGCGCGTCGCCCAGGAGACGGGCCAGGGCGGGGTCCTGCGGGAAGGCCTCGGCCTCGGCCTCGGGCCAGGGCCAGGGCCAGGGCCAGGCCGAGGCGGCGGCGGCGGCGGCGGGCGGCGAGAGGCTGTCGGCCAGGGCGCGGAGCTGTGCGGCCAGCAGGCTGAGCTCCCGTCCCGGCAGCGGCGGCGGAGGGGCGGTGGCAGGCGCGGGCGGCGGTGCTGTGGTATGGGGCGCGGGGTGGTGCTGTCGGGCGCGCAGGTAGGCCGCCTCCTCCTCCCTGCAGCAGACACGGGCGTGAGGGGCGGCCCGGGGGCGCGGCAGCGCTCCGGCGTCCTCCCCGTTCGAGCCCTCACCTGAGGCAGTAGCTGGTGCAGGTGATGGCGTGGCCCCCGCCGTCCCGCCGCGCCGACACGTGGAGCCAGGCCCAGGTGCGGTCCCTGCGCAGCAGGCGCAGCACTGCGGTCCCTGCTGCGGCCCCAGTCCCGAGCGCTGCGGGCAAGGGGCTGCGTTAGCCTGCGGCAGGGCACGGCGGCCCCGGTTGCCGGGGCAGAGGGGCGTGCTGCCTGTGGACCCCGCAGGCTGCCCTGATGGGGTCTGTAGTCAGTCTGCCACTCTGGCCCCAGCGGGACAGAAGCCGCAGGTAACAGAGTCAGGACTGTAACAGTCCTGCCGTCTCAAAAAGCTGGGGCTCAAGCAGGCTTGTCCCTCCTCTCTGCGCTGTGGCAAAGCAGGGCGCTCGTGTTCCCAACTTTGCAAGCTACCTGTGACCTTATAGACTGTGTATGGGGCATGTAACCAATTCTCTGCTTCATCCTTTTCGGAGCAGGGAGCCACAGCAGGGCAGAACTAAATTCGCTTTGTTTCTGTTGTCCTGGACAGCCAGGTTTCGGATGTAACCAGGGAAAGACCTGCACGTTCCCAGGCCTGACACTCACCCACAGCCCTGTGCTGGGCGGCCGCTAGGTCGATATCCTCAGGGTGCAGGAGGCTGTACCACGACTGACCGATCAGTTCCTCCCTGCAGTAGCCGAGGTGGTAGGTGACACTGGGGGAGACAAGGGGAGTGAGGGCTGAATGCTTTGCAGGGTCTGCACCGTGTCAGCGAGGAGCAGCTGTTGCATGACAGAGGAGAGAGCAAAACAACAGGGGTACAGAAATGACTTGCAAATGAGGGAGGGAAGAGGCTTGGGAAGCGTCTGGGAGAGTCTCACTGCTCACGCAGGGTCCAGCCCCCATCCCACACACACGTGCTTGGTGAAGGGAAATGATCCTTAGTGCCGGAGATGTACAGCTGGGGCTGTGGTGTGAGTGGGCACCCCTCACCTCTCCGTGACATCAGTAAATGTCATGTCTAGGACATGTGTGCTCTGGAATAGGTCGTCCTGGGAACTGGCATCATTGTCCGCAGGCAACTGGGCGACTGGCGTGCAGAGGGCCAGGAAGGCTGAGGTGGAGGGGGAGGCCGGCCAGCACAGGTCCATGAAGTGCCCACGCACTGCCACGGCCCGATTCCCCCTGTACTGCAGCCGGAAGGCCTTGGATGTGCGCATCTCGCTGACAAACGTGACTTCTGCAGGAAAACAAACCGGCTGGAGCAGGTCAGGGGCTCCCTCACTCTGCTCCCAGCAGGGCTGGCCCTGCCTCTCTGACCGCAGCCACAAAGGGCGAGAGCGGGGTGGCAGCATCTACAAGATGCCAGCCGAGGCCTCCCTTACCCCTGCCGGGCTCCTCCTGAGCGAGGAGGAGCTTCTTGCGCACGTCTTCGCAATCTCGCCCATCTAGGATGTTGAAGATAGTGTCCCCCTGGGCGAGCAGCTCCACCTGATAAAGAGGGGGCTGCCGTTGCAGACTGGGCCTGTGCCAGGGAGCCCTGCGCTGGCACTGCGAGCGCGCAGCCCACTAGAGCCGCAGGCCAGCATCTGCCGGGGCAGCGTGCTGTGCGTGCCATAGAGGCACCAGGACAGGTATGGGGACAGTGACCGCAAATGTCCAGTGGGCAGGCTTTACCATGGAGAGGCCCAGGACCTGAGCCACGTTCTCCGAGATGTAGATCAGCTTGCCGTTGGCTGAGAGCACAAGCAGAAACCCTGGCAGCAGGGAGAGCAGCTCCGTGCCAAGGGCTGGTCCCACCGGAGGAGCTGAGTCTGCAGGGGGAGCACAGGGTGAAGCGCTGTCTCGATGGGGCAGGAGCGGCGCCCCATGCAGAGCCAAGCTAGCGTGGGGTACAGCAGTGCCATGGGTACCTGGAGGGAACAGCTGAGCCCCCCGCAGCCGGAGGCACACCAGGGCCATGGTGTGGAGGTAGGAGAGCCGCTCCTTCTCCCGCGCGGAGATGGGCAGCAGGGAGCGCAGCTCCTGCAGCTCCACGTTGATCTGGTCCCGGCGAGCCTTGGAGGCACTCTTGGTTGACCTGCAAAGCCAGCTGTCTGGGGAGACGTGTCCAGGGAGGGAGAGGGACAGCATTCCCTGCCTGCTGCTATGGGGAGAATTGCAAGCTCGGGGATGCGGAGTGGAGATGCTCCCCTAGAGAGGCTCAGCGCCCACGCCAGCTGCCTCTAGGCGAGCAAACCTTTGGTGGCTGTTTTGGTGCAGTGGGTGCAGGCAGAGGTGCTCACGGCTACCCAGGAGGACACCTCTGTCATGGCTGGTGCCCCTCTCACTGGGTGCCAGGCTGGACGATGAGCTGTGCTTTGGGGGTGAGCCTGAGTGACGTGACCTCCCCACCGAATCCCATGAGGATGGAAACTGCATCCAGAGCTAGAATGTGAGCCCCAGCCCATTGCACCTGCCTTTGCTCTTCAACCACCTGAAATCTCCCTGCCCCTCCAAGCTCCCGCACCTCCTCCCCATGCGTCGGCTGGCAGCCCCGCTGTCCCAAGCTGGTGCCAGCCCCTTGCAAGGGCCATGGGGCACTACACAAGCTGGCCTGGGGCTCTCCCCAGCTAGGAGGCCATCACAGGAGGTGGTAGGGAGCTCACCTGAATGGCTTCGAGGCACTGGGTGCCTGCTTGCCCCTCCTGGGCAGACAGCTCATCTCTGCCTGCAGCGGCCTGTGGCAGTGGCTGCAGAAGATGGTCATGGTGCCGGCGCTAGGATGCCTGAAGCTGGCAGCGCACCGCTGCCTCCTTCGCCGCTGGCTGTGTCCGAACCTGCTGACCCCACTGCTCCCGGCCTCCTTTTGTACCCTCCTGGGGTGCAGGGGCCAAGCTGCTCATGGAGAGAGTTACCTCTCCTGACGCAACTCCAAACAGCTCCGGGCTATTTTTAGAAGGCAGGCTGCTAAAAATAGCCCTTGCAGCCGGCTGCAATCTGAGAGGGGAAGCAATAAAAGGAAGCCAGGGTCTTTAAAGCAAACCTGGCTGCTCAGGAGGGGGTGATGATGAAGGTAGCAGGAATCCCCCCATGGGGCACACATCCGCCCAGCTCCTGGCCCACAGTTGTTGCCAGCCCAGCAGAAGGTCCGTGATGGGCTGAAGGCCTGCGGCCAGTTCACCCACCTGGCAGCTCCTCTCCAGCATCACTGATGACTGAGCTGGGTGCTGAGAGGGGAGCTGATATACCAAGAAAACGCACTGGCAACATCTGGACCAAGGTAGTGAGCAGTGTCCCATCCCTGGGTCTGCAGCAGGGTCCTGGCAGAGGGAGGTCAGAGCCACAGCACCCCTGAACCTGAGGTAACCCTTGAGGGGAAGTGGGGTGCCTGCGACCCTCTCCCTGGTGACCCCCTTCCTTTCTTCCCAGAGAAGCCACCTCCCCACCAAAGGTTTGCTCTCCTCGAGGCAGCTGGCATGGGGCCCTTTCTAGGGCCTGTTGCCTCCACTCAATGTCCCAGGGATTGTGGTTCTCCCCAGAGAAGCCCCCGTGACAGCCGTTCACGGACAGAGCCAGGAGCACCTTGGGGAGCCTCTGTGCTCAGGACCACACTGCCAAGCGCAGTGAGCCTGGGTGGTCTGCGGGTGTTTCCTGGTGCCTGGCACCCTACAGGGAGAGTAAGCTTGGTGCTTCAGTGCTGGGGAAGGGGACGCCATGGCAAAAAAACCCTCCACTCTTTCATGGCACAGCTTGAAAGGCAGCCTGTGGCTGAGGCAGCTGGTTGAGCAGGGGAGCTGGAGCTGCTGGACAATGCCTGGGTGATGTCCACCCAGCCCTCACAGGCAACCTGCAGGTACCAAGGACCACAGAGCAGGAGCTCAGGCTGGGGGTGCTCTCCCTAAGCCAGATGTGCTGTCAGCACACCCTGGCTCCCTTCAGGCCCCAGCCCTGCCATTGATGCTCAGCACCCACCCCAGCAAGGTGCTGCCAGTGCATGAAGAACAAGCTCTTGTCGCGGTTGTGGTGCCTTCTGTTCTCTTGCCATGGGGTTTTCACTGCTCTCATGCCACTCCAGGCTGCTCCCGTTGCACCCACATCAGCCACCTCCCGCAGGCTGAGGAGCCCAGGCACCTCTGCAGCCTCCTGGTGCTGGATGAGCAGCGCTTGACCCTGGCTACCTGCCAGCCCTCAGGGCAGGGGAGATGGCCTGGGCCCTCTGCCACCCGTTCCTGGCACACAGCCACTACCATCTCTTGGCTGCCCTGTGACTTTACATCCCAGGGAACACCCTGAGCACTTCCCTCGCTTTCCCTGCGTTAGCTCCGCTACAGTTGCCGCTGGAGCTCCTCTTCACATCAGACACCTCACCTCCATGGGAAGGGGCTCGGGCACAGTCCTCTGTGCTGCCCGGGAAGGGAAGGCTGCCCCAGACATCCCTCCACCTCCCTCCCTGGGGCAGAAAGCTGTGGGGCAGCACAGCCCAGGAGACACGCACCATCTTCCTCCCTGCCCTCTCGCAGGGCGGCACAGCCCCGGGCAGGAGGCAGGTGCGCCAGGGCAGTGCTGCTGTGGGGTGCCCACCTCCCCTTCTCCCACCCCAGCCAGGTCTGCAGCTCACACCAGCCACAAGCCAGGGGTGGCCTGCAGCTGGGAGGGAAAGCACCTGGTTCAGTCTCCCCCCTCCTATACCTTCTCCGGTTCACCTGCTAGGACACACAGAGCAGCAGAAACTATGTCTGCCTCAGCGTTTATAAAACTCCCCCCAGTTGCTGTTTTACAACGGGAGCTGGGCAGAGGGTCCAGCTGGGCCCAGGTCCCCACATCAGGCTCAGCTCGGGGCTGGGACCTGCCATCCGGTGCCAGGAAGCTGGTCAGCACTGGCAGGTGCAGGCGTGGATGTCCCCGCTCTCTCGAGGCAGCGCAGGAACAGTTCATAGCCCGAGGCCAATCCTGGGGCCATGGCTGGTGGTAGGAGTTCATTCAGGCCTTTGGAAAGTGGCCGGGGACCAGGTCAGCACAGCTGCAGCTCCACAGGCGAGGGGAAGGAGGGCAGGAGATGCTGGAGCCATCAGCAAGGAGGGGGGTTCACAGTTGTGCTGCTGGGGCAAGCCGATTTCTTCCCCAGCAGCCTGCTCTGCCTGCACACTTGTGCTGCCCAAAGCGTGACAAGGGCAGAGCAAGGCCTGGCTAGGGCAAGGCAAACTGAGCTCACATGTTCCTTGCTTGAAAGGGCTAAAAACTCATGCAGGCAGTGGAGCAACAGGTCAGTGTGTGGAGGGGTGAGGGCAGAGTGGTAGAAGGATGAGCCGGCGTCAGCCCTGGGAGGAGACGATGGGGCGGCTGATGGTGCTGTTTGTTGTCATGGCAGAGAGCTCCCATCTGTAACACACGGATGGGATACACTGAGAGAAAGCACAAACACAGTGCCCAGGGCTGGAGCAGCTCTGCTGCACATCAGCCTCAGCTGTGGTCTCCAGCCCAGCCTGCCCTGAAGCTGCACAGTGCCAAGGAGGGCCTCAGGCAGCCCTCAGCCAGGGCTGGAGCACCCTAAGGACAGGGACAACCCATGGGGTGGCCTCCCGGCAAGGCACACAGTACCTGATGTCGTGGGGAAGGCAGGACTGGTCCAGGCTGTACTGAATCACTGCTAGCTTACACAGCGTCTTCAGACTGGGGCCTGCGGAAAGAGGGCAGTTAGCCACAGCAGTCCTCATCTGGGCACTGGGGGGAGGTCCAGGCATCGTGCAATCAATGCCATAGGAAATGGGACAGAGCACCCCGCCACCCCTCTGAGGGGCAAGGCAGGGTGCACACCAGGGACAGGCTGGAGCAGTTTTCTGTGCTCCCACAAGTCTGCATGAAGGAGCGTATGAAGAGCCATGAGCCCAGCTCAGGCCTGCAAGCATGGCTGCATCTCTGGCTGGTCTGCCTTAAGCCATGTACACCAGCAAGAGACAGCTGCCTGGCTCCGAGAGGCAGGCACCTGGAGCCATGTAGGACTCAGTACAGTGCTTCACGACAGGGCCTGCTCACAGGGCACCTTGCGGTGAGAGGCGCAAGCTGGGTGGGGAGTGCTCACGTACTGAAGTCGAGGATGTAGAGATCCGAGTGATCCATCAGGTCGAATTCATCACCCATTCCCTCCTCTGGAGACGGGCTGCAGAAGCCAAGCAAAGTGTGTCAGTCAGAGCGAAAACACTCGTACACCAGTTGGGGTCCCTTGGGATCCCCAAGAGCTGAGCAAGTCCAGGACTGTTCCTGGCCTGCCTGCCCCATGCAGGGACCCTCTGATCCCTCCTGTCCCGCTGCTTCCCCCAGCAGCGCCCAAAGCCATCACTCTCCCAGCTCTTCACAGAATAGGCAGAGCTGCACAGAGCCAGGGCTGCCCGGCTGCCCCAGCAGCTGGGCAGAAACACACACCATCTCCTCTGCAAGCCATAGCAGCAGGGAACGGGGGAGCTGCCTCCTCCTCACGCACAACCACAGTGACTCCAGGTGCGAGCCTCCCCCTCAACTCACTCCGCCTCTGTTACTTTGCTGCACCTCCAAGCACCCATCCCACTCTGCAGGGAACATCCCTTTTCCCTTCTTGTACATTGACCAGCCTCTGGCTGGTTTCACACTCCTCCTTCCCCAGGTAGCTCCCAAACCACTCTCCAATCCTGGAGCCTCCCGCAGAACTGTGGCACCCACCCTCAGGGCATGCTTGATGAACCTCAGTTCCAGAGCTAAGGCTTGTTTCAGGGCTCTATTTGCTCAGCAATTTCAGTGGATCCCACCCTCCAAAGAGCTCCACTCAGAGACCCAAAGCTGAGCCCCAGGATGAGGCTGAGGATGACTCTGAGCCGGCTGGAGAAGGGATGTTACAGCAGCTCTTCAAGGCAGGCATGCTTGCACAGGCATCTGTCCTGCTCTTTGTGTGATAAACAGGCCCCATGGGCTGCCCCACAGCAGGCAGGGCCAGACAGCCTGGCATCACCTAGAGAACCCAGCGCACTGCTGGAGACTAACCAGCTTCACAGCAATGCTGTATCACAGAAGGCGGCCCTAGTAACATGTTAGGAAACATACAGATCAAACTGCCTGGGCAGGCAGGGGTCAAACCATCCCTGCCTGGCCCCAAACACCACGTGGGACAGCAGGACGCAGCCCCCACTGTGTCTTTTTACAGACCTCAGGCCAGCTTCACCTCACGGCCAAGGGGAAGCACACAAAGGGAAGTACAAGGATTTGGGAGAACATCACATGAGACAGGCGACTGATCTAGGAAGAATCAGACACCACACAATGGCACAGTAAAAAGTCCAAAAAGCTGTGCTGGTGTCCCCAGTGAGGTAGGTGAGATAAGCTGGATACCCAAGAGGACTTTTTGCATGGCTCTCTAGTTGTGCTGCAGGGCCGCAGATCATGGGAGCCATGATCTGCCTCCAGAGATGGTGGCAGACTCAGCAAGTAGCTAGTGGCCATCCAAATTTTCTGCAACCTGGAGAAGCAACAAAAGGAGCCATATGCTTCAGCAGCACTGCTGCGCCCCCCCTGCCCTCCTCAGCTCTAGCTTCCCAGGGCTGCACGAAACGTTTGCAGACTGCCACGTGCCATATGTTACTCGTGGGTCGCACCACGGAAACCTGTGAGCTAGATTCTCCTGTCCGTAAGCTCTCAGAAGCATGGACGCTGCTGGGGACAGAGGCAGCTTGCGCTGTAGCACACTGCCCCAGCACTGCAGAGGGCCAGAGTGCGATAAGCCAAGCTGCTTTCTCTGAGGACAACATGGAAGGTGCTTTGCAGAAGTTCAACTTCTACAGAGGAGTGAAAGCAGCAGCAGAGAATAAGCACCTGAAGCAGATGCTGAGGTCTTCGTCTGGCTTAGCGGCAGCTCTTTCCCTCTTTGTTCGTAATAGCCACGCGTGGCTATTACTGCTGCATTATAACCTGCTGCATTAGCACAAACTGTCCAGCAAAAACCCCACAGGTTAGCAACCTGCAGCTATTTTATTAGCTTGCATTCCCCTGACTAGGCCAGCAGCTGGACTGCTTTTGGGTGCTGCTGCACGAACTGAAGTTGTGTGCCAAGCACAACAGTGCAAGGTCTGAAACAGATTCTGCCCAGCCACACGCTGTTCATCACTCCAGTTCTCATGCGGCTAAGATCTACTGCAATTTTTTCGGCACGGCCATTGAGATGTTGTAAGAGAAGGGTAGAGAAAGCAGCTGGGAAATATCTGCGTGGCAGTGCAAGCACAGACATTTCTCAGTCTGACCGCAGGAATCACTGTGGGCTCCAGCCACAGCTCCCTGGTTGTGCCAAAATGGGGACGGCATTTCAGAGAACGGTAACTGAGCATGTGTCAGGCACTGATCGGTGCAGCAGTCGTTTTAAGCCAATCCCAATTGCCGATACTCCTGTCTGATGTTGGTCCTGGAATGCTAGCGAGGAGCTATGACTTCAGGCATTTCTAGGGAACAGCCAGCCTCACCTATGGTTCCCTGCCTCTGCGGTCTTGATGGAACTGCCAAAGCATCCGAGAGACTGGTCGCTGCATCCCCTAGCACAGGGAGAACAGCCTGTGCTGGAACAGTAGTGCTTGGACCAGGGGAAAGCACTCACATGCCTGATGGTCGTTTGGAGAATTTGAAAGAAAAGAAAGGCGTTTTAAGTCCTGCTTTGGTTTGTGACAAGGCAATTTAGTCTGTCCTCACTAGGGACCCCATGCTGGGACCCCATGCAGTGACTTCTCACCCCAGTGTCACTTGCTTCCCCACCTATGGCCCACTAAGCCTCACATCTCACAGGAGATGAGAGAGTACCTGCCCGTCGCAGGTTCCCAAAACCCCAGCACAAACGGCGGGGCACAGCTCACTGCTGGCAGAGAAGACCTGTTGCTGACGGGTCCCATTTGCCCGGACACAGGCAAAAGCCCCTTTAATTCCACCCTTGTATGCTCACCACGCCACAATCTAATCTCACAACCACGTCACAGGAAACCCTAGACCGTCCCTTATCTTTCAAAGGAAAGCCAGCAGGCACCACATCTGTGGTTTTAATCACCAAACTGCAAGCAGCTAGGGAAAGCCTGGAGTTCAAGACCAGGAGAGCCACAACTCCCAGAGAGCAGGGTTCAGGGCACCCCTTTGCCAGCCAGAGCCCAGCAAAACCGCTTGTTCCGGCTGCACAGCAACTCGGCGTGTTGCAGAATGCTTTTGGGCCCTGCACCGAGCACCCAGCAAGACCCCCTGCTCCCTCGCCAGAGCCTGCCCTTGTCAGGGAAAACACAGCCTCAAGCCAAACCTGGATCGGCATCTGTTCAGCTAAACTCCGGTTTATAGCATTCCTCGTTCTCCCTTGTGGATGGTCTCTACATGCTGAAGTGCTGGTGGGCTTGGGAGGAAACCAGACCAGGGCCACAACTGTGACACAGCTAACGGGAACCCTGAGCTTAGCGCTACGTGACTTCCTGGTCACTTACATGGGACACAAGTGACAGGATTGCTGCTGGCCACAGTGAGAGACCACAGCTGGGGCAAAAGTCCAGGCTCTGGGCAGGACTACAAAAGAAACTGAGCATTTGGATCCCACAGGAGCAGGCACCCTGCAGAAGTGCCTCTTGAACAGTCTACAGCGGACGTGAATCCTGTAAGGGAAGGCAGGACACAGAGGGGTTTTGCCTTCCCGTCCCCCAGTGCTGCTGCCTGGCAAGCCGGGCCTGCCGGCTCACCCGCCGAGGAGCCCGGCCAGACCCCCTTGCCAGATCCCCCGTGCTGTGCGCTCCGCCTCCCCCTCCCCAGGCAGGGGAGCACGGGTCAGGAGGCAGACCACAGGGAGTTCTCCATTACAACGACTTCCTGGAAAACTTCTTATCTCGCCAGGCAGCTCCAGAATACACCTGATAACTGTTACAGGAAGCAAGCACAATCCCCACTCCTGTCTCCCCCTTCCCCAGCCTGCAAGACCCTCCCTCCAGCCCAAGCAGGCCACATGCCGGGCTGCCAGCAGCTCTTCTATCCCAAACTGGTGCTGGTGAACTGGCTTGCATCGGGGTTGAGCCTGGATTAAGGAGCAAGCTGAGTACTGAAGTTGTTCGGTGGAGAAGATGAGGCGCTGCTGTGTTGCCTGGCAGAGGTGGGCCAAACTCTAAAAAGCTGGTGTCAAATTTGTTGTGGTTTCCTAGCGCTTCCTAGGAGTGCCTAGGTTTAACACCAGAGTTCAGCTGCTGCTGTGACACAAATCCACACCGCAGCATCTGAGGGCATCCAAAGCTGCCATCAAGCCCTGCCAAACCTTCTACCGTACAGAGCAGCACCCAGTATCCGTTGAGGAGACTGGATAAACTCAGCACCTCTGCATACCTCACCTGCGCTGAGCACTCCCTCACACACACACAGACATCCTACAACAAAGCACACCCCCCCAGCACTCCTGGGGCCTGAAGGCCCTTTGCTCCATCGCACACTGGTATGGTCAGCCCATCAGCGGAACCTGCCCTGCCTTGTCCTCTGCCCCAACCTGTCTTCAGAAGTATCCCCAAAAAGCCACTGCCAGAGTCCCAGAGAAAGCCCCAAAGCTTTCCAAACCATGTGGAGGGCTGAAAGTGTTTTCAGATGTCTCTACAAGGTAGATACCGGCAAACAGGCCTGTGCTTCAGAGCTGCAATTTGTCATTCCAGACAACATAGAGCGTGTCCTGGTGATGGGCCACTTCCTTTCTTTTAGCAGCTGTTAAGGCTCTTGGCCACATCCAGCTGCCCTGCACCCTGACAGTATCACTTCCAGTGTTTGACAGCTAAATCCTTAACACCAGATCCCTTTTGTGAATGGAAACTTTGCTAAGGAAGACTGGCACAGAAGGGAATGTTGCTTTGTCTTGCGTATGGGCTCCTCAAAGAGCTCCCAGCTGAGCCGACGTCCCACTGCAGCTTGGCAGACACCACACTTGCCAGTGAAAGAAAGAAACTCTGGTGGGAGGGCAGCATGTGGGAGAGGATAAGTCAGTCTGAGGTCTGCTACAGCACAGCAGACGAGGATACTCGTCCTTCTGACAGCAGCATCTCTTCCCCCCCTCCCCACCACCTCTCTCACAGAAACCTTGACCACTGCACAACCCCTTCTGAACAGCGTGTTACATACTTCTGCCTCCACTTGTACAAGAAGGCTTGTCACCAGGTGCTTTACAAGCTTACATGACATCTTCAACCTCCACCTCGCCTTTTTCCAGAGGAGCCCTGATCTACATGATTTCTTACACTTGTAAGGTAGACGGACAATTGCCACGTGCCTCTAAAGCGCATCTGACTACAGCGTGGGGCAGAGCGTGGAGGGACGCTGTGCTGAAGGGAACGGCAAACCCTCTCACAGAGTCACCCCACGCAACTCACCTGGTGCCTCCAAAGAGAATGATTTTGTCCCCCACTCTGCAGCAGCACTGCCGGCGTCGAGGACACGGGCCTTTCCCCTTGGGCTCAATCTTCCTCCAAGAAAGAGAAACTAAGGGATGGAAAAAGAGCGCACCAGCTTGTCACAAGAGCCTGGCCAAGACCCAGTTACAGATTTAAACAGATCACAGCAAAACGGGAGGCCCACTGCCCCACAGACACCAACAAGCCAACACCCACCCTCCCTGTTGACCTCCTCTTCTCACTAAAGGCAAAACGATGCATTTCTATGAGGTTGTTACTGAAGTGTCGCCTAGATGCCAGGCGCAGCCCTGGAGGTCTGCCTGCTGAAACAGGCGTTGCAGGTCGAGGCCTTCGACTTGCAAAGCCTGAGTGCCAGGACCCAGGGGCTGCTGCGGCAGTAGGTTGGATGTCACAGGGAGCTGTACAGGGCAGAGCTCCAGGAGCGGGCAGCCTCCCTTCCCCAGCACCCTGCTGCGATCCAGATCTGGAGGAAGACCAAAGAACCACCTCCATCTGCTGGCAGCCACTGTGAATGCCGAGCATCCTATAAGAGTGGAGACTGCTGGGACAGCCTGGTTGTGGGAGCACGGGGAACTGAACCAGGCGGAGAAGACAGCAGCCTTTGTCCTTGCTGCTCTCTGTGGCAAGGACGCTGGGGGACGATTACTCACTAAACGCACAGCCCTGAAACCTTCAGGAGCTCTCACACTAGCTCCTAGATCAGTTTGGGGAACAGCCAGTTGGCTGCTCTCGAGTAACTTTACTATGGAAAGCAATTAGCAAACAAAATCAGTCTAACTGACTGTGAAAAGTGCCTGAGGACCCTAAAACAGCTCTCAGTTGACTGATATTCAGGGTACCAGCTGAAGAACCACCCCTTCTGCTGCACAGTTTGACCTGGTACCAAGAGAGTGTGGTATGGTGATGCTGCAGCTCAAGCTGAGTGGTTTCCCCAGCTACAGTCTCTCGCTTCCCTGACCCCATTGCTTCCCCATGTCTTCTTTTCTGCCAACACTTCCGCATATTTAACAAGAGAGTAACAAGACAAACAACAACAACACGACAAAATTTTGCCAACCACCCATTGATTAGCTGTGTCTTTCACCAGTACTTCCTTTTCCACTTTCTAACTGAGATTTGGAGAGAGTCTGAGGAGGAACAGGGGTCCCAAGCACGGTAGCAAGTTCCTGTCAATACTGTTGGAAGAGCCATTTCCCCCCAGGCAGGCTCCTAGCCCTCGGAGAGTACGCTCACCTGAGCGCTCGCACGCTTGAAGGCCTCGAGCACTATCACTGCAACAAGTTAAAAGCATAAATACCTGGATTGAATTTCCAGAGGTCGTGGAAGTGTCTGTTCAGGCGTGCGTTGTAGCCACCAAATACATATAGCTCCCCATTGTAGCTGACTGTGGGGAGTAAGCATAGACATCAGTGTGCCACCCAAGGTAGAGCCCAGCAGGTCCCTGTCCCAACATCACACACAAAGCAAAGTGGCGCTGGTTATCCACCTTCGCTTACATCACCTTCATGCGCAGGGCCACACGCCAGGCTTTTTAGTGGGCAGCAGCTTTCCACAGAAGCCAGGCTCTGTGCACCCCTTGCTGACCCACATCTCTACCCAGCGGACCAGACACCCCTTCTGAGGCAGGCAGGAATTTCCTTCCACTGTCCTCCTCTCTCAGCAGACCCACACTCACATGCTGAATGGCTCCGCCGGCCTTCAGGGAGCACTGGAGTTGGAGGGGAGTCCAGCCAGGAGTTTGTTTCTGTATCAAATACTTTAATGCGGTTACAGTAGATCTCATTGTTGGAGTGAAATGGCCCAAAACGATCAGCTCTGCCACCAAATACGTACATCTTTGTTCCAATGATGGTAGCTGAATGGAAGTCTCTCCAGCGAGCTGGTGTACCCTGCAGGGACAGGGTAAAACAGAAGGAGAGAAAGAATGCAGATTACCCCAGCAGATGACATATCTTGATGGGGAAGTTGGGGTGGCTGCCTTCTCCTGGAGAACTTCCCCTCCTGCAGATCCCAGCCACAGCAGACAGAAGCTGTGAGACAAGTGTGGGCAGCTACCCCAGAGAACAGCAGATACGAGACTTCCTCCACAAACCAGAGTGAAAAGCAGACACTGACCTTGGCAGAGATTAAGGTCCACATCATGTTTGTGGTGTCCAACTTATGGATATCGTTTGAAAAGCAGTCAGCCTGGAAGACAGCAGGGCAGCCTGGTCACAAAGGGACTGACTGAGAAGCCTGGTCACGTCTGGCCCCAGGAAGGATGCTGTCCTACAGACCTGGAGCATCCCTCTGGAGTCAGTACCTCCTAAGAGACATGGTGCTTGCTCCAAAACGTCAGGGTAGGCAGCACATGTATCACTTGAGAGGGAGGCAAAGCCCCTTTTCTCCTCAAAGGTGTCCTGTCTCTCCCTGCAGCTTTCCCATTCATTTGGTGCTCAGCCCCAAGGCTGTCCTGCACGCAATACGTACGTTCACAGCAGAACCCTGCCTCCACTCCGTGCAGTGACAGAAGAAAGAGGCACTAACGGGACAGTCAAACTGGCTCTGCTAAGGCCACCTGATGAGAGGTGGAAGCTAAGGTTACTTCTAGGAAGCTAAACGTCCAGAAGCGAATACACTCGGGGTTCTGAGGATCCCCCAAAACTTGCCTGCAGCTAGCTGCCTGGAAGAGCCTGCATCCACACAAACAGCACAGACTCCTGCTCCTCCAGGCAGGGGAGATGGCAGCGAGACAGCTACAGGCTTGTTTGGTCTCGGTTAAAAACAAGCCACATTTGAACTGCTCCTGCTGCTGTAATCAAGATCATGGATTTGGCACACTGTTGTCCTCAGAAGAGGGGGAATAACCCAGGGACTGCCGTAACAGAGCCCCAGCTTTCGTCCAAATAAACGGATGTGACTTTGCATAGCTTTTCTGGAGCCTGGTGATAGGCTGAAGTGATATTTACACACTTCTTACGATCAGAGCATAAGGATTTGCTCAAAGGAGCATTAGGCACACCGACAGCTAGTGCAGGATGACCTTCGGCTCAAGGTGTTCTTAATGGGAGGGCAAGCAAGCGTTCGCTGGAGGTGATCAGCAAGTACAGAATACAGGGAACATGCACCAGATTAGGACAAAACCTCACAGCAACACTGCAGACATTGGAAAGTGATTTTTCTGGGTCATTTCTCAGCCACATTAAAATAAATGTAGATCAATACATATTTATTAAAAATGTGATGTATTTATCTATCTAAATTTGGCTGAGAAATGAGCCGAAAAAAAGAATTTTTATATACAAAAATATTTATATTTTTACCTCTCTATATCTATATATTTTGGGGAAGAAAAAAAAAAATCCACTTTTTTAGGCCTACTTTCCCAACCATCTTCTCCACAAAACTATAAGCATAACCTGGGTATGTAATGCCATAATTTTGCTGAGTTATAAAATGAAAGCAACTATGGCTACAAACATGTCCCCGTATCCTGCCTCTACCAACGTCCTGGGTAGGAACCCCCTCTTTACCAAGAGATCGCCAAAGAACAGTCACAGAGACTACTCACCAGCTGTTCGTAGCCTCCGAAGATAAACATGCTCTTTGCTAGGACACAAGCTGAGTGCCCGTCTCGTGCTCCTGGGACCATTCCAGACACCTTTGGCGTGAACCACTTGTGCGTGTCTGAAACAAAACAGGAGGCAATGCTAAGAAAATGCGGTAGGTGTTGGGGTAGGATAGCTCTTTACTACTGTTCTTCATTTCTAAGACAGAAATCCTTCTCTCTCGCACACACAGCATCTGCTTCTCTGGAAAGGCTGCAAGCTTCTTCAGGCAAGGCTGCCTGCCTGAGCCTCCACAGAGGGGCACGGTGGCAGAGGTCTCAGCTCCTGGGCACAGCCGCTGACTCTGCCCGACCTGACAAACAACTCACGTTTCAAGCGCGAGTAGTACAGCGCTGCTTGAGCAATGTTATTTTTATTGAATCACTTGCAAAGCCTACTCGTGAGTCACTTATCGACTCTGCATTTACAGTTTCAATTACAATGAAGCAGTGATGCTAAGTGGCTCCACTGACCTCACGGCGTGGAGATGCTGACTGACTGAGGAAAAACAGCTCGCTCAAATCCAGGCAGAAGCCACTTAACCACAAGCTCACCATATCAGCAGAGCTACCGGGCACGTCCCCACCTCTGCAGCGCAGGTCTCCCTATCTTATCTGCTCCTCTTGTTACATTCTCATCCTCTCTTCAAGGGGAGCCTTCCTCACTCTCCACCCTTCACGGTTCCCTTTGCACTACTCCCCGTGAGCCCGCACCAGCCAGATTCAGCCCCTTAGCCCGCACGCTCCAGGGGTTGGCTTGATTTAGGGGAGGATTTTAAATCCAACCAGAGCTGTTCTCCATGCCAGGGCAACATGGAGCTAAGCCAGCAACTCACTGCCAAGCACAAACAGGCACCTGTCCCAAGAGCCCAGAGAGGCACAGATAAGCCTCGAGGCAGCAGGAGACATTCCCCCCACCCTCCCTAACTGCTGTAAGCTGCCAAGAGCAGTGCTTATTTCAGGAAGCAGTAACACTGGAGCCAAAGCAACATTCTTCACGAGGATAACTTCTCTGAACTTGGCCTGTGGCCACAGCTATCCACCTAAGCTCCAGCTGGAACCACACAAAGGGTCTTGCAAGGTCAACAGAATCCCTAGGCAGCCTCTAGTGAGAAAGCTGCAGCGGCTATCGAGTTCCTTTCCTTCATGGGGCTGCTTCCAAGCCCAAGCACCCGGTAGCAGCAAGAGCTCACCCAAGCGCAACATGTCAAATTAGAGATGGAAAAGACCTCGCCTTGCGATCTGCTCGGCACCCCAGGGGACAAAATTGCACTCAGCCGGGACTTCATCCAGCCTGACGTCACTCTTATAGTGGAATTTACACCACAGACATGGGACTGCGACTGCCAGCCTCACTTTCCAGGACTGGCAGGGGACAGGCACAGCATGTACGGACAGCTGCAGAGGGTTTGGACCAGGAGTGAAGTCTCACCTTTCCATTAATTTTCACCTAATGCTAAAGGGCTGGAGTTGGCAGGGAGACCAGGCAGCTCCCACTACAAGGCCCTTGCGTAGGCAGAGGTTTACTGGTGGCTTCCCAGCTGCATGTGTCAGGGGAAGACATTTCCTGGAGAAGGGAACCCATGAGCAAGCACCAGAGCAAGCAGTTTCCTTGCAAGTCCAGGAAGCCAGTTACTGGTCAGCACTCAGATGAACTTGCCTCCATAATCCAGGTGTACTCCCTTCTTTTCCTGACACTCCTGCCCACCCAGTTCCTGATGGTGCCTGTTCTCCCCAGGTGCTCCAGCAGCACTATGGAGAAGCCAGTCAAAAGGCTCAAGGAGTTTCTCTTTCAGGTTTATCTAACTTGACTCGTGCCTTGCCTTATTTTGCCATCCTGTTCCTGACTACTTCTGTGTTTTATTCCTCACTCTCCTTCATCCTTTCAGAAAGAAGGACCACCCTGGAGAGGAACCACAATCCTCGAGAGCTCTAGCTCCTTCTCGCTTGCAAGCTTCAGCCACAGTTAAGGAATAATACATCACACAGAGAGAATGCTTCAGTTGTAGTTACTATCAGAGAGAGCACACAAAGCTGATAGAAAAATTAAAACCAGTCTGACTATTAGACAAGCTCAGTAAACTCCGTTCAAAGGCTTTTAAAGAGAGACAAGTGGGCAGACACACTAGTCACCCTGCTCCCCTTCTAAACCTGCTGAAACAGCCAGCAACAACCAATTCCCCATTTGCACCATTTCCTCCAGGCCACCACTTTGTAGGGAGACCGAGGAACAGGAAAACAAGTTGAGGAGCAGCGTCGTGGAGCAGAGAAAAGGTCTCATCAAGCGCAGGAAGAGTGAGAAGCTGGAACTTACTGACATCAAAGGCATAGAGTACGTTGCAGGCTCCCTCAGTGTCGTTGCGACCACCCCATATGTAGACGGTGTCGTCTATGAGCACTGCTGAGTGCCCGTACCTCATGTAGGGCACCTCTCTCACGTGGTCTCGGCTGTTTGTCCACACCGGAGGCAGCTTGATCCAGCGCAGAGACACTGAAAGCACAAGTTTGAGCCCATGTCAAATGCTAAGCCCGCTACACGTGCTCACAGGTCACAACCCAAAAGCACGGCGCTTTTTTGCCCTATGGCAAGGTGCAGAAGCAAGTACACAAGACAAAGCTGTGTCTGACCCTGAGTAGTAGCTAGTTAAGGAACATGGAAGCACAGTTTTCCACAGGCCCCCATCACAGGCAAGACTAGAGGACCAGAGGACTCAGGACACATATAAGCTCCATTCTGCACCAATTACACTGATGAGGTTTCCACTCCGGCTCATCCTAGACTGTGAGTGAAGGTACAGCACACACACACACATACACACACAAAATAGGGAAAGGAAAAAGTGCAGCGGTGATAATGAATGCAGACACGACTTCAGGCTAGTGACATTTTTGAAGAGACTCAAAGCTGGGAGAATGCGCCACACAGGAATACTACACTGCAGTAAAATGCAAGAGAACACGCCTAAAAGCATCATGTGGACTTGCAGGAGGGCAGTTTAAGTAAAGCAACGCAGCAGCTTTGTAGGAACGGGGTTTGTTTGCCTTTGTTTTGGTTTTTAACCTTTAGATGAGACAGCTGTCTGTCTCCTTTACCCCCATCCGTACCCGAGTTCTCCCTGCTAACCTTGTGTTACTAATAGGAGTTCCTTGTGATTACAGGTTCTCCTTCCTGGCAGCCTGTACGTCACGTTCAGCAGCAGCCAGAGCAGTCAACAGGTATTAGAGGGTTTAATGACAGTGCAAGAGCCACAGCGAGTGTTACACAGCCATTACATAACAGCACCCAGACACCCTCCCTCTACCACACACACAGGCTCCAGTTTTGTTTTCAACACGGAATATAGCAGAAAACAGTCTGCAGTTCCCCTGAAATACTAACATAGGGGAAGGGAAAGGGTCAGGCTCATCTTAAAAGGTGAGCGTCTACCCCAGGGGCAGAAAGGGCACTGAGGAAGCACAGCCAATGCTAAAGTCAAGCTGGATGGGATGTTTCCTATCTAAAACACAGTCTTCCTCTTTGGAAGATTGAAAGAGATCATTCAAAATCTGGTATCTTGGCTTCAGCACTGGAACCTGGCAATGCCAACTGAGCAAGGGCTTGGGAAGCCAGCGTCACCTCCCGCGTGCTGGCTGCGGCATCGCGACACATTAATATTTGGGAGTGGTAAGAAGGGAAGACAATGTAAGAGCATTCCTTTGGGCACAGTAGTTACACTTCCACCATTAGAGCAGTGCTCTGCTGGCACATTTTACAAGCTACAACCTTCAACTGTCCTGAGTGTGAGAGCCCAGTCTCTCTGGATAGAGAGGAATGTCTTTGTTCACAAGATCCCGAGCCACACTCCCCTCTATACTGCGAGCAGGTCAGCTTGGCAGCCCTGTGTAACCGATGCCTTTATCCACTACTGGACAAGTCAGCCTTCTCCACAGTCAGATTTAAAGGAGTGAATTCACTGCATCTTACAGACGAACTAGATTTATCTACATGCCGTGTGTCAGGAGAGCATTCAGCATGCTGTCCAGTCTGCAAAACCGGTTGTTGGTTCTCTGCTCTTGTGCCTGTTCAGCTGGGCCCCTCCAAGCATCTGGGCAGTTTTTCAACCACCTGCCTAGTTATAGGGAAATACTTCATGGACCAGCTCAGTAACCTCTTCAGTTCAAAGAGCTCTGAATCAAGAAATACAGCCTCTCCCAGCACAGTCATGGCTCCAACTCAGCCTCCTGACAGATACCGGCTACCCTACACAAATGGCTCGGGCTCCAGATGCTTTCCTCAGCCACGTTGTGAATCTGTGTGGTAGCTGCTGCCAAAATGGGAAGGCCTCCGTCCTAGCCACATGCACCTACCGACTCCATCATGCTGGCAGCGGTTGTCAGCTGCTCCCACAGGGAAACAGCTCAGGATCCTAAACCTGGAGACTTAACTGAGGGCACTGGCTCCCACCCTATCCCTTCCACGCTAGGGGCAGCTGAGCATGGTCATGCTGCAAACTGGATGGGGGACCTGAACCAGCTGAACATTGCCTCTTTGCACCTAGTTGAGTTAGTGTTCACAGAGAACAAGGACAAAACAAGCCATTGGCTATGTGGGTACCTCTACCGAGTCCTTATCCTAGCAGTCTGGTGAACTACAGCCCCTCTGCGCCCTGCCCCTGAAGCTGAAAATACAGGGCTGCGCAAGGGAAGAGGCTCCCATCTACGCTGATAACTTTTTTTGGAAATTAGAGTCAGACAGCGTGTTACAGAGTGTAACATGTTAAGCAGCAGTGGGCAAGAAAACTAATAACCGAGCCCAGCAAGCCACTCCTTCGTGCACCACGAGGACACGTTTACCTGCATTAAAAACATGGACGTCAATCTGCCGCAGAGTCTCATAGTCTTCTCCAGAACAATATCCACCGAAGGAATAGACCTTGTGCCCGACGGCCACGGCCGCGTGGTTCACCCTCCGCGGCCCACCTTCCAAGTGCACTGCCCACCGTAGCATTCCTCCCTGCGAGCCAGACAGTCTTCAGGGCCCCCAGCGCCACAGCTGCATGCTTCCTGGGCCACCACGACGTCACCTGGCTCTGTAACAGAGACAGAATGCCAAAATCACACAATCCATCTCGCAGGTCTTCCTGTCTTTCTTGAATGCCAACTACAAAGGTCACATTGCTGTATCCTCACTCGTCTGCCTCCCAACTGGAGGCAGTTTTACTCTCCCTTGGGAAGGGGACACAAGGCAGGTACCATAACCTGAGCAAGGCTCGGAAGAGTGAGCAGAGGTGCCCTCGCATACAAAAAACCCCTCAGGTTGGCTGTACAGGCAGCCCAAGCCAAGCACCTTTGGCGAAGGCAGCCGAGTGCTGCGCGCCAGGCCGTGCCCCGGTCATGTACACATCACGTACACGCCAGAACAATTTGTCCGCATGAATGAAAACACACAGCGAGAGCCAATTGTGAAGGTGAAAAGAACAGAGCCAGAGGGAAGAGTGCGTGCTCCTTGGGTCAGTTGTGAGAAACAGCAGAGGAAAAATACTTAAAAAAAACCAAAACAAAACCAAAAAACACCTGACAAAAAACCCCAAAGAACCACCGCCACAAAAAGCAAGCGACTCCCCGATACAGGGGTGGACTATGACACTAGCATTTGGACTCGCTGATTTGAGCACTAGGGTCCAGCTTAATTAAACACGAGGGAACAGAAACCCCCTAGCCTGGGGAGAAAGCTCTTTGCTAACGATCAGAATAAGGCCTTTTCCTCCCGCAGCAAATCCAGGCATAACATCGTATCTCAGTTACGAAACTGATATGTTTCACGCTTCAAACAGGCAGCTTAGATCGGCTCTTAGAGAAGTCACCACAGCTGATTTTTGCAGAGATTCTGCTTTGGATCTAAAGACCTGGAGTGCAGTCCTGCCCGGGTGCTTCTGAAAAAGCAGGTCAGTTCAATTCTTTAACTATTTTCCCCCAGCTGAAAAACAGCCATTAGAAGAGACATCAGTGTTTCAGACAGCCTAAAGAAAATTCTCTTTTTTTATTGCTTGGCTCTAGCTTCTTGGAAGACGCAGTCAGCGCGCTCCCACCCCACACCCAGTTTTAGCATTTGCAGAACGCAGAGAAATTTGCCTTAGAACGAGGACTAAAAATTCCTACACGTTTTCTCCATCCCTTTTCTTTTTGGAGAGTAGTGAGCTTTCACAAGGAGAACTTTCCTCCCGTTTAAAGTTTCTGAAGTAGCTGGAGGGCAGCAAGAAGGGGCAGCGCCATGCTGCTCCGCTCCAAGTGGCCTGCCCCGGCCCTTCAGCCAAGCAGAACCACCGCTCACAGCCAGGCAGCCGTACGGCCCACCAGCAGCCTGGTCACCGCAGCATCTGGCCCACCTGCACACTCCCATTTTATCCCCACCTGGGGAAAGACTCGGAGGATGCCGCCCAACAGGGAGCTCCCGGCACGGAGCAGAGCTCAGGCTTCCAGCTCCCGCCATGCATGCTACAGACAGTTCCAAAACATCCAGAAACCAGTTGCCTCATTCCAGAGCTCCTAAATCTCAGCAAAATTTGAGTAATTTCTTTTTTAGGTTATTCCCAAAATAGAGACTGGCAGCCAGAGCGTGCGCTGTACCCAAAAGTTACAGCAACAGAATGCGTGCAAAGTCCAAACGGCGAGCATCCTGCAGGCTTACTTGTAACAGATGAGCGCAGACCAAGGAGTCCCTCCTGCGAAGCCACTTCTTTCTGTGGCCACCACCGTGCCCTAAATTGCAGTCAGCGACCCAGAAAGTCACATCAAGCTTTTCTCCAGCAGAGCTGCTCCAGAAGGGCCCAGGAACAGCCCCCCTCTGCTACAGGCCATGCTTCACTCTATGTCCCGGACTACCCCAAATTCAGATCTAGCAGGTTCGGGTTTTGTTTTTTTAAAGTACTATACTACTTTTTTAAGCCAGGCAGCAGCTCTTGTATAGGTCCTCTGCGAAGCTACAGAATAGATGAGTTTCCATGGAGATCACCAAAGTCACCTTTCAGGCTATTTTGAAGGCTTCACATATCTAAATCTGTTTCCTGCCTCAGTCATGCGTTATCAGTGAGAAACCTAACCAATATTTCCCTCAAAATCACTTCTTGGTTAAGTGATTCTGTAAGAGGCTCCTCAAGGAGCTTAACTGGACTTTATCACCAGCATCAGTATTTTCAACACCCTTCAGACTGAGCCCGATCCTGGAAGATGAAGAGGATGAATCTTATTTCCAAGTTCTCCACTTGGCTCCTCCTGGGGTAGAGGAGCGCAGCAGCCTGGCACGGCAGGCAGCCGTCGTACCAAGCCGCTTGCCTTTTTGGCCAGAAAGGCTGGGAAATGTCTTCTTCACCCTCAGGGGTTCACTCGAGCCACGTGCCGAGGAGCACGCTGCTGCCAGAGCAGGACGCTGGTCCTTTCACTCCAACAGGAGCCAGCTACCCCGCCTGACGAGTTTCGTAATTAAGATTAGCCATAGGAACACAGGAAACGAAGGCTGCTCATCCTAAGGAGTTGATCTGGTCAACTGGGAGGCAAGAGCCCAAGGCCCAGCTGGTTACACCACAGGAAACAATGATGTTGTAGCAACAATGGTGCAATGTTGTTTCCTACAATTACAATTTCTGGGCAGGGTTTTTCCAGAGGTCAGCCCTTCCCAGGAGGCAGGAGGTTGTACACAGGTCCGGGGGTGGTGGTGGGGGCCATAGGGTTGAAGTCGGCTGCGCCTCACCTTGGCTCGGGACGGGGATACCCCTTCAGAGCAAACGGAAAGCTTAGCCAGCACAGCCTCTCGCTGCCGCTCGTCAGACCCAGGGCACGCAGACACGCTCACTCGCTTTACGAAAAGAAAACGATCGGAAGCGTGAAGCGATCCTGACAGGATCATCTATTAAAAGGCAAAGGAAAACGCAGGATTTAACAAGCTGCCGGGGTTTTCCCAAACCCGAGTGCTCTTCTCTACACTGTAATAAAAACATCCAGCCAGACTCCATTTTCCTCTTCTGCCACTGGCCACAACCCCACCCCGAAACTGTCACAACACCTTCCCGCCTTCGGCAAGCGCTTGCTCTCCCCTTTTCAGCCACGCACAGCCCTGTCTCCCGAGGACCCCACACTCCTCCCCGTGCTTTCTGCCTCCAGCTCCAGCGTCTCTCCTCTCCTGCCTTTCAGAGCAGTCTTCTGCCCCAAAGTCAACCTTCCTCCTGCCATTCCCCTCTCTGCCCTACCCGCAAATATGAGTTGAACACATTTTTTGAGAAAAAGTTATTTTCTGTCCTACAACTATGCACCCCGTTAAGTTCCACTTCAGGTTTTGATTTCCAATGATAATTTATATGATACGTAACACTTTCCAACCTCATTCCTATGAGGACTTCTTAATAGGAGGCATCAATACACTTGACATTAGGCAGCGTGCCTCAGATTTCTCTAAAGATGACACAGGGCACAGTCGAGGGAGAGGGGAACAGCAAAATCGATACGAAACCGTTTACTAACAATTTCCCCCAACTGCACAATATTGAAGTTATGCAAAATACATGATGTGATTTCTCATTTAGGACACCAGCAACAGGGACGTAGGCTATAAAACACAGAAATATTGATAAGGCAGAAGCAAATTGTACCAGAGAACTGGGAGGGCACCGGCTGCAGGAGGTGGTACACATCCCAGCTCAGGCAAACCAGCTGCTTTTTCACTCCGCACCCCGAACCAAAGGGACAGTCAGCGACACTAACATTCATCGTGGATCAGAGGAAGGGCTTTCACACCACAGAAAAACTAAGCTTGAATCGTTTAAATCACAGAAGCTATTGCTACTACCAAAAGCCAGCAGGGGAAGAGGAGGGTTGCCTTCTACGCGGATTCATGCAGACACTGAGCTAAGCGCGTGTCCCTTGTCTGGACACTGCTGAGCCACTCCTCTCCTCCCCAGAGCAGCCTCTGCAGTTCGTCTGCGCCCGCAGCAGAAGCTGCCTGAAGGTCTGAGGAATCTCCTTTGACCGATTTAGCACGTCCAGCTGGAATCGTGCCCCAACGCCCCCAGGAACTATGACTGTACCCTTACAGGGAGACCAAAAAGCTCCATCGAAACAAGCACAAGTTTCTCACACAGCGAGAGAAGGGATTTTTCTGGATGAAACAAAACCAAAGGAACCGCGCTCCCACATGCTCTGTTAGCTTGGCATACGCTCGCTCACCTTAGACCAGGAAACTCTGGCCACTTCTCTTCCCCCAGTCTCAGCTGGGAGAAGCGACGTGCTGAGCATCCTGACCACGCACATGCACGCACTCGGGGTCTCCTTCGCGGAAGGACACGTGCGCTTCTGTTCCAGCCACCGCTTCCTTTTACCGATGCACGTGTCAGCTCCCCACTTCACCTCTCCAAAAACTGATAGCTCTTTTAATTTCATTTTGCACTCACGCAGGCAGTAATCACGCAATCGTCACAACTCCCCATTTCCCTGGTCTGGCATCATCTATCCAGAGTTACAGTCAAGCCCAGAGAACGCAGAGAAATTTGGGTTGAAACTCTAGTAGGTCCTGTCATCAATTGCTGGGAATAAGAACGTGTCTGAAAATCAGGTTGCACTTCACCTGCTGCTGCAGTACCTGACGCTGATGATGCTGGAAATTAAGTGAGCACAGCAATGAGTTGTTCCTGTGCCATTATGCACAGGGAGGCTAAAATTAAGAATAAATAACCTGCTGTGGTCCCACAGAAATGCCTGAAGCCCTCCGCTGACCCTGCCCAGCACCACAAGCCCAGGTATGCGCTTCCAGGGTAAGTGGTGAAACAACAGCCGTGGGGTGACCACAGGCTGGCTCCGCCGCTGCAGTCAGGCGTGACACCTGACCACAAGTGGAAGCTCACAAGCCTGTTAGCAGAGAAATAGCTATGGACGTCCTTCAACACCTCCCTTGTTCTTCATCAGCGCTGACATCCGGCAAAGGGAACGCAGCAATTCACCCGGGGCGTTTCACTGCTAAGCAAGGCAACAACCGGATTTTAAGTCAGTTTTGCGTTCTTCGTATACAGCACCTATAGACAACACTCCCAAAACTCTGGCTGTGCTGCTGTCGGAAGATGCACACGATGCCTGAAACAACCTTCATCCCAACCGCCCCAGCTTACACCTAAGAAGAGTCTACCGGCGCAGCATATAGCCATCCGAGATCACCAGAAAAATCACTCGACGATTTCTCGCTAGCTTACCTTCCAAAACTGTTGTGGTGACTTGAGCAAAGTGGCATAGATGGAAAAAGAAAAAAAAAGAAGAAGAAAAGAGAGATCGTGGTTTTTACAGTCAGATTTTTCAGCTGTTTGTTGTATTTGATTTAGACTTTCTATTTTCAATCCCTACAATTAACTATGAAAACATTTCATTCGAGAGAAAAAGCTACCGACCATCTCCAAGTACAGCAGTCAGATGATAATCTTAGAAGAAAAATATATATCCTTGGATCCACTTCCTTGTGCAAAGAGGGTTCACTGGGCTGCCTCATTCCTCTATGCACGCAGAAAGAAACCTAGAGCCATTTCTGAAAGCTGCTCAGATTAGCCTTGCTGCAGTCAGTTCCCACAGCAAGGGGGAGAAACCCAGCAGAAAGCGGCCTGGATTTTCAAGGTCTCGCTCTGTCACCCCCAGAATTACAGCACCACCCCAAGCAGAGCAGCCTGCTGCCCCTGCAAAGTCGCTCCGGAGAGCAAATCCTACCGTGTGGTTGCCTCGGTCCCGTCTCCCAAAAGATGCCAGCCGCAAGGTTTAGTAACACTTAAAATAGCCCAGCCAGCTCACAGCAGTCCATACAGCCAGTTCTATTTCAAGCACACCCAACTTACTGTTAGAGATAGCAGGAGAACAACCCGCTTGCTTCGCTCGTGCTTGACATTTATCTGATGCTTTGACTATTTATGCTAAGGCAGCGTGAAATTGCAAGCTTGCACATTCAGCAGCTTGGACACTCGCAACGCAATTCCAGCGCCAGTAAACTAGACGGTGCTAGGAACAACCCCTGAGCTTGTTAACCGAGACCGATCTGGAAGCTCGTGTTAGACACGGGAATCACAGACCCCACCGCTCGGGCAGAAATTGATTCCAGCCTCCCTCCCTGCAGACAGCGGCACCGCCTCCTTATTTTTGCACAAATATTTTGCCCACCGCTGACTTCCTTTTGCCCAAAGCCCAGCTAAGATTCCGCACCTTCCGAGCTGACTTCTCCCCTTCCTCACCCTGCCTCCCAAAGCCCGCTGCCGCTTCTCAACAGAGCGCGCCTCAAGCCTCGGAGACGTTCCTCGACCGCCTCTCCCCTGCCAGGAACGTGTCTCGGCCTCTGGCTACCGTCAAGCCGTTTCTGCCATGGCTCGTGGGAGGGAGCGGGCTCAGGAAAGCCGCGGTGACAGCGAAGGTGGCGTTTCTCGCTTCGCCCGAAGCCGCCCCGTTTTCTTCCTCGGCACCCTCCGAGCGGGCGGCCGCACGCAGCCGGGGCAGGGTCAGGGCGCCCGCCCGTGTCGCTCCTTGCCCTGCCACGCGAGACTTCTTCTCCCCGTCCTTGGCCCACGGGGCCAGGAAGGACCAGGCGTGCAGCCCCAAGCCTACCGCCGTGGCCAAGCCGGGTGAAAGCGTAAAGGGGGTGGAGGGAGAAGGCCCCGCCGCGCTTACAGCGGGGCGAGGAGGAGGAGGAGGAGGAGGAGGAGGGCAGCCTCCCCGGCAGGGACCCGCCAGCCCCGGGGAGGAGGGCCGGCCGCCCCGCGCCAACAACCGCCGCCCGAGGGCCCTTCCCCGCCCGCCCCGCGGCCGAGGGCAACCGGGGAGGGCGGCGGCCCCGAGCCCCCAGGCCAGGCCTTGACGGAGGGGCTCGGCGGTATCTCCAGCCGCCCCCCCCGGCCCCGGCCCAGCTCCGCCAGCGCCCCGCCCCAACGGCCGGTCCCTCTCAGCCCCGGCCCCGTACCTGGCGGCGGGAAGGCGGCCCGGCAGCCCCGCTCCGACGGCCGCGCCCGCCGCTCCCTGGGACTTGTAGTCCGGCGCCGCCCCGCCCGCCCGGGACCGCGGGCGCCCTCCCCCGCCGGGGCAGCACGGCCCCGCGGGGCCCCGCCGAGGGTGCCGGGCCCGGGCCCCCCTCGCGGGTGGCACCTTCCGTGCCCCGCCCCGCCCCGGGCCCGGCCGCCCCCCCCCGGTGCCGTCGCCGGCCCCGCGGCCGGGCGCGATGCGGCGGCGCCTGGAGAGGCCGGGGGGCGGCGGGGGAGGGCAGCGGCGGCGCGCGCCGGCGGCCCCCCGCGCCGCGGGACTACAACACCCACAGTGCCCCGCGGCAGCGGCGGCGCTTCCGGGCGGCGGCGGGGCCTCCCCGGCGCCGCGCCCGGTGGATGGCGGTGGCGCGGAGCATGGGGCCGGAGCGGGTGTGTCCCGAGGAGCCGGGGCCGCCGGAGGCCCCCGACGGCGCGGCGGGCTGGAGCGGCGATGAGGAAGAGGAGGAGGAGGAGGAGGAGGAGGAGGAGGAAGGCGGCGGCGGGTACTTGTACCAGCCGCTGAGCCAGGAGCCGGAGCCGGGCCCCGGCGAGGCGGGCCCCCCCTCCGCCCCGGCGGGCTGCGCCGAGGCGGGTCCCGGCCTGCAGGAGCGGCTGCAGGTACCGCCCAGCGCCTCCCGCCGGGGTGGGCCGGGGAGGCCCGGGGGAGGCCCGGGGGAGGCCCGGGGGAGGCCCGGGGGAGGCCCGGCGGCGCGGTCCCGCGGGGGGGAACGGGCCCCACCCCCGCTGCCCGCCTGTCTCTGCAGATGCTGAGGCTGCACCTGCCGGACCCGCCGGCGGACAGCGAGGAGGAGGAGGAGGAGGAGGCGGCGGCGGAAGGCGCCGCAGCTCAGAGCAGCCGCAGCTCCATCCCCATGGACGCAGGTAATGGCGTCTCCGGCCGGGCCCTCCCGGCCGCCCCGCGCAGGGCTCGGCCGCGGTCTCATCCCCTCTCTGTCCCCAGAGCACGTGGAGCTGGTGAAGAGGACGATGGCCGGCGTGAAGCTTCCCACCCTGGGCATCCCCGCCTGGGCCAGCCAGATCTCGGAGGACCAATGGAAGGACGTGGTGCAGCGCACGCTGCAGGCCCGGCAGAGCCTCAGTGGCCCCAGGCCCGAGTGGAAGTGAGGGCCAAGCTGCGGCGCGGGGGCTCCCAACCCTCGCCCTCCCTCTGCCGTGCAGGCATGGCAGGCGTCCACTGCCTCGGAGCCGGGTGGTGACGGGACTTGCCAGCATCGACCTTCCAGTTTCTCCCACTGGCACTGTCCGACTTCCCTCCCTGCTCCTCTTCCCTGGTTCTGGCTGGGGCGTTAAGTCGCCGTGATGTCCTTGTGTTGGCTTCCTCTGCCTCCGAGGAGCCTGACCGGCTTCCATACCTGTGTGTGCGTGGAGGGAGGGAGCATGGCCGGTGTTGCCCAGATTCCCTTGGGACAAACACTGGATTTGTCCCCGTGCTGTCAGTGCTAGAGAAGTCCCTCTCCACGCTAGAGCCCCTCCCAGGACAGGGACTGTGTGTTGGAACATCAGAGCTGGAGTCCAATGTGTCTTTCCAAGAGATCCGTTTTATTTAGTTCTGTACATACAGGGACATCTGTACAAAATCCAACACTTTCATACTATGTAATGCTCTACTGAAAATAAAGTACACCATATGTACATATGAACTGTAAGCAGCTTAATACTTGTGTCCAGGGGGTGAATGCAGTAGTTAGTTTTGCTTGTTCCCTCAGGAGGAGGGAGCCAGGTGAAGTGGAAGAGGCAGCTCCAGTTCTGTCCATTTGGCTGATGTGGGGAAAGGCATAGGCAGAAATGAGCGGCACTAACGCTAGAAACCAAGTGTTGAGCAAGGGGCAGCTGTAGCGTGGGAGACGCAGGTCTGCTTATGAGCAGTACGTGTGGCGGAGAGGGTGAACGCGCTCCCCCCCCCTTTCTCACATGGTCCCCTTCTTAGATGTCCAGGACACTGGAATGAATAGGCAGCAAACTAACGGCAACGTGAAGGTACTACGCGTAAGTTCCCTGACCCAGAACAAGACACACAAAGCTATGAGAACGTCGAAGCCGTACAGCACGTAGTCGTGATGCGTTACAGTCCTGCCCCTGCACATGGCACAACCCCGGCAGCATTCCTCCAGCCATGCTCGGGGACTGCCGGCAGAGACAGACCATCTGCAGGACAGCGACAGCCTCTGCGCACCACAAGTCTCTGTTCCTTTTGCAGGCAGAACAGCCCGCAGCAGGGAAAGGCAGCCACTGCCTAGCAGCAAGCAGGCTCAGTGAGGGCACACACGTGCCGTAGCGCTCTAAAAATGAGGTGGCGGCTTATACCACAACGCTAAGCAGGCAAGTTGGAAAGCCTGTACTGCAACGGCAAGAAACATCCTCCCCAGCCCGAGCCCTGCTGCAGGCGGTGCTCGGCAGTCCTCGTCTCCGCTGTGCCCCGAGACGCCTGCTGCTCCCATGCGCCATCCGGCATCACCCAGTGCATGTCTACATGCTGTGCCAGGCGTGAGGTAATTTATTGGCAGCTGACCATGAGCTCGGACTAATGTTCAAAATAAGCAATAACCTCCCTGAGGTGTTTCGTAAGTCTCCTGATGAACTGGCCCATTGCATGAAGCGGAGGGGAGGCGGGGTCCTGCATGACTGTGGGTGATCTCGCACATACTCACGCTTGCCAGCTGCTCCTAAGAGATGGCGGCATGCCTCATGAGGGCCGAACTGAAAGAGAGCTAAACAGGGCAGGGGGTACAGGACACAGAGGGAAAAACCAGCTTAGTTGGGGTTGGAGGGAAGATGTGCTGCGCACCAGCAGTAATGTTAGAGGGGATGAACCTCTGACCTGGGAATGGTTTACTGGCAAGGACAAGCAGATACACCAGGACCTTCTGGGACATTCCATGATGCTGTGAAGCAGTGTCAGACTACCACCGACCCCTTAAGCTCCCTGCACTATTGCAAACCCACTTAAGCTTATGTGTCAAGAAAGCAAGCGCAGCAGGTAAGAAGCAAGGAAGACTCCCTTTCTTTCACAAGCCAGCCTCTCGGAGGTGGCACCTTGGCCTGGCAGTGAATCTGCGCCACAAAAGGCTGGGGAGAAAGCTGGACCACAGTAGCACCCAAGTGCTGCGCAACCCCCTGGGCTATCAGCAAGTGCACTCTAAAGGCTACATTAGCACAACAAGTCCCTGATGCACCACATGATAACTAACAAGGGCCTCGGGCCACAGCAGGTGCCAAAGTAACAGGGCGAGGCGAACTTTGCTCAGAGCACCCACGGAAGCAATTCAGCAGTAGCACCTAGCCATTGATCATAAAGAGAGGACAACTGAACACTCCGAAACTGAGCCTGGCCCTGTCACGTGTATCCATTGCTTCGACTAGTTTGCAGAAATGACTTGAGCAGCACAAGCTTCCTAGAAACCCTGACCACTGCAGAGCTAAGGATGGGGTACAGCGACAAAGGGAGAGCTGCAGGAGTATTTTAATTGAGCAGGTAGAGGAAGAAAGCAGAAGTCAGTGGCTGACACCTGCTATAAAGCGGGAAGTCAATTCTGGGCCCACAATTAACCCAAGACACCGGGATGGAGACAAGTCAGCACGGACCAACACAAACAGCTGAAGGAATTCACTTTCCCACAAGAGAGCTTCTAAGGATGCTCTAAAGGGAGGGCTGCAATAGTATGTAGTGCTTGCACCCAGCTTTACTGGGGGTGGCGAAGCACTGAACCCCCACTCCACTGACAGGGGAACAGAACAAGGGGCTTGAAGCAAAAGAAAGGTGGAAGCGAACGTTTCCTCCGCTGTACGTGAGACCCTCCAGCTGCGGAGCTGCACCCCAAGGCAGGGCGGAGAGGCAGCAGAGCCCCCCCAAGCTTTGCTGCACGCTCCTGCCCCGAGCTCAGCCCGACCTCTGACCACCGCAGGGCTTGGCCGCACAGGCAGCACGGGGGCAGGCATGGCGGATACGGGCACTTGGGGCTTGTAGCAGCATGCCGAGCCACGTGCGGTAGTCTCTCTCTGGCCAACACAGAGCCTGTGTTGCAGGGCAGCAAGGCTCTGGATCCCAGGCAGAGTAAGAACCAGGCGGCAGCTGGAATGAAGCGACTCCTGCCTGGGCTGATACAATCACAGGTCAGGCAGGCTCCCTTCACGCACGCACACCCAAGGTGGAAAAGCAGGAGGAAGGAGGAAAAGCAGAAGGACAAGAGAGTGGTGAGATACAAGTTATAACATAAAACCAGATCTACCCTGGAGGGATGCAGATGGAGTGGAGGACAGGCACAGCTCACCATGTTCATTCCTTATTTATACATGAGAACTGAGTGCATTTCCGTGACCCCTGGGGGAAAGGGATGGGGCAGAGCTTCCCGGGCCAGCTCCTGAGCCCGTCAGAGAGCCTCCTGGCTTGAGGTGAGAAACTCTTCTGCTCTCTTGTGGGCCTCCAGGGCTTTTATAGTGTAGACGTCCTGAGGAAGCTCAGATTTCCGGCGCAGCAAAACTTTCTCCTTCTTAATGTCTTTCAGCATCTACAGACAAACCAAAGGAGTTAGGGATCGGTAGCAAACCCCTTCGCCCCTCCAGCCTCCCCATTCTCTGACTCCAACCGCTCCAGGATATGCTGGGTGACGCCGCAGCACGCTGCGGAACAGACTGAGAGCCAAGCACACAGCAAAAGGACGCAGGAAAGTTCCACTTGCACTTTCTCCAGAGTGGGAAGGTTAGATAAACCCCATTCTTCAGACTACGGGTTGATCTCCTAACGATCAGGGATGGGAGTAGGGGCATTTACCCTCAGAACACTTGGAAAGAGCCAGTTCTGGCTGCTGGACCCTGGACTACTGACTATGCTGACGTCCTGGCTGGTCTGAGAGTAATTGTGGACAGATCCTAGTCACCTACGCACCTGCACAGCCTCCGTCTCCACCGTTTTCTTCAGTAGCTGTATATCCTCTGCAGTTGGGGTCTCCGTTTCCATACAGCAGACAGGAGGCAAGGGTGGAGGTGCGTAATACATGGGGTACTGCAGACAACACAGACAGCTGGAGAGTCATCATGCCATCCAACACCAAGCCTCCTCCCCCAGCATCCTAACACAGCATGGCACACTTCTTCCAGCCGCCCTCTCTGGCACCCGCAAAGGCAGCAGTAGGTACACAGGCAGGAAAGGAGCATCTTCTCCTACCCATTCCTACCTGTGCCCTCTGAGCCACAGCACACTGCGTGTGCAGCCAGAGCTGAGAGAGGACTCCTTAAATACATACATGCTCTCTGTGAGGCATTACTTAGAGGTCAGTCCTACAGAGGGCCAGGCTGGGAAAACACTGCCAGCATCCCCAAGACGCTGGGTTTTGGGAGGGACAGACCACCGCTGCAGCTGTGTGCAGAGGACTGAGATCAGGTGCTAGAGCCTGCTCTCATGAGCTGAGGAAGCAGGTCGAGACCCCCCGCACGTTCTTGTCTTATTCATTCTAGGGCCTGCTGTTACCCACCTGGGGGTTCAGCCGTGCCAGCTCCTCTATTTTCTGCCACATTTCTTCTCGTTCCTTCATCCTGAACCTTCCCCTGCGGAGAGAGAGTGAGCGCAAGTGTGAACTCCTGGGGGAAGCGCAGCTTTCGCTCACAGGAAGACAAGAACAAGAGACAGCAGAAAAGCGCAGGCGAGGGGAAGAGCTCCTCTGTCCTTCAGAGACCTCTAATTCTATCTACAGGTGCGATGTGGCAAGAAGAGGGGACACACCGCAGCTAGCAGGAGGTAGGCAGGCACACTCCGCCCTCACCTCGGAGCACAGGCTGGCAGCAGTGGGCTGCACAGGTACTTCTTCCCTGGCTTTGTGCTGCAGAAGTGGACCACAGCGACTGGTTTCTGGAGCAAAGCAATGACGCCAGTTTGGATGTCAAACACACATTTTTCTGGTGCCCCACAGATGCCGAGGGACAAACTGCCATTTCTGACAGAGCTGGGGCTCAGCTGCCCGCAGTTCGCTCTCTCTCTGGCCGTAACACAGCAGAGAGCTGCCCGAACCCCCCCAGCACAGCTCTTGAGCTTGGCACAGATTTTGGCACAGACATTAAGCGACCGTTCAACTGGGCCGCCTGTAAATCCCAGGGCAGTGAACATTCCCTGCAAACAGGTGAGCATCCACCACTCCTTGTTATTCTCTTCTAAGTTTTAAACATCTGCACTAAAATCTCTGCTGTATTTCCGATTTTAACTATCTGGCTTTCGTTCCAGCTACTGGTCTCTCTAGTGCCCTTTCTATCCACGCTAAGGAAGTTCTTATACTCTGTAATCACCTCACACTCTTGAAATATATATAAGAAAGGAGGCTAAAATGAGAATGAAGCTGCCAAGCATTCAAGCAGCAGATTACTCCATCAGAGAACATAGGGTCAAAAAAAAAACCCCAAACCCCAAACGAATAACCCACACCTCGTTTTCTGACAGAGCTCTGGAGATCTCTGCAGGGGACTGTGACCAGGAGTTAGCACTGATCTTCCCTAGCTCTTTCCTGCCTCATCCCCAATTTCTCCAGAATCCTTTTTAATGTCTGGTAAGCAGAAACATACGTATTACTCCAATCTTGCCACTGGAAACGTAGACCAATATGTCTGTCCGCAAAGGCCCTCACATTAGGAAGGCCACTGCCCCTCCAAAGGAATGCCTACTTTGCCGGTATTGTGTCTACCACCATATAAGGGTGTAACAAAGCTCGTTTTCTTTGGCCAGACTATGTCACATTACTGGTCTGGTAGACAATGAGCCAAGGGCACTCATCCAGTCATTCAGCTCCATGCACCCCTAGCACCAGTTCTCTCAGATCACCAAAGCCGTCTGAGCAGCATCAGCATCAGCTCCATTCCTCGTGGCACTTCGAGATCCACCGGTTTACCTATCATGTGGTCAGCTGATATTGCAAAAGACCACCTTGCAAAGAGAACACCTGGTCTGACTAAGAGCAGCGCTTCTAAAAATCTGAAAGCTTTACACCTGTGATCACTCTTTTCAGCCAAACAAGTATATTCCAAAGACTGAAACAAAGTTTCATCTTTATTTTGATGCCACATTGACTTAACTGTAGTATTACAGCTGTCAACATCCCTCTATAGGGGAAGCTTCCTCCCAACCTCATCGATCAGCCTGGCTTTACCTCCTACACTAGGACATCTCCACTGCAGTTTATCTGAAAGTGTCTCTCATCCATGTGAGTCTTTGGAGAATCCTACCTTTCTGAGCAGCAACGCCCCACGGGACAGCGCTGAGTCTAGGGAGCAGCACCCCCAACCCTGCTTTCTAGGTGATGTGCACCTCACCAGCTCCCTCCACTCCTGACCCCACTGCTAGCGGTATGAGAAAGCCACTGGCAGGACATCTGGAAAAGAGGAGCTATACCGGGAGGTATCTTCTCCTTCCCGCTGCTGTGGCCAACGCAGAAGGAGGCAAGGTGGCTGCTAGCAGAGAGATGTCAGGTGTCAGGGTGGCCCCAGGGCATGCTGACACCACACTTCTTGAAAGGCAGTGCTCAAGGTCCTCGAACTTTTACAGAAGGGTACGTGCAGGACAAGACACTATCTGTCTGCCCCAACCTCCCCGCTGTTTTCTGAAGGCTTCTGATAATTCAAACAGCTTCAAGATGTCTGGGAAGATTAGTAAGGCACTGAACAGCAGAGAGCCTCCCAACATGTCCCGGGGAGAGTCTGTCCCTCTGTGACCAGCCTCGGCTGCACAGCCTCTCGACATCTGGTTGCAGCCTAATTGTGTACCTACAGGCTCTCTCCTTTTCACTGTTTCACATTTACTGGCTTTGTTCGCATGCGCAGTCCTTCCCACACGCGCTATTTTCTAGTTCACAGCACAAGGTCTCTAGCGGCTCATTGGGAAAACACTTCATAGGTCTCTCTTCCTTTTTCTGTCTACGCTAAAGAAGGCTCAGCATTTCAAACTCGTCAGTCTTAGTGAATAAGGCCAAGGTCCTGTGGAAAAAGCAAGGGATTGCACAGTTAAAGGTCAATCCTGCATTACAGTCACCCAGCCAACATTCCCACAGGCAGCCTTCGGGACGCTGCTTTACTCCAGAGGCACTTGACATCATAGCCTCACAGATTTTTATTAGGAAAAAAAGTAGTATTTCTACTGGGTTTAAGTCTCCGTGTTTGAAAAGACGACGGCAATTGACTGCCAGGCCACGTTACTGTCCACCAACGGGCACGGCCTGCAGTCAGCTCCGCCAGGGAGGCAGCAGAAATGAGCTGGGGATGCAGCGTGTCTTCTCTGCTGGAAGGGAGGCAACGGGACCTGCCGCTCACCAGAACTGGCTGCAGCGCTCTGCGGAAAGAAGAGCAGGTAGGGGAAGCGCAGGAATGGCACCCCAAACTCTAAGGCAGAATCTTCAGCTACGAAACGGTCTCGTTCCATGGGGAGACAACACCAAGCAACGCTTTATCCTGCCTGTGAAACGTGCTTTTCTAACCCAGTTCATTCCACACTGACTTACTCTATTACACTCCAGAAAATGCAGCCGCAGTGTAAAGTGCGCATAGATTTGCTTGTATTTCTTGGATATTTTAAAGACATGGAGGGAAAAGATGACATTTTCACAATGGACTTAAGCAGAGAACTCAGGCATACTGCTCTAGTAAACCCAGGTTTCTAATCCACCTTCCCAAGTGCGTGCTCCTTTCCCCCACCATTGTCCTACGGCCTGTCCAGGCCCAGGCCCCTTGCCCAACAAGCCCCGATCTCCTCACTATCCCTCTTCTAATTTGATCCCTTTACCTATCCCATTCCTACCATCCACTGACATGAAGAATGCCACCACCACCACCACTCCCCAACCTGGCTCTTCACTGCACCTCTGCCCAAAGTCTCTACCTCCTTCCCACCTCCTTGCCCAGACAAGCGGCTCTTCTCCCCCAGCCTGCTCTCCTGCCCCATTCCTTCTGCCACCCATCTCCCTTTCTACTTGTCTCCCAGCCTGTCCCTACAGACCTTTCACAACGTTCTCTCCCAGCTCTAGCATCCCTTCAGAGGGGGACCTTTTCACACTTCTCAGGCCAGGAGCAGCGGCTAATGCTGTGCTAGCGACAGCAGAGTTGAGCCGTCTTGTTTTCGCCCAGAAAGGCCTCCTTACCTGGGTCCCTGTGGCAGGGAAATCCCACTTAGCTGAGGAACCGTGTCATGCTCACTGGAGGTAAAGTCATCTCAGACTCAGCTGCTAAAAGACTTTTTTACATCCTGCCCACCAAGCTTTGACATTTTACCAAATTTGGTTATCTAGGAGAGCAAAGGGTATATATCTTTGATAAAAACCCAGCACAAGGTTTTCTGAAGCATAATTAGGCAGAGAGGCACTAGAGAAAAAAAAAAATCATCTTAACATGAGCAGAAAACAGTGCAGCTCTACCCATCCATTTCTTGGACAGCTCTGAGCTGCTTTGTTGACCTTTTCCAAAACAATCCTCCATCAGCCACACACCAATGCCGGGAACAGTCATCCTCAGCAGGTCAGCATGGGTAGAAGCTAAACAGGTAGAAAAAGCTCCTGATGCAAACTCGTAGTAAATGTGCAGTCACTGTGACTTAAAATACATGCGCAGACATTTGTGGGCTTCACAAATGCCCTAGAATGGGGAAAACAAAATATCTTGCTTGCTCCCAATTCAGATGTTAACAAAACCTTAATTTCTCCATGTGCAGATTACCCATCCCCAAGCTCTGATTCATATCTCAACTTTGTTATTTATTACTATTTCACAAAACAACTGAATGTATCCCAGAGCTCTCCACTGCCAGCAAGGGTTAGCCCTGCTCTCCCCACCCTTGTGGCAGCCCTGGCTCATCCAGGAATGAGAAGCCCTATTTTATGTCACTAAGTCAGCAGAAAATGGACCCAGGACAAAAAAAACTTTCCTTCTAGCTTACTGAACTGATTCAGCTCACCAAGGCAAGTCATACAAGCACCAAAACCAGCAAAAGGAAGCAGAAAAAGTGGAGGTTTTTTCCTCTTTACAGCATCACGACACAGGGACTTGCTGACGTCAGATTTTATCCCCACCATTTGCTCTTTCAAATTCCAGGTGTTATTCCATCTTTATTACTGGAAAATTGAAAGCGTCCTGTGGCATGAAAGATGCATTATGCCCACTGCCGCAAAGCTCTTCAGAAAAGTCTTTCTAAAGCAGATTACACTGGCGTCACTACGACATACACAAACTGGTAAATATTTCCAAGGCAGAGCACAAGTGTGTCTGCAAAGCTGAGTACCCTCTACATTGCAATTTATTTCCTCATGACCCAGCAAACTCTGTCCCTCTTTTCCAAGCTGCCTGCTTCAGCAGAACTGGAAGGATTTTTAGACGGGCACACATTTTACCTCTTCTCATCCCTACACATAGTTATTGCTGAGGAATCCTACTTTTTGACAAAATGATTTGCACCACCTTTCCATTTCCCCTCTGCCTACTGGCATCTACCATCTGTTAGCGTACCCCAAGGAGACTCCAGGATGAGCTCAAGATACTGGGCAAGAACCTCTTACTCACTTCTGCTTCTCTGCCTTGTATTGCTGCGTGCAGTCGTCAAAAAGCTTTTGGTTCATCTCCATGAACAGCTTCAGTGCATTGTAGATCAGCCCATGGATTGTTCTGCAAAGAAATGAGGAAAGGAGAACAAGTCATGGTGGTATCCCCCAGGTTCTCAGCCCTGAGTTAGCATCAGCAGCACAGACCAGAGCTAACAGCAGCAACAACTCATATACCACAGCAATGTGACAAAAGATTTTCACACAGTCCCAGCTCTTGCCATGGGAAACCCCCCTCCTCGAACACAGCAGAGCCTATCGCACAGGGCGGAGGAGACAGAGAAGAAAGAGAAGACCACTGGGACAGGTCTGCTCTACTGCGGTCGGACTAATGAGTGCAAAAATATGCATTCATGCATTTATTTCTTGTAGTTAGAAACTGGAAAGGAAGGATGCTAGGGACCTGCTCAGGGCTGTTCTCAAGGGGGCTTTACCTAATGTAGCTTTAGTGCCCTCCACGCTTCACCTTGCATATACACAATGACTTTTTGGGGCTGCCCGGTGTCCAGTCATGAACTTTGTCACTGAGCTGCCCAAAACACAAACATTCAGCAGCCCTGCAGAGATGGGAATCAGCACAAAGAATACCGCAGAAGAAAAGTCGACTTCGTGTCAGAAATTTACGGATTGGTTGCACTGTGTGTGATCTCTCTCTGGGACAAGGACTCTCCTGGGGAATAAAACAAGTATTGACGCTGTCTCTGAAATACCTGACCCAGAGGCAAAAGCTGACCCAGCAGATTGAGCTCTGTGCCTCGCCAGCTCTACAGATGGAGTAAGGAAGAGAGCTACAGCCCTGCTGGACTTACGCAGGCTGTCTGACAAAGTGTTGGAGTAGACGAGCTATGGGAAGGAAGAGGAGAATCTGAGGTACTCAACCTGCCCTGAGAAGATGTGGCTAGTGCTAAAACAAAGACAAGAAGTAAGAGGAAAACACCTTCAGGACTTCTTCTGCCATACCACTGGGAAGGAGACAAGAAGAAAAGACAGTAACAGCAGAATCATGAATCTTGACTGGTGCAAGAAGGAAACAGAACTGGTGGAGGGTTTCAGACAAGAACATAAAGTCCTTTTCTGAACTCTGATCAGGAGGGGCAGTGACACTGAGCGAGAGCACGTCTGCGCACATGTCCCTGCACGCACGCGTGCATATGTGCACACCCATCACATGTGTGTGCATGCATGTGCCTGTTGGTGCACACGTGTGCGTATCTGAGTGTTTGTGTGTGTTCATGTCTGCGCGTCTGTGTCTACCCCAGTCTTCAGAGCCCCCTTGACTGGTGGCTCCAGTTCATGCTTCCTGATACAGTGAAGAGAAGGAAGCAGTCAAACAGCAGACCAGGGGGGAGCCCTCTGCAAACAAGTTCCACCTCACAACCCTGTCTTTGCCACCACAGTATGCTCCTAAGCCCTGGACTCGCCCAGCCTCCCTAGAATTAATTATTTTGCTTTTTTCCACCCTCTAGAATAGGGGAAGATGACTTTTTCTTTTTGTCGTCTTGTGTTTTTTGCTGGAAGATTTTAGGATCTCGGCTGTGGACCGAGTACTTTTAGCTAACTCATTAAAAGGAAGCAAGCTTTACAACTTGAACTAACCAGGTAAGGAATCAACTGAAGAAGCAGCTGGAAGAAAGGGATTTGGTGGGAGAATCATAAAACAGACCAGTATTGAAGAATCAGGCACAGAGGGCAATAATTTGACATGGGACATCTGCCCGGTTAGTTCTGCTTTCTCCGTTCTTCCTGTACTCAAGGAGTCAGGCACTGCATTAGCCAAGGTCTCTGGGCATGGAGAGCATATGGGTGATCATTAGTTAACAAGCAGCCAGAAGTTGGCTGGAAAACGTACTCCACACCTCCAAGAGACTGGCAGCATTAGTGATATGCAGGTATCAAACTCTGGGTAGGCCACTGTGGTCTGCTGCGGCACTTTGCCATGCTGATACTACCAACAACCCCTCTGGCTCAGCACCTGGTGTCACCAAGCGCCACGCGTCATTGCACTGTAGCAGCATGCCCCAAGATCGCTAGTAGGTCAAGCAATCCTGCACGCAGAGCAAGTGCCAGGGCATGCGGAAAGACCTACTTGTTCCAGTGGCTCTTGGAGTTCTTGTAGAGCGCTGGAAACATGATCGGAAGAATTTTGGCTGCGTTATCGCTGATCAGGCTCATGATATATTCGTTGTTCCAATAGTACAGTGCTCGCTCTGCCACCTGCAGTGGGAGAGAAAGCCGTCCTTGGAGGGGCTCCTTCCAGTAACACCTGTGGTGCACAGGGAAACTGTGCAGTGCCGAGACCAAAGATTGCCACCACCCAGCCAAGGAGCAAATGCTTCCCCACAGCGCAGGCAGCAGCGCTGACCTTCCCCAGCTTCTACAAGGCCATTCATCCCTGCTGCCCAGCCTTCTTTCCCTTAGCCTCCGCCAGACACTTCTTACTTTCCTGGGGAAAACCTCACGTTCCTGACTAGGCAAGCCTACCGTCGATATGCTGGCGACTCCAACACCCTTTACACAACGCTTGAGGACAGTAACCCAGTCCAGGTCCCAGCTCAGGCTAGCTCCAAGCCTCCTTTGTTTCCTCGGACTGTCCTCTGTAAAGCTCCATTCCTCCCCGACCTTCCCCACAACAGAGTCTCTCTGGGCTTTGGCGCATGCTTCAATCACCAGGTCCACAATTCATCCCCCCGATTTAGTAAGGGTGAAAATATGGAAAATCCTGGGGCAGCCATCCTCCTCTAACAAGACAAACAAGTCTAACGAGTTTCCACATAGTGATAGATTCAACCACAATTCTTCATATTTAACCACAAATCTGGGCCATGCAGATCATCAGGCTAATTTCTGCACTTAGTGCTAGCTTGAGAATGGCTTAAAAACCTAGGGAGAGAGACATCCAGTCTCAGTTTTACATTTCAGATGACGGAGAACTCGCTATATCCCCTTAACGTATTGGTCCACGTGAGTAAACGAAGTGAAACTCACCTCGTACTCACTTACCTAGCTTTGGTTTCCAGCTATTAGATCTTGTTAAGCCTTTGTCTGATAGGTTAACACACAATCCACTCAGAGGAAACTCTCTCCCACCAAGGTGTTCAGACTTACCAAGAAGTCAATTCCTATTTTTGCTCTCAGACAAGCTGCAACACAGAGACTGCTTAGCCTGACTGTATGGGACACCTTTGGGGTTAATTTTCTTAGGCCATAAAGCGTTTGCACCTTCTCCGGGCTTTTAAGTCCGGTTGCCTCTCCTCCAGCCTTTACCCTACTTTATACAAGCTCCTTAGTTCCCTACAGTAGCTCCTTCCACACCCAAAGGTCACGTCAGTCCTTTGGTTCCCATTACTGCACCAGTAATCCATGTCCAGCTGGTTTCCATCAGGCTCCCCCGGTCCCTTCCAGGTAACAGTGATCTTTTACATACACATGTGACGTAGACTGACCTCATTTTTGGCTTGTAAACACGTGACTTTGTACCTCTCTGTACCAAAAGACAGACTGAAGCCAGCCCTCCTCACTGTGCAGCCACACTCACTCTGGGCGAGGGCTACCTCACTATTTAACACCCCACCCATACCTGGGTCAGCCACGCGTTTCACCAGCAAGCTATCTTTTTCCTGGGCATTCTTCATGGCAACCTAAACCAGTGAGCCAAGAACACCTGCTTATTGCTACTAGCAGGTCTTACCACCTTGGACATCTTAAACCTTAAGACTACCAGCCACAGAGACTGTTTTAGCCTGCTACTACAGCCAGCTTCCCTTCAGGGGGAACAAGAAAGAAGCAGACTCTAGCACTTTCTCAGTATACCTCACTCTTTACCACCTACACCAGAATAATACAAAGTCCACGCTCCACACACTGTCTCTTTGGTTGGCCTCCCTCCAATACTGCAGCCAGCTTGGTTTTACTGCAGCAGGGTGACACTGGATGGATCCCCCTCAACGTCTGCTAGCCAGAACAGGAGGTGGCAGAGCACCTCTGCTCCAGCTCCAGCCTGCTGCAACACACGGTGCCGAATGGCAGAGTGCACCAGGAGGTGCTCCACCTATCTGCTTTGTTTTCTCCTTGGATGAGCTTGCTCCGTGGTTGTGGTGAGGATTCTCACCGCCTCCCACCACATGTCACCCCAATACTCACCCTGGTCACAACTCCATGTGCCACTGATCCACAAAGACAAGCCCAAAAGCTGTGGTGTCACCCTCACGTGCCAAGTGGGTTACAAGCCAGTGCTCTATCCCCTCCCTGAGCTGCAACCCACCTGGAAGTGTGGGCTGGAGACACACTTGGCCAACTGCCTGAACAAGGGCTCCATAACTTTCACAAACTCAGATGGCTCAATCACGTCCAGGATCTCCTCCAGCTCATTTAAAAACATCACCTCCTTGGGACTGTGAGTTTTCGGCCAGAACTTCAGCAAGCCCACAATCACCTGAGTGGGGAGGGTACAGAGACAGTGTTAGAGGCTGAAAGTTAACACCAGCTGTGAAATAAATTTTTAAGGGTCTGGTCACAACAGCAGAGGGGAGGAAATAACAGAAGAGACTTTCTCGGAAAGTCAGGGTGGGTTACCAGGGAAGAAAGAAGAGAAAAGCCCAAACTCTGCCAAGTTACACGCAAGACAGTAGCACTGCCCAGGCTGCTACGATTCTGTACTACAAGCACAAAGCTTAGAACCATTTTTTTCCCCCCAAACACAGCTTAACACGGAAGGCTCAAACCAGAGTGGGCAGCAGCTGGCAGATGGTGCAGAGCAACCATGGAAGATCATCTAATAAAATTAGCAATGCTACGGAGAAGGTTGCTGAGGAATCATTCTTCAACACACCAAAGAGCTTGAACACTGGGGAGCACCCAATAAATAATGCAGTGGACGGGTTTGGGACAAAGAAAAGGAAGTACCATTTCACACAAAAGTAATTGGATTACGGAGCTCATCCTTGCAGACTTTGTGGAGACTCAAAGTCCAAACAGATTCCAGAAGGGAGTAAACAGGTTTATGGAGGTTACACCTAATGGTGATAATTAAATACGACAATGCAGATGCAACTTCTGGCTGAGTAAACTACTGCTTACAAGATACTGGAAGAACATACTAGGGGAAGGCCTATATCCCACTTGATTTTACTGGTTTATTTTTAACATTGCTTCCTTCCCTACCGTCTGCTTCTAGGCACGGTCAAAGGCAGGATCCAAGATCCTGCAGACCTTCACTCTGTTGGAGCCGCTGGTACGGCATTTACAGAAATGCTAACTCTGTGGACACTAGATTCACACGCAACTGGCAGCAGGAGTTGCTCTTTCAAACTCTGTGTACTTCAGCAACCCGATCCTGAAGCCAGCACTCGAGCGGAAGTTCACAGCAGAGGAGGGACAGTAGTGGGTAATGCAACAGCAAGATTAGAAACATCTGAGAATTATGTTTCCACCAACTCAAGGCTTGACAAGCCAACAGCTTGGTATCCTCAGTGTTTGTCATTACTCAGGTCTGCCACTCAGGCAAGAGTTGGCTTCAGTGACTCAGACGTAACTTCTCCTACAGCTAAGGTGGTGCAAGGTGTGTCGAGTCTGTCTTTGCTGTTACTGAGCACATCTGAGGCCTTGCTCACCTGGTAGTCATTCAGACCGATGTTAACGCAAGACCTACCATGTCAAGCCTTGCTGAGCAAGCTTCTGGGAGGCCCACTCTAAGCGAGCGTGGACCTAGTGAGTGATCTGGCCTCCTTCCAGCACTGGTGGCAACATCTCCTAGTGCATTCAGAGCCTTGCTGGTGAACAAGCCCTGTAATTCTTCAAGACTTCAAGAACCCCACTCATCTCAGGAGTCTATTCAAAACCTTCACAAGCAGGATGCTTCAACAGGACACAACCTGTGGCAATACGGCCTTGGTATGTCTGGTCGAGACCCAACGCAACACCCACTGAAGGTAGTGACATTGGGTCATCCCACTGCTTTCCCCAACCACCAAACCAGGCCTGGGTCTCTAATCCAGGAGCCACTAACCCATTACCCAGGAAGCAGCGACGAGCTATGGAGCTTTACTATTTGAATAAGCTGCAAAATGAATCCTGGAAATATTGACAAATCTCTATTTCTCCCTTCTCCCTTACCCTACAGCAAGCGCTTTGGCAGGAGGCTGCTGGGCTGGATGTCAGCCACAGGAAGTACTCAGCATGATCAGGAAGCTACTTTACGCAGTTTGTTTCAGAGCAGGCTTTTGGGAACACAGGACATGGAGGACCCACATTTAAAGGAAAAGCTGGGAGGTCTGCTTCAGCACTGCTGGCGTCAGAGCTGAGGAGCCAGAAAGCTGACAACAGCTGACCAGCTTCCACCGAGCACAGCCAGGCTCACCACGAGTGCACACATTTCAGCCAGAGAACAGAACGACCTCAGCTAGTGTTACTCATTAGAACGCTCACACTTTCTGGTGCTCCCTGCTACGGTGACACAAGCACGCGTTCTTTGGCCATCTGCTGTTTTGAGGCTGTGAAGCTCAGCTCTGTAGAAGACATTTCCTGGCCTGCAGTGGGTGGAGAAACACTTGTCTCCTGCTTGCACCCTCTGCCAAGCCGGCATATAGCCTGGTTAACACTGCAGGTCTGCGCAGCCAGTAACTGGAATATGTGAGGTTCCCATCTACACTGCTCACACATTTTAGAACCTGCTGTTTCCCAGCACTACATCCTGAAGGCAAATGCATCCACAATGTGACTTAACGCTATGGACGTAGCAAAGTGATGCTAAAGCAGGAAGGAGAATACTCTCATCAAGGAACAGTGGCTTGCCTAAGTAGACCTTTGTGTCCCAGGCTCCTAATCTCATCCCCACAGTTTTTCAGCCAACAGTCTGGAGTGAACTCTTACTATTTCAGGGACCCCACGAGCTCACGCTGGTTCCATCAGATATCAGATGGCCATGTGTTTTATATCTGCAGCACTTGTCACTAGCTGAAAGCTCTGCCCTGAAAGGATGGCTTGGTATAGCGTTCCTTCCGCTACACCAAGATCCAAAGCACAAAGGAAGACTACAGCCCACCTTCCTGAAGCTTTCAGGAGAGAATGCTAAAGGCTTGCACATGAGCAGCACAGCCCCTTCTGCCCACAGGGAACCACGCAAACCCAGTAAACAATCCAGTAGACTCCCAGCCTCTTTAGCCTTTTTTTCACCCGTGCTGTACTCCAAGGAAGCCGTGAAGCTTTTTGGGACTTGACTGACACACAAAGGTTAAGCAAGGTTACTCACTGGCTCTGTCAAGCTGCTGTCTTTCTCCAAAAACTGTACAACACAGTACGCCAACTGTAGGAAAAAAACATGGCAAGATTAGAGCTTTCTCAAGTGTACCTGAGATTGAAGTGCCACCACCACCCTAGGCTGGAAGTCACATTATGCCCTCCACAGTCTGTGTGATGAGCAGACAGTTGCAGCTGCAAACAAATCCAGTTCTTCTGATGGCAAGTGAAGGCTCTAAGACCAAGCAGGCAGGGCCTAAGCTCAGGACATTTGTGCAGCATAAATGATAAAACTTGAGCCACCTAGAGCAGTCTGCAGCTAATACATTCAAGTGCAAGCACAGCTGCACACATGGGAAGGAACAAACCCATCACAAAGCCCTGCCCCATAAAAGCAAGGCTGGGAGAACAGACATCACTGCTCAGTACCCATACCTTTTCACTTCCTAGCCTGAGTCCTGATCTTCTCTACTCTTCTATTATGCATTCAAAATTGCACAAAATTAATCTCTATACCGGCCTAGCAGCCCAGCAAACTGTTTTCTCCGCATATCTCAGCGGTGACTAATAGCTGACACACCACACGCACAGGCTGATGACTGCAGCTCAGTATTTTACCTCTCTGGTTTCAGCAGGGCCCCAATATTTCACAAACTTCCAGCACAGAAAGGCAAAGCAGGCTGCAGCATTAAGTCAGGAGGAAATGGCAGGATACCCTCCTATCAGCCAGTGGCAAAAAGCACACGTATACATACAGGCCCAGGCACCGCAAGGCTGGAACAAACCACTGCATTAAGGGACTAGTGCAGAGCCCGAAACATCTCATAGCAAGAACTTTGCACAACAGTAATGCAGCCCGGTGAATAGCTATAAGCAAGCCTGAACAATGGCTTTTGCAAGAATCACATTCTGCCCTGGGAACTTGAAGCAATTCTCACCTGTGGGTGGTAGACGCTAAGAGACTTCACCTTGTGCAGTGGTAACAAGACTCTGATGAGGAACATCTTGTGCTCTTCCTTCAGAGGCAAAGCAAACCCATTGATTATGCTGAGAAGAAACAAGAGTCTCGTTAACATCTTTACCCAGCAGAAATACAGTATCTCTCACCCCAAAAGAATCAGTGGCTTGCCCTAGCTCTCATGAGTCACTTGAGAAAGCACCCACCAGAAGAAGCGTGGCTGCTGGGGCCCAACCTGCATACCAGCGAGAGTGCTTCCTCAGCAGGCATGGCAGGGAAACGCCTCTGACGGGGTCTGGGCTCTGCTCTGTCCTGTGCCAGGCTGAGCCCACACACACTTAAGCAGAACCTCTGGGGAAAGCCAGCGCAGAGGCAGCCCAGTCCTCGAGGCTTGCGCTTTACAGAACAGGAGGATGGCGGAGTACGAGAGGACTGCGACCAGAAGGGCAGTTGAAGCCATGGAGAAGGCTGCCCACTGCTAAGGCTTCTCAGGGCTGTGAGGAACTCTTCTCTTTTACTGCCTGCTGAGGCAAGACAGCAAGTGCGACTGGACTCAAACTCAAAAGAACGGAAGACAAATCTGGGGAGGAGAAGACTACCACTGCATTTATTGGCAGGCTGGAGGGTACTTTCACTGTGTGCTTCATCAGACTGAGATCCTCTGGAAGAGGTGGCTCCTGCAAGAACTGCTGAAGGAAGGGACTGCCAGCTCATGCAGCATGCTGGGCTGGGAGGTCTCACTCACCACGGGCCCTCTGGGACTTCCAGAAGTGCCCTTACCTTCCCAGGATCTCCAGCAGCTCTGCAATCCCATTGTGGTGCTCTGTTTCATAGATGAACCTAAAGAGAAGAGAAGAATGAGAGGTCATTGCCAAACGCTGGATACAGTTTGATAAGCAAAAGGAAGGAAAAAACACTGGAGACGGGGAGTTTCCTAGCAAATAACAGAACTCCAAGATGACAGGGCAAGGTGTAAGAGATAGAAGCAAATAAATTCATGGCCCCCAGATCAGCTAAAGCTCACAGGTCCCAACATTTGCTATGTGCGCTGAAGAGACCGCTATCACATCCTCACTGCTCTTACGCAAAGGCGAATGCTATCCCCACCGAAATAGTGTGACATAACTGAGTTACTTAGCTAATCACAGTCTGGATCAGAGAGAATCACAGCCTAGTGCCCCAGATTTATCTCACCGGATTGCCCTGCTCACTCACTAGGCTAGTGGGACTAAGAAACATGTCACCTGTAAAATATATTGTTGATCTGCCGCCTCACATATGCTCGCAGACCCAGAAACTTCCCGTAGATCCTGTGCAGAATAGTCTTCAGGAAGTCTCGTTCTCTGGGGTCTTCACTGTCAAAGAGATCCAGCAGCTGTGGGGAGAGAAATTCAGTCAGTGTCGGCATACTGCCTGTCTGGACAAAGCTACCAGCAACACTGGGCGCTGCTCCTGCTTGGCAAAAGTGGCTCTTTCAGTTGAGTGATGCCTTCAGCACCCTGAGCACAGCGGTCGCTTCCCTGAAACACGCAGCCTCCTAGTCACAAGCGGGAACCATCACCACTTCTTTCGTCCTTGGAAGCACAGTCTACAAAGCTGCCTGTCCCTGGATCTCTCCCGCAATGCCCCCTGTGCCCCTCTCCACCTGTACAATGAGTGATGAGTTCCAGGGACTACAGCTTGCACACACTCTTGCCCTGCACAGAGAATTCTGGCTGCTTATTCAAGACTAGATGAAGGAAAAAAGAAACCCCACATCATCAAGCACCTGCTGACAAAGTTGGACTGTTTGCATAACACCTTGACCAAAATCTGCTGCATGTCCTTCATAAAGATGGTGCACAGTGACAGGGGCAACGATTACTTACGGATAGTACAAACTTCTGGTCAATGTATTTCTTGGCTACATTTGGTTGAAAGTCAGGCGATTCCAGGAACCGGAGGAAGAACTCATATACCAGCTATGGGGAGAAAAGGAGAGATCACTTAGAAATCCCCCCGTCCTCTCAACAGTGTTTACTTCAGATTTTAAATGTTTTCTGTCTCCTTAAGGATTTGGGGAAAGGCTGGGAAGCCTGAACGGGAGCACAGAAAACACAGGAACCTGTGTTCCCCCAGTAGGGGGGATCAACTCAGCTGCCCTTGCTCTGATGGGCAGGAGGCCGGTGGCACATAACTGCCCAAGTCTGCACGAGATCTCATCAGCTCAGGTCCCGACAAAGACAAGAGCCATCTACTCAGATGAAGACACTAGGCCTGCGAAACTCCTCTCCCACCTTCAGCCCACGTCTCTGCAGAGAACAGAAACCTCCAGAGATGACAAGGGCTGCGGGTTCACTGGAAGCCCTTGAGACACACCAAGGAAGAACAGAAAAGCAGAGAAATGAAACGGACCCCAGGAAAACACGTTGTGTCCTCTGCCTCCTGGGGACTGACTCTAGGTTGGCTTGGCCCTGCTAAGCCATGCGAGCTGCATGCTGTGTCCCCCTTGGACAACAAAGGACAGCTTGCTTTGGGCAGCTTGCTTTAAGAAGGCTGTCAGTGCTGAAACACCAACTTCTGGTCCTGCCGTCCTCCTAGAGGGACGAATCCTTTCCAGGGCTGACCCTGCCTCGTGCTTCTGAGGGGCCACTAGGCCAAACAAGAGCGCTGCATCCCAAAGGTCTGGCACTGGAGGAGCTATGGGGCCACCCATCCACAGGTGGGGCCCAGCTGCCAAGGACAGCTGCCCAGAAAAAAACAGACGTGTTGACCAAAAAAGTCAGCACACACTTGCCACAAATCCATGCTGGCTGCTGCTGACGTAACTCCGAGAAACAAATGCTTCCTAGAATTCATAGCGCTCTGGTGCTGAGGACACGCCACTTCTATCGATGCTCACATCCCTATGTCAACTGCAGCAGTGAGAAGTGATTAAACACTGCTGCAGAACTGCACCTTATTTCCTCTCTGTATTTTCCGTTCCATTCCGCAGTGCCTGGCTCTTGTTCTGCCTTTGTCTGCTTGACAACAGGTCCCTGTGCAAGTGCCTGGGGAGACCCCCATAAGCTTAGGTCCTCACTTCCACTGCTGAGCTCTGCTAAACCATGCTGACTGTTGCGTTCCTAATGCTTTTCACCTAGTTTGTCTTGAATTCTTTCCCAGGACACACAGCCTAATGAAAAGATCCTCGGCTCCCTTCCCGTCTTCCTCCCCTCCAGTTCCCTCTTTTCTGGTCAAACGTTTGCTCCCAGTTAACGCAACTGAATTACATCCAGCATACAGCAGAAACGTTAGCAGGTGCCAGCACAGGCTTTGCTTTGGCACCAAGCAGTCCTTTTCCTCCATGTGCCTCCCAGGGAGCTGGGCAAGGAGAGGAGCACTGAAGCAGACAGGGGTGCTGTCTCCAATGCTGCTGAAGCCCAGAGGATGAGGGCTCTCGGGCCGCCGGGAGGGACATTAACACTGCTGGGAATTGCTTCTTACGCAGGCAATACGGCACAACTCCCTCACTCCCAGTAAAGTGTTCACTCCCAGACTACCTCAGGGCCATGTGGGACTACAGCCATCTGCAGGTGAATGCTGCACACAGCCTGGTTCCAGGACAGCCCTGCTGCCTCCGTTGCCTACAAGCCACCTCTGACCCATGGGTGGCAGGCCTGGTCTCTCCCTGTCCCCACACCAGCAACCCTCGCAGGCTGGGGAAGCAGCGGCGGCAGGGCTGGCAGGCTCCAGCCCTACATGGACTCTTGACTTCCTAGAGATAAATTCGTCAGATCTATATCCCACCCCCGCCACCTCCTCACCTGAAGGTGCGGCCAGGCAGCCTCTAAGGTAGGCTCATCTTCCTCAGGGTCAAACTCCGCGCCTGTGGGATTGGATGATGGCGGGAGTGTCCGGAAGAGGTTCACTGAAAACTGAGGTGAGTGAAAAGGTGTATGAATGACATCCCTGCACCTCACGATGGTCCTCCCCGTAGCAAATCCGTCATTGCAGAGCAATGCATTGTGATTTGTCATAGCTGTGCCCACAAATGGATCCCTCCCTAGAGGCTGCAGGGTTACAGCCTGCAAATGAACTCCACAAATGCAGCCTGTGCCAGAGACAAGAGCTTCCACCTCTCCCTACACCAGGCACTGTGACCTAGGACTGGGGTCACACTCCTCTCTGACAAATCCCTATCCCCTCCTCCCCCCCCACGCTTCTGAACAGTCCCTATTTCTTTGGCACACAAGCACGTACCAGCCCCATGCCCTACCATGATAACAGCTTCAGGGTAGATGGCCTCAGTGACAACATCACGGTTGTGTGTGATGTATTCCACCATCTCGTTGAGACCTGCTCGCTTCACCTCCTTGAACTTCAGGTCACTGAGGGGGTCAGAGATGAAGTCAAAAAGCACGCAGCACTGCCGCAGCTTCTGGATGAAAAGCTCTTCTCGTTCGTGTGGAGGAGCATCTGCCAGAGAAAGCAGGGACATCTGTCCTTGGAGATAGGCAGAACATCTTCCTGGTTTACTCAGGTATCAGTGTGGTTTGCTCCCTGTCCTGCGTTCCCCCTCCCCTGCCACAGCCCCCCTTGAGCTGGTGGGGGAAGAGGGAGAGGCAGTGTTATCCCTGCTACAGAGATGGGACAGTGGAGGCAGAGGGATTGTAAGGCCTCTGGAGCAACTATCCCGTAAGGCAATTTCGAACATGGTAGTGGTTTTGGATCTGATAAGCATTGATCCCTTCCCAGTACAAGGAATGCTAGAAAAGGAACTCCCTCAATTAGCTCCCATCACAGACCAGCGGCACCCATGCCCGGCACCCCACAGTCACAAAGGGAGCTGGGCAGAGCACGCTGTAGGCTAACCCTCCGCCCAGAGAGCAGCCCAGAAGAGAGGAGCCGAGGTGGCAGAGACCCTATATTAACAGCATTCTCTTTTTGATATGTTGCCACTGGAAACTACGCACTGCTAAGGCCAATCAGGCAAACGTACCTCTTGCTTGCACAACGGCTGCTGAGCTGCAAGGCAGTTGCCCTTCCTAAAAGGACTGCCTGTTTCTGTAAGCAATGTCAGCAACGGGTCTGGCTGAGTGACTGCTGAAAATGCTTTCTCCTCGTCCGCACTTAAGTCATGTTTAATTGCACCATTATGTAGACTAACTGCTAATGCTGGGTAATTGCCCTAATGTGGACAAGTTCAATAGCACTACCATAATTTGCAATGGAAACCCGAGGAGGAGGAGGAGGAGGAGAGGGCTGCGGCGGAGGCCTGGTCCTCTCCCAGGAATGGGTGGCTGTAGAAAACAAGAGCAGTCTGCACCAAGGTCTCTGCACTTCACCACCTTACTGCACAACCTGCTGAAGAATCTGAAGCAATCCTAAGTACATATAAGCACGAGGGTTTAAATCAGTTCAAACGGGAAGGTAAGTACTGAAGTAAGTACTTGAGCATCTTCCTTTTCTTTTAGGCCACCCATCAATTCTCAACCTGCCGCCAAGCCAAACATCTTTCCCAGAGCCATCCCTGCCGCACTGCCGGCAGGAGGTTAGCAGGATGCTGCCAGGGTAGCTTCGGGAAAAGCCCTTACACCACCGCACTCTGCCTGGAGAAGGCGCAGCTTGTCGTGCAGGTCACCCCCACCCTACAGCTTCTTTACCTTTAAGGGCTGGGAGCTTTTGCAGTTCCCGGTTTTTGCTGAGATTGAAGCGAGAAGAGCTGTGCCGGCGCTCCTTCTTCACAATCTGGGGTCCCCCCGAGTACTTAATCTTATTCAGCTGGGTTGGGGGGGGAGCGCTGTTACTGGGCCGCTTATTTGAAGTTGTCTGCTGCTGCTGCGGCTGCTGCTGCTGCGGCTGCTGCTGTGGCTGCTGGGCCTGATGAGGGAGAAGAGAGTAAAACAACTCATAAGCTTTTACCTACAAGCCTCACAAGCAATCAGATACCGCCAGCATCTTCTTGAACTGAAGAAAGCGGGCACGTTTTTCACTGTTGCGTTTGCAATTCAGTGCATCTCACCCACTCCCGCAGGACTCTAGACCCGTTGGTTGCATTTGCAGCATACCTGGAAAGTGAACATCAGTTTTACTCATATCTGCGAGGTACCACAAAGACACCAGAGCCTCTCAGCTCACTGGGTGCTAGGGATATGGAAAGCAAAGCCACGTCTTGCAACAAGTTACAGGAGTTTGTTGACACAAAAAAGCAGAAATAAGAGCTTTCTGTGGTCCGGACAGAAATCTCAGTGTGCCACTGCCTCTGATTACAGCACTCTGTACAACACACAGCAAATAAGTTTTGAAAACTAGCAAGTTGCATCCTTATCCTTGTGCAGGGAAGCACCTGGGAAAAAGCAATGCAGTGTGTAGTACTGAGCAGACTTGACGGCCCTGGAAAGTCAACAGTGAAGACCACTAAAATTATTGCTGCACCCATAGACCAGGAGCTGCTAGTCTAGGAACCACACAGGCATCCCCAAACCTTAGGTCCCAGGCTGTGGGCTTTCCCAACCCATGCTGGCTGCTCCCTGCATCTCCACCTTGTCTCAGCCTCACTGCTTTCTGGACTTCTGTCGGTTCGCTTTTTCCACATCACCCCTTTTAGCCACGTAAACTCTTTGCCTGCGCTTTCCTCCAGCGGACACCCTCTCCACTTCATTCTTGTTAAACAGCACTTAGAGGCACTTCCTTATTTTTAGCAGGTGACCAGAAACTCAAGCCAGTGTTTGCTCAGCTCAGCTCTGTTCTGACCTTGCAGAAGCTCTGCTGGTTCAAGTCCCACTTGGGCCATAATGGCTCAATCGCTGACCCTTTAACACCACACTGACCCAACTCACGGAAAAGGCAACATCCCGCCAGCAAGCCTGTAGCAGAGGGCTCAGCTGGAGACAGCACTCAGCCTGCGCTGAGTGAGCCCAGCAACACTCCCTTCCTCAGCTCTGCCTCCTTCTTCCTGCTGGCACACGAAGCCAAGGAGCTGCAGGGTGAACCTGTTTAGACACAACAGGGATAGTGCAATGGATGGGGAGCAGAGGTGGGTGAAATCCTTAGGTGTCAGCCCCTCCTTCCCCCATAAATTCCCAGCCGCCACGTACAGCATAGCGGTACAAACACACACCTCCCCAGAACACCGACCAGCAGGATTTTGAGGGAAAGCACCAGCAGTGCAGAAGCTCAGAGCTCTCCTCCAAATGAGATCTGACCAGTCTCCTCCTGTGAGGAGCAGCTGAGCTGTAGCTTACCCTGCACAGTCCTTACCCTGAACTGAGTCCTGACGGTTTCCAAAGCGGTGCAGCACAGCACCACAGTGCAAGAGCAAGAGTTACTGCACCCGCAGCACGCGGGGAGGCAGCAAGGCAGGAATAGGGAAAGCTGCGTACAAGGAGACACTGTTCTACAGATTAGGATCTCTAGAGCAAGTGCAAAGACTCCCTGTGAAAAACAGCACCCAACACGAAACACCAATTGTTTTGTCAAGCCATAGCTTTGAACCAGAAATACTTTGGTTCTGGTCTGGCTCTGCTTGAAGGAAATCTTAAGCGGTTCTCTTTCAAGCTCAGCTCCAAGCCAAGGCAGGGGGAGACAACAAGATTTGAACTCTCTTCAGTTTAGATTTGATCTGATTCCTCTCATGGAGCAGCATTGTCCCACAATGAAAGGAGGGAGCAAGATGAGCTTGCGATGAAAACAGCTGTGTCTGCCAGACAAAACAGGCCCAGACTACAAATTGGAGGCAACTTATCCTGAACAGTGGTCTCTCCCCAGTTAAGTCAGGTTGAATCCTTGCTGGCAACCTTCCAAGAGTGAGAAGTTCATTCCTCACCCTGAATATTTGGGTATCAGGACAGCACGAGCCACTCAGATGTTGTCCAGACGCTTTTAGGAAGGCTAGTCCTCTACTCCGCATCACTCTCCTTCCACAGGGAAGAAGGGCAAAATCTGAATGCTGAGCCACCACGGAGAAAAGATGGTACACAGAGAAACAAAAGATGCATGGGTGCATCTCACAGGTAACACTGAGGGAAGCAGGACACATGGGTCCTCCTAACCACACCACCGGACATGCCTGTGCACTCCCCACCCACCCAGAAATGCCTCAGGCAAATGTTCTGAGGATGGTGCGAGTACCGAGTACCGTGTGCTAACAGGCTGCAGCCAGACTGGGTCATCAGGGGTCTAGAAAATCCTTGCCACCAGCTTCTACAGTCTTCAACAGCCGGCATGAAGAGAGACAAAACACAGCTTCAGGTTTAGCTGCTAGTTATTTAAGAAACAGACGTACACATGCAAAAAATCACGCAACTGAATTTGCTAGAGAAAATCTGATGATGGGGGAGGTCAGGTACACTTTTACGCTGCAGTGCTCAGAGGGTTTTAGGATGGATTGCTTCTGTATGGACTTTCTGGCATCAGGCTGAATACTTGCTTTCAGGAGGTGCTTCCTGGGGCAGGCCTGCTGTCCTGCCTTCAACACCTCCTACCTTGGCCACATGAATCAGAAGAGGCTTGTTTTAAGTTTCCTAACGCTTTCTTCTCTGAAGTTTCCATCCCTGAAAACACAGCAGACTGCTAAAACTGGAAGTTTTTCTCACAGGTATCAACCTCACAGATTGTTTCCCCGACATCAACACCAGCTGACCACTACCTGGCTGCAGGCACACATCTACCTGATCAGGCTCAGCGCCTTCCTGCCAGGCAGGGCTCACACCACCACGGCAAAGCCGGCTGCTTGGGAGACAGCGGCGGATATGGTGCACGTGCTGAAGTGACCGGAGAACAGACAAGCGCGGTGCTGCAGCCCCACCTTTCCCGCTGCAGTGGAGCCGCTACTCATGCCAACAGGATGGGCCAGCCCCAACTGCAACCGTGTTCGAACTCCCCCAAGCTCAGGCTCCCTGGCTCCATAGCACTTCCTCCCCACTGGTTCCCACCACCTCTCCTCCTTGCTAGGAACTTGCCTGCACAAGTCAATGAGCCCCAGGCCCTGGGCTTGCTCTGTGCCATTTCTCTTCACGCCGGGCTCCCAGGGACAGAGACCCTCTTCCCCCAGCCACCCTGAGCTGTGCCAGCTTCTCATCCCGTACATGACCTCACCTCTGCAGGCACTCCCGCCGCGGCTGGGTGCATTGCTACAGGACATCTTGAAAAACAAGTGTTAAAAGCGAGTAAGAAGAATTAGAAGAATGTAAAGAAGATGCTTCATAGCAACTGCACCTGGCACTTAGACATATTAGAGATAAAGGCTGTCTTCACTAACTCTCTGCTGACTAGCAATAACGATTAACACAAGAACGAATCTTAGAAAAATAGAATGGACTGCCAAAACAGTGCCCTAGAGCTAACTTGTCTCATTATAATCTCATTATAATGCTAAGGAACACACCTCCTAGCTAGAAGAGCCCCAACCCAATGAAGCCCCCTACTCTCTGAGCATGCGTGGTGAATTAAAAGAGAACTGTAACTTTAAGATGAAGTAAGAAAAGTATTAACCAATAGTTAATTAAGGGGTAGAACCAGTAGGCGTAACTAACTTTGTTAACTGTTTTAAATACCTGTCATGATTTTAACCCAGTGTGCAAGCTTTGAGAAGAAATCCCCTTG